>NC_140584.1:1025585324-1025905324 GCF_964204655.1 Triturus cristatus
ATTTAAAGAGTACTCCAGTGGTTGGGGCTTTACTGATTAAAATGTATAACTGCCCAAACGAACTCTTTTTAGCAACATTAGAATAATGAAGGAATGGAGAAGTTCTAACTATATCACAATACAAAAAAGCGAAGTTTGTATGCAGCTCTTTAAAGACAGTTCATAGGTCACTGTCCTATGTTAGGATAGTAACTTCTGAACTGCAAGTAACACAAGGATATCTGTGACAGAGGTAGTAACCCACTGAGCTATTCTCATAAAATTCAGTTTATCAGCACTTAAAAACTACCAACAGACAAATGGTTACTCTGCAGCAGGATCGTAAATCACCAGTTATCTGCACAGTTTTTATTGTAGTTGTACATCGGTGGCAGATTCACTGGGAGGGCCATGGCTCATGTTTGGGTGGGCCATGGCTCATGTTTGGGTGGGCCTGGCCCACCCGGCCCACCCCACCCTCTAGAACCGGGCCTGGCAGGAGGTAACATATCCTGCACTTGTTAGTGGTGTGAGACAAAGAAAAGGGTCAGCGATAGGAGGATATTTACAGCGGGGACTAATTAAAGTCCCAGATAACCTATCTGGAGAAATGTAAATGCAGCATTTTAAAACATATCAGGCATTTGTTATCAACCCACAACATAGCATGTTTTTTGAAGGAGCTCACAATGAAAACTCACAATTAAAACTGCTAGACTTACCGACAACGCTGCAGAATGTTATCTGTCCTGCTCTTTACAAGTCTAACCTCTCTCCCTGAAAGCCCCGGTGTTTCTGAAGAGTGCGGGGCCCCCATCCTTTTTCCGGCCGGGCTCTGACTGAAGAGAAACAATGTAACTTGTTACTTTGTTTCTCTTCAGTCCTGCCCTGGGTCAGCGCGAGGAGCTCTGAGCAGGCTGCAGGCTGCACCTGCTTTCTAGAGCAAGCCTTTCACTCACAGCTCTTTACCGAAGAGCTGAGGGGGCCCCCTTCACCTAACCGAAGACTGGGGGCCCCCCGCACCGCGGTGGCTGCGGGGGCGTTTGTTACGCCCCTGGATTTATACATATAAATACAGATGGAAATCGATATTTCCTTTGTCTGTATTTATATTTATAAACGGTAAAATACGAGTAAATGTTGCCGCGCTAGTCTCCCGCCTGTCGATTCCTGCAAGCAAAAACCCGATGCCTCTGGGTTTCAGCTGACAGGGCAGTATTGTGTAACGTGCTAATTCTTCCAGCAATAGTCGGAGTGGCGATGCAGGGGCTCTAGAAGGGGTGAACAACCAACAACCAACAAAGCCCCATTAACAAGCGAATGGTCTTTTAAAGACCTGTGAAGTGCTGGGGGGGGGGTGGGGGCGGCTGTGTGTGTGCCCTTTGATTTGACAGAGGCCCCTTGTTTTACGGTGGGGGGGCACGGGTCTCGCGGGGGCATGCGAAGACAAATATTGTTTTTCAAACTTCCTGTTTATAAGAATCAAATGCAATCACCTGGGGTCTGAAAGCGTCATCTAGAGCGTTTCGCAGTTCTGTTTTATTTGCTGGCACTATAAACCGGGCTCAATGGTGGGTGGAAGTTTCTGATTTTTTTTGTAGCGCCTCGAGCTTCTCACCAGTAGCGCAGCGCTCGGATTTCCATTATTCCGACCGTAGTGAAGTTTGGCGAGCCATTAGCACGCGAAAGCGCTACCTAATGGCCCTGCACTTGACCTGCCTGGAGTCAGAGGCCACCCGCCCTCTGCCTTTTGTTATGCTGCAGGAAGGCTCAGCCGTTCTGGGAAGGACAGAGAACGGAGAAAAAATAAATGCTGTCTCTTTTCCTTCATGGCAAGGACCGTGTCCACTACTCCTGATCTGCCTCTGGCGGCTGCCCTCCTCTCTTTATGCCTCCATCTCTTTCTGTCTCTGTCTCGCTCCTGCTTACGTGCTGATTTCAAGAGGCAGCTCTTAAGGTACTCTCTCTTGCCTCTCCTTTTCTTTATTGTTCCCCTGTGAAATTGATCCAAAAAAGGCTGAACACTTTGGCTGTAAATGTCCTCATTTTCTGACCGTTTTTTATTGAAAAGAAAAACCTCGGAATGGTGAGAAAAATAGTTAAATACCTAAATAAAGCAATACAGAGTGGACAGCAGACAGGCCAGACTGTTATTTACACCCACACACATTAGCGCCACTTTACAGAGTTTGCCAGTGAAAGCGCTACTTTCTTTTTATCTTCTTTCTTTGAACAACAATGTTTTCCCAGGGTGGGTAAGTGCGCCATTCCTAAAGGGACTGCAATACCTGGTTGATGGGTAGAGTGGAAACGTTTAATATGATCGTTTTCAACTTTTTAATTATTTTAGCTTATAAAATGCGGCTCTGTGTTTGGGGATGTGGTCTTTTTTAAACCAAACTGCATACATTTTGAAAGGGTATAAGCAATGGACATTGAAAGGGGTCCCTTCCTGGTCCTGTACCCATGTCTTGAACTTTTCAGGCAAAATCACTTACTGATTTCTGAATAATGAGTTTAAAACCTCAATATCTATAAGAATCGGGGGAGTACCATCATCTTAAATAAGGCAACTCTTCCTATTGGGTTGAGTAGAAGGGACTGCCACTTGCAGAGGTCAGCTTTCGTTCTCTTGACTAAGGGACTAACGTCGAGCATCCTGGTGAGTTCCGGGAGCAGCATGACCCAAATGCACACGTATTTAAAGGAAAGGCGCCTTATGGGGATGGTCGTCTGCCAAGCTATGCATTCCCTTGACATGTGGAAAGGCACCAATGTTGATTTGGTTGGATTCAGGCGCAGGTCTGAGACCTCTTCGAAGGAGCTGGAGGTACCTAGGCCCGAGTGGGCCGGATCTGCAAGAAAGAGCAGATCATCATCCGCATAGATTGCAATGCGGTCCTTGAGCGTGCCCCACCAGTACCAACCCTGGATCTGTGCGTCCAAATCGATACGACAGGTTAATGGCTCAATCGCGAAGGCCCATAAAGGAGGGTTGACAGGGGGCACCCCTGTCTTGTCCCTCTTCGGATCGGGAAGGCATCTGAAAGAATTTAGTTTATGAGCACTGGCGCCAAGGGATTCGAGTATAGCACACTCACTAGGCTGCTGAAATGTTGCCCCAGGCTTGCCACCTTCAGCACCTCTTCCATATACCGCCAGTCAACAGTGTCAAACGTTTTTTGGAGTCGATCAATAGAAGGGCAAGGTAGGGGGTGAGAAGTCGGCGGTGGGCCAGTTCAAAGTGAAGGCGCCGTAAGCAGGCATGAATCTGCTTTGATTTGGCTGAATGAGGCTGTTGAGGACCGACTTAAGGCGCGTGGCTAGGATCATCGCATAGATTTAGATTTCAGTGTTTATTAAGGAGATCGGGTGTTACTCCGAGCAGGAGGCCGATGGGGGCTGCGTTATGGGTATTACCACGATTGTTGTCATTTCCGTTTATGGCAGATAGGCTACCCTATCTACTGTCTCCCTATATAGCGCATGGAGGTGAGGTATCATGAGATACAGTGAAGTATTCCATTGGGAACCCATCAGGCCCGGTTGTCTTTCCAGATGCGTCCAAGGATATAGCCTCCTCTATGTCTTCCGTTGTGCTAGGTTAGTCGAATCGGGTCGTTTCTGACTCTGTTAGTCGGGGAAGGACAGTAGAGTCCAGTCGCATCTACATGGGGTCTAGGCTCCGGGACTGATCCACGGAGTGAAGCCGAGAGTAGTAATTGGAGAAATCTTGAACGATGAAGGTAGGAGTACGATGGGTTTGACCTTGATGGTCGAGAATCTCTGGGTCTTGTCGGTTTGACAAGGGTTGGGAGGCCAGCCAGTGGAGTAGTTTACCATTTTTATCCCTCAAGCCATAGACGCGGACCTCGGAGGACCTCCACATTAGCTTTTCCGATTCAAGCGATAAATGTTTTATTTCTTCCCTTAGTAGCTCGAGCTGCCGGCTTCTCCCCCCTCCCCCCTCCCCCCTCCCTCCGACTCGGTTGTGGCCTGTTCCAAGCGAGTTGCCTGGGCCTCCAGAAGGGATAGCCGGCTCTCTTGCGCCATTCGCTTGACTTTGATGCCCCTCGGCGAACCCCCGAATCGTGGCTTTGCCGGCATCCCACAGCGTGCCCTACGAGGAGACTGAGTTTTGGTTAGTAAGAAAGTATTGTTTGAGTTCTTCGCCGATTGTGTGCTGAAACAAGTCTTCTTGGAGGAACCAGGTGTTGTGCCGCCAGAGAGGACGCAGGGCACCAGTAGGGCCCCCAACTTGGAAGAGAGGGGGAGAATGGCCCGATATGCTGCAGGGGAGTATGCGGATGTCTGTTACCAAGCGACGGTCGGGGCTAGCATGAATACTAGATCAATTTGCACATGGGTATGATGCGCTGCTGAGGTGTGAGTGTATTGCCGCGTTCTGGGGTTCCATATCCTCCAGACATCGCATAACCCCAGTTTTGTTGCCCATTCTGCCATTCGCTTAGCATGCTGTGCCCTATATGAGGATGGTGTGCCAGTGGCATTTTGAGCTGGTTGCATGACTGCGTTAAAGTCACCTCCAATCAATGTCCGACCTGGGGGAAGGGAGGAGACAGTGTCTACCACAGCACTCAGGGTGGGTGTGAAGGCTGCTGGAGGCAGATAGAGTGAGACTAAGTTACTGGCCGCGTCTCCCAGAGTCCCGGCAAGGGCCACGACACGGCCCTGTGGGTCTCTGGATACACTGGCAGGGGTGAAAGGAAGGGTGCGGTGCAGGAGGATCGCATCTCCCTGAAATACCCGCTCAAAACTGGAGTGGCAGACTCTGTCAAACCCCTGGCGTGCAAGAAAGGGGCATTGGTTCCCCATGAGGCGTGTCTCCTGGAGCACAAGGATGCCGGGGAACAACCTTTGGGAGTACTTCAGTATTGCTGTGCGCTTCACTTTATCTAGGAGCCTGTTGACATTCCAAGAGAGAATTCGTAGGGGGTCTCCCCTATATTGGGTTACAGACATAGCATGTGCGTGGGGGTAGGGAGTACCAGCGGCGTATTTAACTTGGCAGGCCAGGGCGTCCAAGGGCTGGAGCAATATGAAGGCCTAGTCAGTCCACACTGTTGGTGATGTGCGCATGCATCTACAGTGGCAAATTGAGTGTTGCATCTAAAGAACAAACCTAAGATAAAACTTGGACAATCACCCTCCCCGACCAACCCCCCTCCCTCTACTTCTTTATAGGAAGCATCTGTTGCCATAACAACAAGTTGCAACAAGACTAAACTTTAGGCTTAGTGTGTGAGCTGCGTGGTGGACCCCTCCATGTGGCATGATGCATTTGTCACTAGAGCAAGTCTTGTTGATTACACCAGAACCATTAAAGTCAAGAGTGGCGTTTACCGGATACCGTCTATATCTGGCTGTATGAGCTGGTTTCAGTTGAGTTTCCATTAAATCCTCAGGCTCTTTGAGAGGTTAGTGTCATCAGATCCAACAACTGGAGGAGTGCGGGGCCATCTGTCAGACAGCGTCCCCCCAGTGCACTGGTCCTGCGTCAGGCTCGTGGTTTCAGGAGTTCTGGCAGTTCGTTGGAGCCTCGAGTGGCAGCTGTGGGTGAAACCGATATCTCTCTGCGTATGTTACATCCTCTGCGAGAGTGGGTGCGCTGCCTCTGAGGTCTAGAGACTTTGGGTACCGTGACTCCAGAGCGAGGTGCAGGAGGAGAGGCAGCCTGACAGGGCCGGAAGGGATGTTCCTCAGTCACCCAGGTCCAAGCCTCCTCTGGAGTGTCAAAAAAGTGGGTTTTGTTTTGGAAGATGAGCAGAAAACAACAGTCTGTTCTGAAGGATCCGAGCTCGCAATTTCTGCTTGACCTCCATGTAGGATCTGCGCTGTACCTGGACCTCTCTGGTATAGTCCAAGAAGACCATGACTTTGTGCCCTTGGTAGGACAGGGTTGTCTGGGAGCAGGTGGCCTGCAGGATAGCGTCACTGTCCTTGAAGTTGAGGATTCTGGCACTAATCGGCCGCTGCGGGGCACCCGGCGGTGGTTTGGGTGTAATAGCTCGGTGGGCTCGCTCTACAACAAACCATGCTGATGTCCGTCCGCAGGCATCCAGGATTTGATCCCGGTCTCGACGAAGGTCACCACTTGTCCGGGCTCTGCCCCCTCGGGAATCCCCACCAGACGGAGGTTGGTGCGTCATGAGCGGTTTCCGAGTCTTTGGCGTGTCTGTGCAGCTCTTTCGTGTGGGATTGAGTTGCGTGACCTGTTCTTTTAAGTGGTGTACCTCATTTCCGCTGTAGACAAGCGGGATTTGGCTTCTGTTATGTGGGCCATGGCATTGCGGAGGTCTTGTTGGACAAAAGCCATGTCGACTCGCACTTTCCCAATTTTGTTCTCTACGGAGTCCTGTGAGGACTGTATGGCTTGTAGGATCGCGGCGAGATCTCCTTCGGAGAGGGAGGCCTTCTTTTGGGAAGCCTCGTTGGCTCCGGTCCCGCTCATGGTGTATTGCTACATTCGGGTTTGTGTTGGGGGTGGTTTAGTTCCTTTTTCTTTCCCCATAGTCGATGGGCCCGGCGGGGCTGCTCCCCCACCGTGATATGGTGGCCCCACAGGCCTGTTGGCAGGGGAGAGTTTGTAATTACAGTTCAGGCACGCCGCACACCAATTAGGAGTGCCAGGCCCTGCAAGTTATTAAAGAGATAAGTCCAGGTAGCGCCGTCCCGGTGGGATGAAGGTAGTGGTGCCAGCTTAGCTAGGGACGAGCTGCCGCAAGGACGGTGCATGAACTAGTCAGCTTCACAGGAGGGCTTCTGTGGCCACATCGCACGTCTGCAAGGCAACCAATGAATGGCCCACTCCCTCCCGATTGGCAGAGTAGTGGCAGATCTCCTCAGTTTGGTTATTTCATCGCCCAGCGGGTCGCTCCCACAGATCGTGGGGCGCCAGGCAGGTGTCCCAGGCTGAACTTCTGGTCACGGCAGGATTCGGGTCTAACCAGGATGGGGGAGGGGTCCAACAGTATCGCCGCAGGCCTCACTCACTTCCATCGCACCGGACAATCTATGCGGAAGTCTCCCAGGTCATACCTTGCTATCCTGGCGACACAGATGAGGGTCCTTGCTCCGCTCAAAGAAGGCGGTCAGATCCACTTCAGAGGCCCCCCACATAGGGACCGCCAAAGCCAAGTCTCTCGTTCGTGGGTCTAGATATAGTCTCCTCTCAGCTAGAGGCCGCCCCGTTCGGCTCCCAGGGCTGGCATCCTCGCCGGGGGGGGGGACGTTGACGATCCGCCTCTTCAGTTTCCGCTGCAAAGTCCCTGCTGTGACTGCGAGAAGGGCAGCTGAGGCAGGGGGTCTCTGGCGCGATGTCGGGAGGCACGGCTGTTTAGTGTCCATGCCAAGCGCCTCAGGAATCCTGCTTTACCTCTGCAGTCGGGCCCACTGCCTCTCATCTGACAGCCGCCATCTTGTCTTGTTGCGGGGTTGGTCTGTAAGGTGCCCTCTTGCACCGCTAAGTCTCAGGGTGCTCGGGACCTCCGGTAAAGAGTGGTCACCCCACCGGAGTGTCCCATCCACCTAGGGCCAGTCGGCGCTGCACCTCTCCACCCACAGCTCATTGGTTGCAGAACTTTATTATGTCGCCGCCATCTTGCCGCCAGCCGCGTACTGGTTCAGGTCAGCGCCACGACTGCAGCCGCTTCAGCATAGTGTTTTTCTTGGGTCCCGGCACACTGCAGTTTCGTCCAGCGTTCCATACAGAGTGATTCTGGTGAATTTCTGATGCCGATAGGAGCCGAAGGCTAAGAACGGATGGCGGAGGGGTCTGGAGCACTCTTAGAGTGCGACCTACATTTTGATGCTCAAAGCAACGCACCTCACAGTGATGTCTTAACACCGCAGTTCATGGTTCTGCCATTTGGGCCGATTGCTGAATCATGCATTTTAACAAAGTTAAGACTGTTGTGGTGGTTTCGATTTGAATGTCAGGAATCCATCTTTTTCTTTAAATGGACAACTGGCTGGTAAAAGTGGGGGTCTCTGGCACTGGTCAAAGAGCAGTGGTTTTAGACCGAAACAGAATGAATGTTTTTCCTCCTTAGAATTCGCCCTACTCATCAATATTATTTATTGTTTCTGGCTCGGCCACAGATTCCTGTTCTGCAAGTCTCATACATGCTGGGGTCTGATGGCTTTGTGTGTTCTGTTCGTGCTGCACTCTAGATGGCAGTTGGTTGCCCTTCAGTGGCATCTGAGCAAGCAATGGCTCCAACACCAGGGGAGCCTCTCAGCTCTGGTGCAGATATTTGATTCAGTTCTCTATGATTTGCATTGGTAGATGTGCCCCTCCAGTCTGCTTGTGGGTCGTCCCTTCAACACCTTCCAGGTTATTGTGATTATGGATACCTCCTTGTTGGGCTGGCCACTGTAAATAGGCAAGCTCATCTGCAAATACTACGCGGGTGTTGGGACTAATGGAACTACCAATTCATCTCTATCCTGATCCTAAACAAAGAAACCCAGTTGCCTCTGTGGTTGGTAGGGTGGTTCTTTGTTAGTGGAAAATGGGTCACCAACTTTTATACGGGAACCCCAGCCTTACTGCAACTGCGCAAACCATTGAGCCTTACATAGAGAAAATCCCAGTCCCTTCTATAGCTGAACTGCTTACCTGAGAGTTGGAGTTTATAAAACCAAGTGGATGGTAAAGGTAGGCTCTGTGTGTCAGTCTCAAGAGGAAGAACACAGGCCTAAATAGCAGCAGAGCGGGACTCATGAATGCCATGACATACACAAATGCATGGATGGAAGTGAGACAAATTGTTATACGGGGAGACGTCTGGCATTAGACCAATCACAATAGAAAGGGCAAGTACAGATTCTGCCTTCCAGCCAGATGAAAAGCACATTGTAAAAGGGAGAACTGCCATGATGGAGCTTGAGGCACCTGGTGTTAACGCTTTGTTATTGTTGACAGGCAAGTGGGGTTGACAGGTGAGGTGGAGACAGGCTTGAGACTAAAGTAACTTTGTTGGGTTGTTGGTGTAATATAAATTAGGTCCAGTATTCCAGGTGTAGATTAAGTAAGAATGTTTATTAAGTAGTTAAGATCAAGAATTATAATGAAGAACCCCACCAGGAGCAGCCTTCCTGCTGCTCAGCCCATCCTCCAACTGACACTCTCAGACTTCCAACATTCCATGCTCCACCATGCACCAACATTCCACTCCACACTCACATTGGCTGAGCAGCAGGTATAACATATCTTCCTTCTTTACAAAAGCAAGAATAACATTTGTGACTACTCCATGCATATACAAATCGAGAGGAAGAAAACTAAAGAAAACAATCAATAAATCAAACTCATCTTCTCTTTTCATCAACAAAGCAAATCACACACTCTACCACACCATGCCTCACCTACCAAACCCCTAATGCCACAAACATACCAGCTGGCCAGGCTGACATGAAAGGTAACCAACCACCGACAGTGCCATAGAGACCAACTCAGAGCTCAAAATACACCACCGTCCTCCCAACTGTTATACCTAAGAAATGAGTTACTTAATCCACGCACAGCCATCTCAAACACAACAGTCATTCTAACTGTAATACCTACGAAATTAGTGAATTAATCCAGGAACAGCCATCTCAAACACAACAGTCATCTTGACTGCAATACCTGCGAAATGAGTGACTTAATCTACACACAGCCATCTCAAACACAACAGTCATCCTAACTATAAAACCCAATAAATGATAAACATAACCCACACAGTCATCTAAAACAAAAACCAGTCACCCTAACTGTAACACCTATGAAATGAGTGACTTAATGCACGCAAAGTCATTTTGATATAGCAACAAAACACCTATATATGTGTGGGTGATTCACCTATAATCATGCCACAACCACACAATGGTGGTAACCATGACACCTTACACTCAGAAAGAACAAGTGACTTACACTATAACAGTAAATCTTAACCCACGGCATTCCATGCATCACCACGCACCAACTTTCCACTCCGCACTCACATTGGCTGAGCATCAGGTATAACAGTTGTCTAACCAAGCATAGATGTGGATAACAATAAGATACTGGTATAAGAATGTTAAATAGGGTTGCTTGATTGGAAAATAGACTTGAGAAGGCAATTCACTGGGAAATTATTTCTTATTTTCTTTAGAAAAGAGTATAATGATTGCATTGTTTTACGTTAAGAAATCATCCAGTTTTGTGAATAAGCAACTCTGGAAAACAACATGATGTAAATACCAGAAAGAACATAATGCAAATAGAACTTAATTTGTGGGAAAATAGAAACAAACTGTCTTGCAGGCGATCCACAGGCACTCGTCAGGTTGAAATGGTGGCACAGACCCATAGTCTTCACTGGTAAATACTTGAATATAAAAGTGCTTGAGCCTAGGGTGGGCTGTCTTGCCATGAAGTGCTTCCTCCTGTCAATTACAAGTAGTTTCAAGGTCTTTTAGACAATGCCACTACTGTCCAATTACATCAACAGACTGGGCATTGTAAGGTAATGGACCCATAATTTTGAGGCGATTATACTGTGGTGTTGGATGGAGCAACAGGCTATCTTTCTTGAGTCAGCACACCTCACAGGCTCCCTCAACGTGAGAGCGGATGTTCTGTCACCTCTCCTTAGGTGTCCATAAGTATGAGTTTCACACCCAAAGTGACAGAAACACCCTGCTTTAGATTAAGGTGTCCATCCATGGATCTCTTCCTCACACCCCAGATCAAGAAATGTCCTCTGTTCTGTGCCACATGCTTCCCTGTGAATGTTAACTGGGAAATACCTGTATATTTTCTTGGTCCTATGGCCTGCTTTATACATTTCCACCAGTTCCACTACTGTTGAGTTATGCGGAAGGATTAAGCACAGCTGTTTACCCCTAGACTGGGTAGAAGGATTTGGTATATTAATTTTCTGCCACTCACCCCTCTCCCAGCCGGTGGGCCTGCTCTTACAGCAGGTTAGTTTGCTCCTCTGCCACAATTTGAAATGCTGTAGCTGCACGCATGGTGACTGAGAAGTATCCGTGTGGGAGCACAACCGCGATATTGTATTGCACCCCAATATTCAGGACACACTAAATTTTAACGCAAAAGTTCAGTTCAAGCACCTTTGATCTAACGATCGGAGTCTCCACCCTTCTCATAGGGTCTATAAAATATTATTAATAGAGTGAATAATAACTGAAAACACTCAGTAACTGAGTTCCAGGCCAAGAGAACATTTTAAGGATTTATTACGGAATCTCAAACAATAAGTGATACAGAATAAATAATAAATGTCATAAAGACATTCATTTTAGAGTACATAATCAGAATAAACCCAATACAGCAAAAATCAATAGAGCGTGGACAAAATCTTAGGAGAATAGCAAAAGCTCATCTAAATTATAATTGTGAACATCACAATGGAAACCGACAGCATCTCTAGAGGAAAGGAACAGTCTCTGACCAAATGGACAGAGTCTTGGGAGGAATAGTAAAGTCTTCTGGATCACCCCAAAACTAGGGGCTTTAACACATTTTCAACATAACTAATTATGCAAAAACACCAAATTCAGCATGGCATGATCACAGATAATACAACATTAACCAATTACAAATAAACACGTCATATTATAATGCAATACCCCTTATCCTCTCTATGTGCAAAACCCCTTATCTCCTGTGGCTATCCAGAGATGCACAACAATATGAAACATTTATTTCAAACAATGCCTCTTACACTATTGTTCACTGCTAGGCCCTTCAAGAAGATACAACGGAAAGGCCTTCATAAAAAGTTACTTTAAGCATACAGAAAACAGTTTCATTAACAGTTCATAAGTTCTAGGAAAATAATCAATGTTGTCATATCGTTCTGTGCAAAGTCCACAGAAACCAAGAGGAGAAAAGGCATGGGGGGGGGGGGGGGGGGGGGGCATGAACGGGAGGGGAAATCGGTAGGGGCAGTTTTGGGCAGTGTGTAACACCATTAGAAAATATATGACAACTATAACATGTCAATAAATAGTGCTAAATAAACACAATCGTTTTAAGTGCAATATTACTAATTCATCAGTTATAATTCACCATAAAAGTCATTTGTACTCAAATAATTTGTCACCCAAAATTGCACATTAAAAGAAACGTTCACATTTCTCTCCCCTCTGAGTTAGCATGAAGTTACCTTCTTCATCTGCTTCCAAGAATGTTTTTCTGCTATCTTCATCTGGTTATAAGCATTTTTCTTTAAACAATTCAGTTCCATTTCCATGGTTCCTTTTCTCTTTTTCAATCTATTTTCTTGACCTCTCTTAATGACCCACTTTACCAAATGAATCAATAGAAATAGAATTAAAGCACAAATCATTACTATTATTACAATATCATTTTTGTATTACCACCCACATCACCTAACCATTCACTAGCTTTTTCAGAACTCTTCCCTAAATTACTTAGCCAAAAACCTGCCATTTCCCATAACCCAAGTTCCACAAGCGAATTAATCACATTAAAGCATTAGAGATAGTAGTCACAGAAGCCTCTATCATTCTACTATTATCAGACACAAAAGTGCAACAATTCTTCGACTTTGTTACCTTGCAGACTCCTCCTTACTTCACCAGGATAATATTACATGGATGGAATTTTGAATAACCATTGCTCTCATTGAAGCATTTCTTCATTAACCTTTCTAAAAGCACCTGATGTATCTGCTGTCATTCTATCTACTAAAGTTGAAAGACGCCTAATCTTCCCATTGTTCATAGCACCTAATATATCTAAAACTACTGAGCCAAAACACCATTTAGTTCTACTAAAACCACTTGCATCATCAGTTCTAGGAAACACTAAAGCCAAGTAGCACACACACATCTCAATTTCTAGGCCAATTAAAGTATGTATTATTTCCACACACATAATAAATTCCTTTCAAGATTGTCTCTCCACCTAATTAAATCACCTGTTATTTCATAATTTTGTTCGCACACTCTCCCACTTTCTCTACGTTATCTCCAACTGTATTTCTTCTAACCAAACACATGTTTCCTTCTCTTGTTTGCTCCATTCTCAATTCGGGATGTAAATTCTCGACCTTCTAAATTCTTCCTCCAATTGTACATCTACGATCCTTCCTTCTTCACAATCCCAATTCCTCTCATTATATTCATTAATAAACTCCAATTAATCTTTATTAAGCTTACACACATACTCCCCATTAGTTTTTTTAGTGGAATGCTCAATTTCTACTATATGTCTCATATACTTACCATATAACTAACATAAAATAATTGAAATATTTTCTGTAGAAACATTTGAAATCTGTCAATGTAGTAAACAGTGCATAATAATCATAAAAATGGCTATACACACATTGCAGGATAGAGAATATGACAAGGGAAGCTGGCTATATGTTATTCCCTCTCCACCAGACATATGGAGCAAAGTGCATATGTAGCTACAACACATTTTTAGTAATATCTATGTATTATTTTATCATACTAACATAACTATTTTCATGAAAGCCACAACTTCTAAATACTCTATGTTCAATCTTATTATGCTCAATCTTATGTCTATTAGTTTGTCAGTCTTTGAAACATATATTATCATCACCATAGTACCTACAACGTTACAGCATCCACTGTTCCCATCTTCAATTGAGACAAAAACATTATTGTGTAGCAAAGAATTCAAAATCAACAAATTTTCTTTGAAACAATATTTTTATTTTTATCTTCTCACTTAGTTAAAAACAATAATAAAACAAAAAGATCAAAATAAATGTTAAATCTTCCTAACAGTTTGAATTTCAGATTGCGTTTCAAAAGTTCGCCAGATTCAGTCTTTACCAATTCTTCTTCTTCAGCTAACTCCAAAATAGGAAAAATTCTCAAAGGTTCAAAAGTCTCTATACAGTAAATTCTTTCAAGTTTGATTCAGATTCTATTTTTGTCAAGTCTCTCAATCATCAAATTCTGGAGTTCACTATATGCAACAGTCTCCTTTCCTCATTCAAGATGGCTTGTCTTCTGTTTCTATTTCATTTCAGATTGTACTGTACTCGGTCAAAGTCTTTTAATTCTACAGCTCCATTATCTTCTTCAGACACAGTAGCTAAATACCCATTCAGGTGAAGCATACTTTCTACTTGGCACTCTTCTTCTCCTTGATATTTTGGCAACTGGTGACTCACTGCCACTAGTTTCAGTCTCTATTTGTGTCTCAAATCTCTCATGTGGTTCACAGTGCTTTCTTTTGCAAGTTCATTTCCATGGGATATTTTCTTCAGCTTGTGTTTCTTTGGCAACAATCTTTATCACAGTCTCTTTACTTTCACAAACACTCTAATTCGAAGCTGCACTCAAGGTTTGTCCAAATGTGTCTGTCTGCTCTGTTTACCATAAACTTCTTTCTTCCTTTGGAGGTCTTTGTAACTTTGATCTTCAATTACAATTTCTCATTGATTGGATCAGAGACTAATAATTGCTCTTCACTCTGCTCTCTTCTTTGAAAAGGATTCAGAATTTTCAGCTTCTTCAGAACTTTCACTCCGCGGAAATTCAAACTTTCTCACTTCATTGCTTTCATCTTCACCAGTTTCAAAAACTTTCACCCCTCTCTGGATCCATGCTGTGAACCCGAGTTTAGCTGAAGTCTTGATCTTGTGCTTGACTCTGCACCTAACACTGTATGTTTGACTCCCGACCAGTCAACTCATCCACTTTGGCCAGACCTTCTCAGTAATCTATCATGATGACATCATTTATTGAAACTAGTGCAGCAGTTGGAACATATGCAAGCCTCATTGCTCTGCCCATGATAATTTCATGGGGTGATAACGAATGTTCCCTCTAATTTTTTTTCTCTATGTGCGGCAGTGGAAGGTCTCTCTGTGCTGCAACCAAGGCTATGTATGCCAGGAACTAGATCGCTTGTGTGTGCTGCAATTAACATGAATACTCCAGCCCTGCCAAGTAGCACGCATTAGGCGTGGTCCGCAACACCGCCCTAAAATGCTTTAATCATTCATTTTTAGCACCTCGACAATGCCTGTGTAATAGTAGTCAGTGAACGAGGCACTTCCTGCCTGCGTCATTGTTTCAAGTAAGCATTTTACATGCTATTTACGCAGCTCTGATGTTGTGAAGCCGAGCGTGGGAAGCGCTGTACTGCGTATGTCTGCCTTGGAGAGGGTTCCTGGTGAACGCTGTACGCACTCACAGGTAAAAGCATGTGATTTGTGCACGAGCCCCCGGTCGCACTGTCTGGCGTCCGTCACTGATAGGTGTGCATTGGCGCATGCGCCCCTCAGATCCCAGGTCCACCTGAGAAGAGGGGAGGGCGCAGCTCGCACCCACAGGCCGTGTACCGACAGCAGCTCAGGTGTCAACAGGTAACCTCAGAAAGCAGGCTTCTACCTGTGAGGGGCCAATGTAAGGGCTCCTGAGTGCACCGGTAGGATGAGGGGAATGCAGGTTTGTAAAGAAAGGTTCTACTTTAAATACAACAATATGTGCATGCACAGGAATGCCGAGGGGGATATGCAGATTTGTAAAGCGTTGTACTTTAAATACATGTGCATGCACAAGAGATACCAGGGAGATAAACGGCGGGGTTAGTCTATGCACAGTATGCCATAGCAGACCGGGGAAGGGGATACACAGCAGAACCGAAGCATTGCAAGTGCGCAGCTTGTTTGTTGCTTTGTGTCTTTTTTATGCTGAAGGCCCAGAGCTGCCCTGCTCAGCGATGCTGCATGTGACTCCTCACTAAGGCCGAGGCCGTTAGCAGTACCGCAGCCTCCAGAACCGTCAGTCATTGAGACCCCCTGCAGCAGGCAAGGATGGGGCCTGAGGGTGGCAAAGGCGTTGACTGTCTGCCACATCATCGGATGGAGCTCTTTTTACTCATTAAAAATGAGGGTTTCTCTTGTGGCTCTGATGCTCCCATACATGCCTGCAGCCTCAGAGTAAGTGTTTGTTTAAATGCGCTGCAAAGTATCTGCTTGCAGCGCCTTACTGGACACAGGCATTCGAGTCGATCATGTGTGATATTTCCTTTCAGTTAGTTAACAAATAGCCAGCTTTTTCACTTTCAGCTACGAGTTTTTACTTTTTTGTATTTTTGTGTGTCGAAGCAGAAACTCTGTAGCCCTCTAATCTATTCTACATCATTGAATTGTTCATTGGTTTGCATACATTGAATTAATTCACTGGCATCAGGTTGTCGAGACTCAGTATTTAATAAAATAGAAGTATTCTAGTAGATACATTTTGTAAATTAGCAGTTTTTCTGATTTTGGAGTCTTTCTTTTTTTTAAGTCAATGGTGAGGCTTGTCCTTAAACCAAGTTTCAGTGGCCATCTTAAGGTTCTTATTGTATATTGTAAACAAGCATTTGCAATGCAATAGGTCTCGCATTTGAGCTATTTACGTTGTAAATGACACTGCCTTTTATTTGTGTTTTGAAAACCTGCAAGCAGTGCGTAAACACACACTTTGTCCTTATAGTCCTTGCTTACAAGAAGCAAGGCTGGCAGTAAAAGAGGCGCAGTTACTGCCAGCCTTGCTTCTGGTAAGCAAGAACTACAAGTACAAAGTGCGTGTTTACGCACTGCTTGCAGGTTTTCAAAACACATACATAAAAGGCATTGTCATGTCCAATGCCAATCGCTCAAACTATCATAAATGTGAGACCTATTGCCTTACAAATGTTTGTTTCTTTTCCACTGCACATAGCAGGCAGGTCCTGGCCCACCTAGAGCTTAAGCTTCGATTCACTGTACGAAGATCTCAAGGCCCAAGAGCCACATATGATATTTGTCAGCTGTGTACCAAAAGCTAATGTTTGAAGAGGAAGCTCTATATTTCAAAGTCACAAATCACTACAGACCACTGAGACTGCCCTGGAATAAGACTGTGCCCTTGGGCGTGAGATGTGCACTTTATGTGGCAGGTTAGGTTTGTGATGCTTTCAATAGAATTGGCTGAAGTCAGCCATTAATAAATGAATGTCTCCTGTCCATGTCTTCATGTGGGGTAGGCCGACATTGTGTTCCCTTAAGCCAGAGTCTACTAACGAGACTGCGCAGTATCACAAGGAGCATCCACGCCAGTCAGTTAGCTGTTTTTAGTTAATGATGGGGCTATAACTCTTCATTTCCAAGTTTCCTTCTAAAGGGAATCGTGTCTAAATGTGGGACTTTTCGGACATGACTTATGCTGGCAGCGTAAAACTTACCAGACCCATTTTTGTTGCAGAAGATAGGTGTCCAAAAACATCCCTCCTGGACGAAAGCTAATTAAAAAAGTATCATACAGACAAAGACAACTTCATACCTCCAAAAATACTTGATAATTTTCGGAGCCTCCTTTTCAGTCATCAGTCGCGCTAATTTCATTATATCTCCTAATAAAGCGAGACGCACAGGCAGCTTGCAACAAGTGTCTGCTGCAAGGAGTGTAGTGCCAGACGGTGCACAGAGGCAGCCAGTGCTATGCTCCGTGAACAGCCAGCTGCTTCAACGAGTGCCGCCTGAAGAAAAGTGGCTGAAGATGAAGAAGTCTGTCTGGCCAGCAGGCAGGCACTGTGCACGTAGGGACGTGGAACATGTGCCGCCTCCCCAAAAAAACAGTACAACCAATGTGGGATTGTGG
This sequence comes from Triturus cristatus, assembly GCF_964204655.1. Classification (NCBI taxonomy): domain Eukaryota; kingdom Metazoa; phylum Chordata; class Amphibia; order Caudata; family Salamandridae; genus Triturus; species Triturus cristatus. Next base: position 1,025,602,959 of record NC_140584.1, read on the forward strand.
GCAAGTCACGTAATCTCCCTGAGCCTAAAGCAAAATGAACGTACCCTTGTGCAATGTAAGTGCTATTTTTTAAAGGGCTTCAATAGCTTCCGGTTGAGATTATATAGAAAACTGAGAAAAAGGAAAACATCACGTGAAAACGGACTCTGGAGCAAATGAGGCGGGAGGAGTAAAAGCGCAGAATGGGAGCCTGATGCTAGCGGGTTAGAATGGAAATCTGCAGCAAGTCTCTTTTTGCAGTTTTATATAGCACAAACTCGACCTTAGGGTATCAGCGCTTTATATGAGCAATAGTTGCATCACAGATGGACGCATTCATTATTAGGCAGTGGGAGAGTGTGATTTGCCCAGTATCACAGGATGTTTGAGCCTCCGGCCAGACTCAATGCTGGGTCCCTGGCTCCAAAATCCGCCACTCTAGTCGTTAAGCTACATCCTTTCCCTTCTCTCGTTCACGATGAGTGGCAACGAGGTCTTGGTATCTGTTCTCCCCATTGTAAATAAAAATGGACCGTGAACGCCGTGTGTGTCAAAAAGAAAAAAAATGCTGTCACGCAGCACGTTTGTTTAGGAGATTATACAAAGTAAATCACAGTGTTTCTCACAAAAAATAAAGCGTGAATGCAGAGTGTTATACAAAAAAATAACGTCAGCGGAGCGCATTTGTTTCTGAAGCAAGCTAATCAAAGTAACCAGTATAAACAAAAATTCTGGCTATATTGAAAACGGTGAGAAAAAGTAAACAACTCATAAAAACGGACTCTGGAGTAAATGAGGTTTGATGAGGAGGAGCGCAGAAGGGGAGGCTGATGCTAGTGGGTGAGATTGGAAAGCTGCAGCAAGTCTTTGGGTTCGAGCGAAAGAGGATCGCGCTGGAGCATGGGGATCTCTTGTCTTTATGGGGCCATGTGTTTTTAAACACATGGCCCCATAAAGATAAGAAAGTGCTTCATGACAGCCGTGAAGCAGGCAACCCAGTCAGGATCGCAAGCCAAAGGGCGGCAACCACAAACCCTCATTTCCAATGGCAGGCCACCGTTTAGCATAAACGGTGACGCCGGCCAATGGAAATGAGGGGCGGGGCTTACAGCCCTCTTCTCAAAGTCCTCTCTTACAAAATCTCTCGCGTGACCTAAAAAGGGCGGTGGCATTGAGCACAGTTGTAATCATAAATACCTTATAGATTATTCACAAAATATTTTAGAATCACTGATATGATAACTGCATGAATGTACCCTGGTGCCGGTCACATGTCCCGCCTTTATGCTATTCCTATGTAGAGTCTGATGCCCTCAGTGAAGGTGTAATGCCGGATATTTATGTTTCCCTCCTCTTCCTTGCTTGATTTTTGACAGCGAGAAAGTCCCACTCATAGTTGTTGATGGTCACTCATAATTACAATCAGATTATGAATATGTCACACATAAGCAATCTGAAACCTTGGCAGCTATAATATTATCTCAAAGGCCCACAATCAGCCCGCACTATTAATATTAAAATAATGCAGTCTCAAACATGACATGTGCTTTCAGATTCTGAAAGCACACGATGTGCTTTAGATTTGCTGCATTTCTTTCCCTACTAGTGCATGGCTGATTGTGGACTTTTGAGATAGTATTCATGTTAATTGCAGCGCCCGTGTGTGCTGCAATTAACATGAATACTATTTCAAAGTCCCACAATCAGCCCCGCAGCTGCGCACTATTAATAAAAGAATTGCAGTCTCAAACACGACGTGTAATTTCAGAACCTGAAAGCACACGTCGTGCTAGCGCCGAGACACCTCCGGGTAGTTGTGCGCTTAATAAATCGCCTAAATAAATAAATAAAATAAATTTGCTGCATTCCTTTCCCAAAGAAAGGGCGGCTGTGGGGCAGATTGTGGGCCTTTGTAAAAGTATTTGTGTTAATTGCAGCACATGACGGTGCTGCGATTAACACAAATACTTTCACAAAGGCCCACAATCTGCCCCACAGCCACGCACTATGAAGAAAAGAAATGGAGCAAGTGCCAGAGCCACTTGCTGGTGAACACGATCCCTCCCTAACCCTACACACTTACCTGCCGCTCCCTAGTGTTCTCCTCGTCACCATCGTCTCTTCCTCTGCCTCAGTCAACCTGGAAATGCCAGTTTTTTGCGCCACTCGAGTTTTAAAAGCGGCAGCGTAAACAGTCTAGCGTGATGTGCTGTGTGTGGTTTGTGCGCTCCAAATATGGGCCACTGCGCACTCGGGGTGACTTCAGTGCGCTCGCGCACACCTTATAGAGAACAGTGGTGACAACCCAATCTTTTTATCTTTGATTCCTCGGATGCAGCATCCACACCTTTTTGCGATGTTCTCAATATCTCAGTCACATCTCCCCTACTTGGAGGTCTTTTTCAATGAAGAGTCTCCCATTTGGGTAGAGTGCTGTTTTTCCTTCAGCGCTGTGGGAAATTTGGAGTTGAGTGACCCCCTCTGCGGCAAGGAAGAGTTTTCTGAGAGGGACTATGTGCTTAGGAAACAATTACCTTTATGACTGAAACATGTGCTACCTTTTTGCAGGTGCACAAAGAGCTGAACAAACACATTGATGTGGCTGATCTTCTGGTTTCTTTTCACAAACACTTTCTGATAATTCATACCCTATGAAGCCCTCATGCGATTCTCTGTGTGATGTAAAAAAGATTTGGAGGAACCCCAACATTATGCTGCAGTTACTATTAAGGAGTCTCTTCTGAATTACCCATTATCCTTTTCTGACTAGATGTCCACTATAGCTAGGGAATTTCAGATTGCTATGGAGCAACTAAAGTGCAAGAGTGCTTCTGCATCATAGGATTCTCACTGTTGGTCATAAACGTAAAATAGTCCCTCCTCCGTGGACCCCCTACATGAAAGAAAAAATATATAAATATATATGTCAAAACAATACCCTTTCAGCCTTAGAGTGCCACATACATTATGCAGAAGGGCAAGGAGTGAACTCTGGGTGGTTCCCATGTTTGGGTGCAGTAACAGCTCCTGTATAGAGCACTCTGCCGGACCTGTGGAACTCTGAATCCGCTTACCTAATAAAAGAAAAACATTTGGGATGAGCAGATTCGGAGTGTGGCTGGTGTTGTAGGGAGCTGGGAGACAGGGCACGTTGGCTGTGGCTGCAGTCAAGGACATTTTTGGCGGGGAGGATCACCGGTGTAGGAGTATGCGGCCTTTTTGCTGACTCGTGGTGCGTGGAGGCATGGATGTTGAGACCAACACTTGTGATGTGGGTCACACTGTTTGAAGTTCGCTGTTGGAGTGCTGGGTTATCGTTTTTCCTATTATAGCTTTTCTGGAGTTTTTGCCGCAGTTCCTGCATGCCATAACAGGGACTCACTACGGCATACTCTCCCCATAGGAGTGTTTGGGGCTCCACTTGTAACACCACCAGCAGGTTCGCCATTTGATCCCATATGTTCCATCCCTCGAGGTACACATTTGGCAATGGCTTGCCCCTCCATTGGCACCAAGCCCCTTGCTAGTGACCTCTCAACCTGCGCCAAACCCCATATCATCCACAAACCAATGTTTTAGTTGAGAGATTCAACCATACCATGAAAGGCATAATCATGGGACTCCCTGAAAAACTCTTAAGGAGATGGGATGTCCTTTTGCCATGCCTACTTTTCGCTTACATAGAAGCACCGCATAAGGGAGTCGATGTTTCCCTCTTTAGGCTGCTGTTTGGTCATCCTGTGAGGGGGCCATTGTGTTTAGTGAAGTAAGGCTGGGAGAGACCTCTCAAAGAGCCTAAACAAGACATCATGGACTATGTACTTGGCCTACTTTCAAGGATGGCTAAGTACATGGAGAAAGCATTCAAAACTCTTGAGGCCAGCCAAGAGCTCCAGAAGCTCCGGTATGACCAAAAGGCTGCACTGGTGGAGTTCCAACCAGGGCAGAAGGTGTGGGTACTAGAGCCTGTGGCTCCCAGGGCACTCCAGGACAAATGGAGTGACCCTTATCCTATCCTTGACAGGAAAGGTGAGGTCACCTACCTGGTTGACCTAGGCACTAGCAGGAACCCTCAGAGGGTCGTCCATGTAAACTGCCTAGAACGTTTCCATGATAGTGCTGATGGGGCCATGCTGATGGACACTGATGATGAGCAGGAAGCAGAGTAAACCTCTCCTTGACCTCCTCTCCCACAGTCCTAAAGAAGGGTCAGTTGATGGAGTGGTCTTTTCAGACATCCTCTCTGCCCAACAGCAAGCTGACTGCAGGCAAGTCTTGGAGCAGTATGCTGGGCTCTTTTCCCTCACCACTGGTCAAACTAGCTGGTGAACCCATGATGTCTGGTGACAGTATGCCTGTCAAAAGTAAAATATACTGACATTCTGACCAAGTTAAGAAAAGCATCAGGTGTGAAGTTGGCAAGATGCAGGAGTTAGGGGTGATTGAGCCTTCTGAAAGTCCCTGTGACTGCCCAGTGGTCTTATTCCCCAAACCTCATTCCAAGGGTGGTAAGCCAGAGCTGAGGTTTTGTGTGGACTATAGAAGTCTCAATGCTGTCACCAAGACAGATGCACACCCTATCCCAAGAGCAGAGGAACGTATTGACAGGTTTTTACACTTAGATGATGAGGACTGTCTTGGGAAAGGTTAGTCACATTCTCTTTCGTTTGGGAAGGGGAGGGAGGGGTTGTGTAGGAATGGGCCCCTTTTTGACATGGTCACCCCAACTTTTTGCCTGATATTCGATGCAATTTTGACAGAAGTGCATTGGGTTCCTTCTATCCAGATACTCAGGGCCAGATCTCTTTCCCTAAAACTGTACAATTGTTCCCCCAATTGGCCATACCTTTAGCACCCCTGTAAATTCCTAGGAAAAGGTACCCTGAGTATGGGTAGGCGGCATAACCCTGTACCAGGGTTCGTAATTCTGCATCAAGATGGCAGAATTTTCCTAATGGTGGGGGCGGGCACATCAGGCAGCTCACCTTAGGGGTGTAACTGGCCTGGTAGTGCACCATGTCTCCCTGCATATCTGATTTCCCATCTGTCCTGGTGCCAAATGGGCCGCAGGGCAGTGGAGTGGCCTCTCCCAGGTCTGGGGGAAGCCGGAGTCGCATATCAAAGGTAGCAGAGGCCTTTGAAGCCTCCTGCCTCAATATACTTATTACTTAGCCATCCTGCTTGGAGGAGGTGACAACATCTCCGGCCAGAGCAGGCGTTGTTTCTGCCCTCAGAGCATAGGCTCTCATCTGCAGGGGGTCAGAAACCGGTCTGTGGTAGCAGGCTGGACTAGACCAGTCAGCCAGCACACTAGAGGCTGGCAGGGTTTCAGGGGGCTCCTCTAAGGTGCCCTCTCGGTGCATGTATTAAAAAATCCACCACTGGAATCAGTGTGGGTTTATTAATACAAGGTGTTTGATACCAAGCACCATAGACATTATTCACATTTATATACTTTAAAACATTTTTTCACTTTATTTTTAACAAGACATTCTAATAAAACACTTATAGAAAAGCATCCACATTAACCCATTGGCTTTGTCAAATAATTCTCTCCTTCATCACACCTCATACTCATTCTTTCTTCACAAATGGAAATTTAGAAAAGATATCCTTGCATGTACACACTCGATCCTCTGACAAGGGCATACCTCTTATTCATCCCCAGGCTATATAAATAGCTCTGATCAAATAGTTAATGTGGTGCAAAAAAAAAAAGAGTATATGCACACGTTGTATGATAGTTTGAATGGATTCTTAAAGAAACATATGTGGAGAAGTGTGGCTCAATGGTTAGAGTGGCAGACCTCGATGCAGAGCACTGGTCTGGGACCAGGGTTCGATTTCCGACGCGGCAGGGTCTCGGGCTATAAATTCCTCGGACCTGATATTCTCGCATCAGTGCCTATTCTAATCATGGGTCCCACGCTGCAACTCTGGGCAATAGCTTGCTTAGTCTCCACAACGGCCCCAACAGCGCTGGGATGCCTGGCTTCACCATGGGGGTGCCCAGGAGTAGACACTTCACACGGATAGCCAGGAAGGGTTCCTACAGCGGTATGAGTACAGCGCGGAGATACCCCCAGGGGTGATTCGGCGCTATATAAGCACATACACATTTACATTTACACTTCAAAATTGATTCTGCTATGAAAATAGCTTATGGTCGAATCCTTATCTCTCATAACTGACTCTGCTATAAAGATAGCTTAGGGCCAATTCGTTGTCTTCAGTGCATATATACTCGCACTCGTTATATACTGATTCAAACACTTCATTCATCAGACCATAAAGATGATTCTGAAAAGAGCACCCACTGTGATCTAGGCGTGCAGGCTATTCAATGGGGAATACTTTCATCCCGATATCTATTCTTCATTAAAAAATTATAAAAGACTTGACTGGAAATATCGCCAATTCTGCTGGAATAAATGAAAAAAACAAAAACATTGTGAATCAATAGTAAAATCATACTTTAGGTATATTATATCACTATTTATGCTACATACCCCAGAAATGTGACAATGAATGACTGTCACAACATATTTTTCAATGTCCTCTGCGGGAATTAGTCCAAAGTGCTTGATCGTCCCAATAATGCTAACCTAAAATAAACACAGAATTGATAAATATTTTTGACTCAAAACCCTAAGTCAGCCATTGTATTTTATTTATTAACAAAACCATAACGAATTACCTTTATAAGTGAGCACAGGTTCCTTATTGGCTTATTTAAATGTGGGCTCAATATTAACCTTCCCTTCTCATGTGGCTGTATTTGCCGTTTTCACCACTGTATACATATAAAACCCAAGCGGCCTACAGATAAAAAGGACACGTTCACCAATTCTATCGTCCTGTCTGTTTAAATGTAATATTTTGTGAGAAAAATAACATTTATAATTGTCTGCCACTAACGCACAAAAACCTCGTATTATACTTACCATCGAGTGTCTCTATATATTAATTAATCAGAACATTTTATTGTGTTGTCCAAAGAAATAGATTGCGATATTACGCGCTTGACCAACACATGGGCTAATTGTTAACACGACCTCGCTACGGTGCTATCCATTATTAACCAACCCGATTTCAAAGCATCGTATTGCAATATCAGTTTGTTTGTCGATATGATATATGCTCAAAGTTATATCAAGAGCTCTGTAAGGGCGCTTCTTTTCTATCTTTGTCAGAAAGTAACAAGCGCTACATATACTTATGAGCATACTCGCGTTAGCGCACTAACTCAGGACTTTAGCTATAGACACTCGATGGGAAGTATAATATGAGGTTTTTGTGCATTAGTGGCAGACACAATTACAAATGTTCTTTTTCTTATAAAATATTAAATTTAAAACAGACAGGACGATAGAATTGGTGAACGTGTCCTTTTTATCTGTAGGTCGCGTGGGTTTTATATGTATACAGTGGTGAAAACGGCAAATACAGCCACGAGAAGGGAAGGTTAAGATTGAGCCCACATTTAAATACGCCAATAAGGAACCTGTGCTCACTTATAAAGGTAATTCGTTATGGTTTAATTAATAAATGAAATACAATGGCTGACTTAGGGTTTTGAGTCAAAAATATTTATCAATTCGGTGTTTATGTTAGGTTAGCATTATTGGGACGATCAAGCACTTTGGACTAATTCCCGCAGAGGACATTGAAAAATATGGTGTGACAGTCATTCATTGTCACATTTCTGGGGTATGTAGCATAAATAGTGATATAATATACCTAAAGTATGATTTTACTACTGGTCCACAATGTTTTGTTTTTCCATTTATTCTGGCAGAATTGGCAATATTTCCAGTCAAGTCTTTTATTATTTTTTCATGAAGAATAGTGTAGGAAAGTGGCTCTGTAGATACTGTTCCCAAACAGGTACAGTGGGTACAGAGTCCACAACCCCAGAGGCTTGGCAGAGGCTAAAGTTAGATATAACCTTACTCTCTAAAGTGGTAGCTTGGTCGAGCAGTAAGGCAGTATCAGAGGACAGTGTAAAGCATTTGTTGTACACACTCAGTAAGCAAATGGTCTCACACACTCAAGAACTGAACTCTAGGCCAATGGTTTGTATATAAAAATATATGGTTGTTTTATTTTAGGTACACTAGGTATCAAAATATACTTTCTCAGAATGAGATGCTTTAGTTAAATACTTTGCAAGTGGCAATTGATTTGGAATGCAATAGTTACAGTTTGGTGCAATAGGCAACACAATTTCAAACACAATAATACATTGAGAGCTCCATGGGAATTTTAAGTTATATGCAATTGATTACTTTCAGGATTATTTTTCTAACTCCAGGACTGGATCCTAGATTCAGTCCTGGGACAGTTCTTGGAAACAAGTGAGTAAATAGGTTTTAGTTACTTTGTGATTTTTAAGCAATATTTTGCTATTTTAAAAGTTGACACTTAGAAACTTTTTGTAATCAAATTACCAATTTTATCCTATGGGAGGAAATTCACTTAGCAGTTAAGTAGGGTTATGGTTACTTTTTCTAGGTCAGTGTTGGATCCTGGATCCAGCACGAGTGTACCACCTGTAAGCAGTTGAGAAACTGCGTTTAAGTTATACAGGCGATTTTTAACGAACATTTAGAAGTTTGCAAAATCAACACTTAAAAGAAATGTCACAGAAAAACAGTCAATGGTTTCCTATGGAAGAAAATTCAAGTTACGGGTAAAGTATGTTCTTGTTACTTTTGTAATCCAGTGCTGGGCTCCTAGGCTCAGTACTGGGACATCTATCTAAAACAGGTAAGTAATTATGTTTACACAGTTGGTACGATTTTTAAAGAATATTTGCAGTTTGCAAAAATCGACACAGAAGAAATTTCACAGAAAAACAGTCAATGGTTTCCTATGGATGAAAATTGAGTTAGTGGTAAGTACAGTCGAAAGTACTTTTCAGGGTCAGTGCTGGGCACCAAGATCCAGCACTGGGATCTCTCCTAATAGCAGGTGAGTATTTCAGTTTTCGTTACTCGGTTGATTTTAGGTGAATGTTTTAAAGTTTAGAAACTCCACACTTGGAAGAAATTTCAAGAGAAACCAGTCAATGTTACCCTATGGAAAAAAAGTGAGTTATCGGCTTTTGGGTAAGTACTCGACTGGCAGAATTAAGGTTCTGGGCATAGACTCAATGGTCTCCCAGGGTCAGGTAAGTATAGTTGTTACACCCTCAGCCACACAGGGGCAGCAGAGTGAAGAGTGAGTTAGGCCCAATGATATCCTATGGGAGGCAGGGGTCCTTGGTTGGTGGCTGCTGACTAACAGGCCACGTGGCGGTGGGAGCTGGGGTCCTGCTCACCTGCTCAGGGCAAATGGGGAAGTAGGTAGGAGTAGAAGTTGCACTGCCAGGACCACTCGGGCAGCTGGGTGCAGGGTGCTTTTGAGCCTTCAGGCACTCAATGGATTGCAATGGAAAAGCTCAAGGACGAACAAAGGCTGCAAGCTCGGGGACGAAGATTCTTCAGGTGTGACCACCACTTCGAGAGGTAAGTTGGGTAGTTGGAGGATAGGTAGGTACCCAGGAGTCGGGCACAGGGGTTCGCAGGGCGTCAGGGTGCGTTTTGGTGTCGGGAAGTCTTACCCTCTGTTGATCGCGGTGGGGGGAGTCCCTGAGGCTGCAGGCGTCGTCAGGAGCGTCGAGGTGGGTCCTTGGGTGCCGGATTCGGGGTCACAGTCGCCGGGGGGACATTCTCGGGGTCTTTGTCCACTCCAGCACAGGCCAGGCTTGGCGTGTGCAGGGTTCGCGGTTCCGGGCTGATGCCAGGGGTTAGATACTTGCTTTGAGCAGAGCCACTGCTCATGGGAGTCCCAGATGCTCAGAGTCACAAGGTAGCCAGGTCCTCCGGGGTTTGTGTGGTTGCTGGCCACAGGAGGTGCCGGGATTTAGCAGGCGCAGGTTTGAGGGTCGACAGGCCGGTAGGGCTGGGGCCAAAGCAGTTGGTGTCTTCCTCTTCTTAGCAGCCGCATGGCAGGTCTTCTGTCTTCTTGATCTTCTTTGCTGTTTTGGAATCTGGAATCTAAGGAAGGAAGGTTCAGGGTGCCCCTAAATACTACATTTAGGGGCGTTACAGGTAGGTAAAGGGCAGGGAACACTGGGTCCCTGTCCTGGGGTGGGTACACCCACTATCCTGCCACTTTCCTGTGGGAGAGGGGCAGTGGCCTAGTCCTGATTGGGTAGGGCTCCCCATCTTCAAGATGGCGAGAGCCCTGAGATGTGCTTCACCTCGCCTCCCCCACCTGAGGTGTGGCGTTGGCAGGGCTGGCACATCCCCTGTCCTTACTTGGGGTTTCCGGCCAGTCTTCCTGCCAGAGTGGGGGTTTAGAACCGGTAGGGGCCAGTTGCTGAGTACAGCAAGTGGCCTAGAGAAGCTCACAAAGGCGGCATGCCTTTGAAGCTTCCCCTGCTCATCCTGGGGGAGGAGACCTAGCACCTCGCCCAGGATGTGCATTTTTGCAGGCCCAGGAGAGCGGATGGCTCTCTACCCAGGGGTCCAGCAACATGTCTGCTGTGTGGCAGCCTAGGCAGCCCCTCAGACAAGCCATGGATTGTAGGTTAGGTTCAGGGGGCATCTCTAAGATGCCCTCTGTCGTGCATTGTACATTAAATCCCACACTGGCATCTGTGCAGGTTTAATGTGCTGAGAAGTTTGATACCAAACTTCTCAGTCTTCAGTGTTGCCATCATGGTGCTGTGGAGTTCGTGTTTGACGAGCTCCCAGCACCATATACTCTTAAATGGCAGCACTGCACTTACAGTGCCCAGGAATGGACCTGGAAACTGTAGGGGCAAAGGGCTCATGCTCCTGTGCCCACACAACTGGCATAGGGCACCCAGCTAGAGGGGTGGCTGATGTATGCCAGGGCAGTGTAGGTTGTGGGCATGGCACACAGGGATGTGTGCCATGTCGACTCTCTGTTTTGTCTTGTACCCAGACACTCAGCCTGCAAGGGCAGTGTGTTTGTGTTAGGGTACAGGGCCTCTAAGGGTGGCAGAATAAATGCTGCAGCCCTTAGAGGCCTTCCCTGGTCACAAGGCCCTGGGTACCGTTTACCAGGGGCTGACATGTGGCCAGGGTTTGCCAATTTGGGTTTTAGGTTAGGAACATAGGCCCTGGGTACCTGATTGGCAGGAGTCCAGGGCACACTCAGTCAAAGTACATTCAGCAAAAAGTGGGGGCATACCATGCAAGAAAGATGGCACTTTCTCACAAATAGGTATCGGGATGAAAGTCTTCCCCGTTAAATAGCCCGAACGCCTAGATCACGGTGGGTGCTCTTTTCAGAATCATCTTTATGGTCTGATGAATGAAGTGTTTGAATCAGTATATAACGAGTACGAGTATATAAGCACTGAAGACAACAAATTGGCCCTCAGCTATCTTTATAGCAGAGTCAGTTATGAGAGAAGGATTCGACCATAAGCTATTCTCATAGCAGAATCAATTTTGAAGTGATATGTTTCTTTAAGAATCTATTCAATCCTCTGCTATGGTTAGACGCCCTTTCAATGTTTTTCGCCTTGCTTTTTGTTTTTCTTTACTTTGGTTGATAGTTATGTAAAAAGGGTGTATCCTGACTTCCTTTATGTGCAGCTTGATCTCCTGTCATTTAGCGGAGCCCCTGCGGGCCAGTCATTGTTTTTTAACTGCTCGATCATTTCTGCATACTAGCGGCCGGCCCAGGAGGTTGTAGGCCCGTGCTTGTACCCTTTTTCTCTGCACAATAAAATTTTTATAAAATTAAAAAAAAAAATTTTTAAAAAAAGAATCCATTCAAACTATCATACAATGCGTTCATATACATTTTTATTTGCACCACATCTAACTATTTGATCAGAGCTATTTCTATAGCCTGGGGATGAATAATAGATATGCCCTTGTCAGAGGATTGAGTGTGTACGTGCAAGGATATCTTTTGTAAGTTTCCGTTCGTGAAGAATGAATCTGTATGGGGTGTGATGGAGAGAATTATTTGGCAAAGCCATTGGTTCAATGTGGATGCTTTTCTTTAAGTGTTTTATTAGAATATCTTTTTAAAAATAAAGTGATTTTTTTTTTTAAGTATATAAATGTGAATAATGTTGAAATGTATGTTTTCATATATATATATTTAAAGTGCTGGGATACTTTTAAATGTAAAGCCTGAAGAAGGTGGTTGGACCCGCTGATACCACCGAAACGTGTCGCTTCTTGGTCTTCTTTATAAACAAACTTTGTATATACTAATTGGTGTTCTTGAAAACATAAATTGAAAATAATATTACTAAGACGTTGAATTGATAATCATTGTTGGCTCTGAAATTATATAGTTGACTTGCACTTTGTCTTATATTTTGTTTTATATTGTGTAATGATTTCTGATGAAATTGTGATATTAATTGTCAGAGTTGATTAACTCTTTTTAAATTATTTTTAACAACTGCATTTACTTATTGAATAAACATTCACAGATTGGAGTTTTTGGCTCTTGTTATATTCTCCAGGTGATTGATTTTGCAGGTGATGAGCGAACAGTTGAGTATGCTGTTTTTGTTTCCCAAATGGAATTCTTTCTAGACCTAGTGTCATTTTGATGTCCTGTCCCGTTGGTGAGTAGAACCCCTCTCTTTCTTTGGAGGTAGACATAACAGTGGCATGTTTGCTCATGCAGATATGTCCACACATGTAGTATAGTGCACCCTGCCTTAGGGCTGTAAGGCCTGCTGTAGGGGTAACTTACCTAAACTTCATGCAGTGTCTGCAGGCATGGCACACACGGTTGTGTGCCATATCACGTTTTCACTTAAATCTGCACCAAGACACGCAGTCTGCAATGGCAGTCTGCATGAGTTGGTGAGGGGTCCCTTAGGGTGGCACAATACGTGCTGCAGTCCTTAAGGCCCCCTTTTCGTACCCATGCCCTGGGTACTGAGGGTACCATTTACTAGGGACTTACAGGGGCGGTATGGGCAATTGGGGGAGCAATTGTACAGTTTTAGGCAGAGAGATCTGGCACAGGGGACCTGGATTGTTGGAACCCGGTGCACTTCTGTCAAAATTGCATTGAATACCAGGCAAAAAGTGAGGGTGACCATGTCAAACAGAGGCACTTCCCTACACTCTCCAATACTTTGGTACAGCTTCTGTGAGAGGTGCTGGGTGGTTTTGTGGTGTAGCCGAGATGGCTGTGATGATGAAGTGGACAATGGCGTGGTCTGTCCAGGTGAGTTCGGTGATGTGCCTTTACTTGACTCTGTCGCTGGCCATGAAGATTTGGTAGAGTATGTGTCCTGCAATGTGAGTGGGGTTAGTGATTAGTTGAGTGAGACCGAGGTTGTTCATGCTTTCGAGGAGGTTGATGTCGTCAGGGTTGTCGTGATGGAAATTGAGGTCTCCGAGAAAGATGTAGTTCTTGGAGTCGATGACGAGCGGACCGACGAAAATCGTGGATGACTTCGCAGAAGCTGGAGCGACGTCCTGGCAGTCTGTAGGCGACAGCCTCTGAGGGTGATTTTGTCGTCAGTGTGAAGTTGGCAGTTTTAGGTGCTCAATGATCGAGGTGTCGTGGTTTGTGGTGGTGGTGAAGTGGATAGTTTCCTTGTTGACAATGGGAATCCTGCCTATGTGTCTGTCGACGAGGTATTGGTGTGTTATCTTGTATCAGTCGGGTGTGACAAGGGCAATGTCGGCCACTGATGCGGGGTTGAGCCATGTCTCGGTGGGAGAGAAGACGCTCGGGGTGAGGGAGGAGATGGTGTCCCAGATCTCGGTGGTGTGTTTACAGGGAGCCTGTGCGCTGAGCAGGATGCAGTGGGGATGCTCCAAGGTGGTTGAGGTCGCGTGGTAGTGGAGGCTGTAGGAGCGGGTGCTCCGATGTTGCAGGTGAAAAGGCATTACCAGCAGGTGAAAGGTCCCACTCTATTTCGAGGTGCGGTAGCAGAGGTTGTTGTGGGGTAGATTCGGGTGGCAGGAGAGCCAAGGTTGTGGTGGAGAGCCGAGGTTCCTGGTGCGGACAGGCGCAGATGGGCTTGCCCTTGGCACGCTGTGGCCTCCATTAAGTAGGTCCTGGAAGGAAGGAGGGGCTCTGGGAGGCGGGAAGAGGGCAGGAGGGATTGGGCAAAATGGTGGGAAAACAAGTGACGGAGCGCTCTCATTGCCATAGTAGTCGCTGACATGGAAGGTAACTACTGTGTATGTGCTCCTTGTAGAAAGAGTAGAATGCGGTCACTCACAGTGAAATTAGCCAATGGCTGAACTTTGCCCCATGCTGTAGTGGGCGGAAGAAAAAAGTGAATGACGCAACAACTGACCAATGGATGAAGAGGGCTGACTGAAACATCTATATCTCCTCATATTAAACACGGAGGACTACAAAGGAGAAAATTACCAATAAGTCGTTGGGGCAAATAACAGTTCATAAAAAAAATATAAATGAGCTTTGCCCCCACAAGTATATTTTCTTTCCACAAACATAATGTACAAAGAGTTTCATAGTTTTCTTAGCCACAATAAAATAACCAAAGCAACTAAAGTTCCTGAAGAATACTTCAATAATTTGTTTTCGTATTTTATTTTTAAAGGGCAATACGAAATCATACTTTCTTTTAACGCACAAATATCAATAATTACAACAAGTCCTGCATTGATCACTGTTTTGGTTGCCATCCTCCCTCAAAGTGGAATATAGCTGAACACATAAAAAAAAGGGTTATTTGTCTCTCCATGTTGCGCAAAACAGCAGTTATGCGGTAGGTTAATTTGTTATGCAGAGACCTGCGGTATAAATGAACTACACCCATCTTCAAACGGTTACTAGAGTGTGCACAGTGCATTATGAACTACCTTCATCACACACTGTTCGGCCTTCGACCATAATAACCCTTGGGGCTCCCTAATGTGCACTTTCTGGTAAATAACTGGTGTCTGAGGCAGACAGGCCCTTTACAGGAAGGCAAGCTCGGCAGAAACCAGAGGCTCAAACAATACTTCAAGAACGCCATAGTTTAAAGATGATTTGGGGGGATTCTGTTTGACCTGGCGGCGACCTTTGAGTCTTCAAAAAAGTCCAATCCCATTACACCCACCCCGTAGACTGCTCTTCTCCTGAGGGAAAACATTTGATCCACATTGAGAGGAATCCTCGGAGGGTGTATTTTCCTGTGCATCTGCACTTTGCACTACGTGCGACAATAACCACAGGGGCCATGGACCCAGTCCACTTTAATGGGCGATACTCCTGCATTGCTCTCCAGTGTCCTCTGGAAACTGACACCCTCAGAATGTTTCAGATTTGTTTATCTTCTCCAATGGTGCCTGCTGACTTTTCTTCTTTTTCTTTCTTTTTTTGGCCGCTGACAGAGGATGCCCTTCTGTCTTTTCCACTTGTTCGTCATTATCCGCTTGTTCAGCAGTCTTGCAAGTACCTCTATCGGGAAAATAAGAAAGTACATCAAACAGAAATCACACAGAGAGAACTGTAGTGGAATGCATCTAAACCAAATCATACAAACTGAAAAACGTAACTAGACAAAAATGGTCTCAGCAGCAAACAAATTGAGTGGTCGTCTTGGAAAAGTAGTGTTACAAGTAACATATCTTAATTTAAAAAGATAAGCGTGTAAGCATTATAATACTAGCCCCCCCCCCCCCCCTTCAAACGATCTTTTTTTTAAAACCACTGCACCTCTTCTCTTATTTTCTCTTTGATTATATTCTTTTTCTGGTGGTGTATTTTTCTGCCTGGACAGAACTGGCCAGACTACACAAACATGCTTGTAGCGCCCAGGGTTTTCAGTATTATCTGCCAGATTACTCTTGTATGTCCGCACGACAATGGAACCCCCTCATCCCCTTCACAGCCTGGCTCTGACACCCCCACCCACTACCAATCAACAAAACACCTGCATTTCCAAATCAAAAGCAAGCCACTCCAGAGCAAGCCCGAGCTGCGGACACCTCCAGCACCATGCATAGGAAAGGTGCTAAAAGACTGACAACCCAGCCTACCCCACAGAGAGGCTCTTACCCGGGCAGAAGCGCTTCTCCCCCCTTCTTCCTCTCAAACAGGGCCACAAAGAAGCCATTCGTCAGTGTCTCGGTCGGTGATGCTCTTAAACAGCACCCTGCTCCGGGGAAGACTGGCAGGCCCCTTTGGGGCCAGGGAGGCAGAGCATTTACCAGCCTGCAGGAAGAAGAGAGTACGTGTTTATTCAGACAAGTCGGGTCAATTCACTGTCGGAGTGGCCCTTCCACTCCTGAAAGAGACGGTCAGTATGCAAGCCATGCCACACTTTACTGAGATGCTCCCCGCCCGGCCCAGCCATGGATCACTGTGCAACAGATCTGTATGTCTCTAGGAATTGATGTCTCGGCTATTCAGGCTCTCGCTTCTGAGGATCAGAGTGCCTCATAGCGCTAAGATCGACTGGTTTTGACATAAAGAGTCTCTTATTTCCAACACTATGTGTATCTTTAGGACTCAGAGCATCTCTTCTCTGAATTGGTAGCTCGGGGATACAGGAGATTTCACCTTCAGGACTCCATGTCACGCAGATACTCATCATTTCACCTCCGGTCCTTGATGTATGATAGACTTTTACACTGACTTTCAGCACAGGATGGCTTCAGGTCATCACAATTCAGGCAGCAGTTTGAAGCATGCAACATCCTGCCTGAATCTGCCCCCCCCCCCCCGCCCCCACCTCCAAAGGTGAGCATGCAATAGAGGAGCTCTCCACCCCACCAGCAGGTACCTAAAAGCACTGTTCTCCTGCAGCGTATCTCGCACCACATCCTCATTCTCCTCCTGGTGCACCGAGCACGTGGAGTAGACCAGATGCTCCACAGCCGGAAATCTCAGTGCGTGGCTCAGCACCTTGCGCTGGAACGAGGCCAGCGCCTGCAGTCGCTCTGCACACGACGAGCCGTCATCATCCGTGAGGTCATTCAGGCGGTCCACGATCCCTGTGTCCAAGCGAACAAACGAAAGCATTTTAAAAGAGGTCCTGGAGATAGATCCTCCTCCTGGGCACTTATACCCCCCCCCCCCCCCCCCCTTCTCCTGTCCATCACATTCTTCGCTCAGACTCTATCTGAGCACACGCTGTACTGGTCTCTCTTGGTGACAGCATGTTGGCCTTATAGCAGTCATACGTAGACATAACTCCCCCTCCCATGTTGCATTACATCTTCTGCTTGTTCTGCAAACACCCCTTCTCCCCTAATATATTGGAACAGGTCTGGTAGTCTCCGCAGTGAGGCAAAGAACCGACAAGAGATAAACAGCCTTCCTTTTCACTGGCTCTCTTGGGCAAGTCTGATGTACATCAGTGGGCTGTGTGTGAAGCTACCACTACTGCGGGGACCGTGGCATCCACTGTTTTTGATAAAACACATTTTACAAGCACTAAAGCCACACAAAGATTATTTGTGAATTAAAATATACGGACCACTATACGCAGGTCCCATAGAAATGAAAATAAATTGAGAAATGCAAGGAGTGGCCCCGCCCACATGACCCTCTTCCCTCATCACCTACTCTTGCCTCCTTACCAGACCCGCTGCAGGATGGGTCAAGCAAGATGTGCCGGACACTGCTGTATTTGGGGTCGCTGGGTTCAACTTTAAGAAAATCGTCATTGGCCAGTTGGTGACACGTGACCCCGGCACGCAGCAGTAGGGTGCTCATGGTGGCTAACCTCTTGGTGTCCATATCAAAGGCGAAAATCTTCCTAAAGTTAAACACATTAGCAGTGAGTTTAGAAGTCACGCGTTACTCAAAAGAGGGTTACAAATGACCAATCTCAACAATCTAGTGTAAGGGAACTGCACAACTATCAGCCTCAGACACATACAACACTGTTGTGCCAATTGGCTGCCGCACGAGAAACTGGTGTGCTCTTGTGCACACCGCTCATTCTTCGCCAGTGCAACAAACATTTATTGCTTTTTTACAAAACTTGCGTTGGTGTAGCCATAGAATTTAGTCACACATTTATCATTGGATCGTAGTTCATTCCCATCCCCTCTCCCCCACGTCTCCTTCTGACCCCTCTTCTTCACCCTTGAATATGTATGAGCCGAGTGAGTACCCGTTCGCTAATTGTTCAGTGTGCGTAGCTCTCTCAGTGGTGCATGGTCATGGCCAACAGAAACCAAGCTCCATTAATAACATTAAAAAAAATACTGAAAAACTCCCTATCTTGCCAGTCAGTATCTAATACGGGCTCCTGACGGTGTTTGGGCTCAGTAATAACATAATATTTAGTGTCTCATTGTCAGTCGAGCGGATAGGAGTGGTTGTTCTCCTGGGGGGAGGGAGGGAGGGGGAGGGAAGGGGTGTCAAGGGTGTCTAGTGTCTACACTACATTATTGTTGCTCAGTATCTAAAAAAGGAATATGCTACTTACTAGTATGCATCTGTTCTTGGCATGTAGAGCTGCAGAGCCACACACTTAGGATAGTAGATCGCCATCAGGTGTTGGGCTCGGATGCTTGCAGGTGGTTGTTGTCTTCGGAAGAAGTCTTTGGTCACGAGATAGGTGACTCCTCCCTAGGACGACAGTGCGCATGGCCATCAACTCCATCCTTAGATTGTTTTTCGCCATGATGGGAAATGATGGAGTTTGTAGAAAAGAGAGAGATGTCCATGTGTGATGTTTAAGTAAGACAATGCTGGAACAGATACAGGTCCCGGGGAGGCGGGTGGGCGTGTACAACTCTGCAGCTCTACATGCCAAGAACAGATGCATACTGGTAAGTAGCATATTCCATTCGAGGCATATGAGCTGCAGATCACACATTTAGGATAGACTATATAGCAGTCTCTCCCCTAGCGGTGGTCACCTGTATCAGTTGCAGCAGTTTGAAATAACGTTTTAAGGACAGCCTGACCCACAGAAGCTTGTTGCTTTGCTTGCACATCAACACAATAGTGTTTAGTGAAGGTGTGTGTTGTAGACCATGTGGCTGCCTTACATATATCTTCTAAGGGAATGTTTCCTAAGAATGCCATGGAAGCCCCTATTTTGCGTGTGGAATGCGCTCTAGGGGGAACTGTTAGTGTGCGTTTAGCCTTGTGGTAGCATATTTGGATACATTTAACTATCCACCTAGCTATCCCAGATTTAGAAATGGGGTTGCTGTTATGTGGTGGAGAGAAAGCAACAAACAATTGTTTTGCGGAATGATTTGGTTCTGTCAATGTAGTAAAGAAGGGCTCTTTTAACGTCTAAGGTATGAAGAGCTCTTTCAGCTACCGAGTCTGGATTTGGGAAGAACACTGGTAACTCTACTGATTGGTTAAGATGGAACGGAGATATGACTTTTGGAAGGAATTTTGGATTTGTTCTAAGAACCACTTTGTTGCGGTGTAATTGTAAGATTGGTTATTGTATGGTTAAAGCCTGGATTTTACTTACCCTTCTGAGGGATGTGATAGCGATAAGGAAGGCCACTTTCCATGTGAGGAACTGTAGTTCGCATTTATGCAGAGGTTCAAATGGGGGGTCCCATGAGCCTTGTAAGAACAATGTTCAGATTCCACACTAGAGAGGGTGGTAATCTGGGAGGAATAATCCTTTTAAGTCCTTCCATGAAGGCTTTGATCGCAGGTACAAGTGACAAGTGTTGTCGATTTTGTAAGTAGGCTGCTAATGCTGCTAGGTGGAGACGTATGGATGAGTATGCCAAATTACATCTTTGCAAGTGCAGTAAGTAGCAAATGATGTCTTGGATGGATGCATCCAACGGGTTTATATGATTGTTAGTGCAGTAAATGGCAAATCTCTTCCATTTTGCAGCATAGCATGCACTAGTGGTAGGTCTTCTGGCCTCCTTTATAATATTCATGCAGTCTGGTGGCAGGTTTAGGTAACCGAACTCTAGGACTTCAGGAGCCAGATCGCTAGATTCAATTGACCTGGATCTGGGTGTCTGATTTCTCCATGGTTCTGGGTTAATAAGGACGGGGAGAGGTGCAGTTTTTGGTGTGGAATTAGCGAGAGTTCCAGTAGTGTTGTGAACCACGGCTGGCGTGCCCATGTGGTAGCTACTAGGATCAGTTTGAGAGACTGTTGCCTGAGCTTGCGTACCACTAATGGAATGAGTGGGAGAGGCGGAAAAGCGTACGCAAATCTGCCTGACCAGTTCATCCATATCGCATTGCCCTTTGACTCCGGGTGGGGAAACCTGGCGGTGAAGGTTGGTTGGCCCCATTGTTGGAAAAAGGGCAGTAGGACTTGTGGATGTAATTCCCATTCGTGGATCTGTTGAGTTTGTCGACTTAACAGATCGGCAATTTGATTGTGAATGCCTGGAAGGTGTTCTGCAAGTAGGTATATGTTCTGGGGAATGGCCCATCTCCAAATGTTCTGTGCGAGCTGGGACAGCTGCAGAGAATGTGTGCCTCCTTGTTTTTGGATGTAATACATGGTTGTCATGTCTGTCCGGATGAGGACAGTTTTGTTCTGGAGATGTAGTTGGATGGATTTTAGTGCTAGGAACACTGCTAGCAGTTCCAGGTAATTGATATGGAGCCCTTTCTGTTGAGTGGTCCATTTGCCCTGAGTGGTGTGCCCGAGGAGATGGGTTCCCCATCCTGTGAGGGATGCGTCCATTGTCAGCACAATCTGTGGAAGAGGCTCTAGGAACGGCCGCCCTTTGGACAGGTTTTTTATGTTCCACCATTTGAGAGAGCGATGTGTGCGGCTGTCCACCAACACCAGATCTGTAAGTTGACGTGCTAAACATTCTTGCAAGGGTCGCATTGGAAGTCTTGCATAAGGCACAATGAAGATGCATGACGCCATCATGCCTATGAGTTGCATGAACACTCTTGCTGGAAGAGAGTGTTGAGTTTGAAAATTTGCGATAAGATCTTGTATATTGGCTATCCTGGCTGGGCTGGGATATGCTAGGGCTTTGGAGGTGTTTATGGTGGCTCCCAGATACTGATGTATGTGAGAGGGTTGGAGATGAGATTTGGGATAGTTTATTGTGAATCCCAAGTTGTGTAAGATTTGGATAGTTTGGTGAGTGTGTAGAACACATTTGGTGAATGACTTGATTTTATTAGCCAGTCGTCTAGATACGGGAAGACATGAATTTGTTGTCTTCTGAGATGTGCTGCTACTACTGCTAGACATTTGGTGAATACTCTGGGCGCGGTTGTTACTCCGAATGGAAGGACTGTAAACTAGTAGTGTTGTCCGTCCACCACAAACCTTAGGTACTTCCTGTGAGCAGGATGTATGGGAATGTGGAAGTAGGCGTCCTTGAGATCTAGTGTGGCAAGGAAATCGCATTGTTGTAGTAGTGGGAGCACTTGTTGAAGAGTGATCATATGGAAATGGTCTGAGTTTATATACAGGTTTAGGAGTCTGAGGTAGAGTATTGGTCTTAGAGTCCCGTCCTTTTTGGGGATTAGGAAGTATAGTGAGTATACCCCTGTACCCTGATGTTGTAAGGGAACTGGCTCTATTGCGTGTTTTTGAAGCAATGAGAGAACCTCTTGTTTGAGGAGCGTAAGATGGTCTGGTGACATGGAACGCTGTTTGGGTGGTGTCTGTGGGGGGTGAGGGGGGGGTAGTTGTGAGTTCCAGGCAGTAACCATACTGGATAATTTGTCTTACCCACTTGTCTGTTGTGATGGAGTTCCAGACAGATAGGAACTGTTTGAGTCTCCCCCCGACTGGAGTGGAATGGTCTGGGGGGAGTGGAGTAAAGTCACTGTTTTGTGGCAGGGGAGGTGCGAGTGTTGGTATTGCCTCGACCTCATCCCTTGTTGTTGTTTCCTCTATATCCTCCTCTAAAATATCCTCTACTGGGGGATGTTTGTGTAGCGGGTTTGAATGTAGAGGAGGTGTCCGCTCCCATATTCTTGGAGTCTCCTCTGTAGAAGGAGTGTCGAAAGGAGCCGCGTGGTTGTGGAGACTGTAATGCTCCCATGGACTTAGCAGTCTCGGTGTCTTTTTTCATCTTTTCAAGGGCAGTGTCTACTGCTGGCCCAAATAGCTGTTCTTGGTTGAATGGCTGACTAAGTATGCTAGTTTGTACCTCTGGCTTAAAGCCTGAAATGCGGAGCCAGGCATGTCGTCTAAGGAGCACACTTGTATTTATTGGTCTAGAGGCGGTGTCTGTGGCGTCAAGCGCACATTTAATTGACGCACTTGAAATAAGTTTTTCCTCCTGGATAAGGTCATTTGCCTGGGTTTTATATTGGTCTGGCAGATGTTGTAACAGATTCTCCAACTGGTCGTAGTGAGCCCTGTCATAGCGTGCTAGTAGGGATTGGGTGTTGGCAATACATCAATGGTTAGCTGATTGTGCTGCTACTCGTTTGCCAGAGGCTTCTAACAGTTTGGATTCTTTGTCGGGTGGTGGTGTATCTCCTGTGGTTTGGGAGTTGGCGCGTTTCCTAGCGTTGGAAACAACCAAAGAATCCAATGGGAGCTGTCCTTTGATGTAACAAGGATCTTCAGGGGCAGGCCTATATTTCTTTTCTATTCTTGGGTTATGAACCCTGGCACGGACGGGGTCTTTAAATACCTCTGGGGCGTGTTTTATGACTCCTTTAATCATAGGTAAAATTTGCACAGACTTTTGAGACTGCTCAAAAGTATCTAATAGGAAGTCTTTCTCAGGTGCGTCGGAGTGCATGGTGACACCATAGTAAAAGTGCTGCTCTATTTAATACTTGGCCAAACCCCAGGTGGTCATCTGGAGGTGATGGTTTGGAGGGATATGGTTGAGGGTCAGGCATGTCTGGTAGAGGGAATGCCCAATCATCCAGTGGTGCGGCATCTGGATCCGTGAATGGATCATTAGGATCACCCCCTCCCCCTAGGTCATCATCATCATCCTGTGGAGCTGGTGTATGTGATGGAGAGGGTAGAGGTAAGGGTAGTGTAGGCAGAGGGGGTGGGGTAGAAGGTAGTATGGGAGAGGAAGGAGGAATAGGTGATGTTGCAGAGTCCTTCTTGTTTATAGGAACTGGGGCAGGTGGTGTGTCCAGTTTCTGTTTTTTACATGGCACCGCGGTGACATGTCCAGTCTTTGGATTAATATAGATCTTTTTCTGTCTTGGATCAATGGGATCTGGATGGAATAGTTCTTGTTCCTCTGGAACAGTTTTTGGCGCCGATTTTTTCGGTTCCGATCGAGGTTTTGGTTGATCGGTGGAGTTTTTGGCTTTAGGAGGTATGTGAGAGTCCTTAGCCGGTGGTTTAGGTGCCGATGATGGTTTTGGAGCCGAAGTTGTATCTTTCAGCTTGGGAACTTTCGGTGCCGGTTTATCTATGGGTCTAGATGTTTTCGGTGCCGAAGGCGTCGGAGCCGATTTCGGTGCCGAGAGGTCTTTTGTCTTCGGTACCGAAGGTGCCGGTGGAACAATGATATGCGGCTTGCTCGGGCCCGAGCTACCGGAAGGTTTATGTTTCTTCGGAGCCGAGCCTGGAGGCAGGGCTTCTGAAGGATGTTTTCAGTCTCGACTGAGGCCAGCAGGCGAAGTCTTGACCAATGCCTTTGGTTTTGGAGGGGTAGGAGCAGGGGCAGTAGTACTCACGCGTTGCCCAGGAGTAATGGGGTCATCTGAGTCGTCAGCTTCGGAGATGATTTGTAGATTCTCGGAATCTTCTTCCGGGACATCGGGACCCTCATCAAAGATGTTTTCTGGTTCCGGAGCTGGTCTCTGTGCCATGATGTGGCGTCGAGCCCTTCGATCTCGAATGGTCTTTTTGGATCGAAATGCTGCGCAGGCTGGACAGCTGGACTCGTTGTGTTCCGGTGATAGGCACAGGTTGCAGACTTTGTGGTGGTCACTGAGTGGAAATTTTGCTCCACACTGGGGGCATTTTTTGAAAGGCGTCCTTTCCATGAGCCGTAGGCCTCACGGCGTGGATAGACCCAGCGGCCCGCGTCGACGTCCGGAATCGAGCCGATGAAATCGATGTCGAGTGAAGGTGCTTCGATGGTTTTGTGGAAGTTTTTCGCTTCGAAAAGCTTGGAATTGAGATTTCCAACCGGAGCGAAAAGTTGCATCCGAACCCAATGGCGGAAAAAAACAATCTAAGGATGGAGTTGATGCCCATGCGCACTGTAGTCCAAGGGAGGAGTCACCTATCTTGTGACCAAAGACTTCTTCCGAAGACAACAACAACCTGCAAGCATCCGAGCCCAACACCAGATGGCGATCTACTATCCTAAGTGTGTGATCTGCAGCTCATATGCCTCGAACACTCGTTTCCACTTCCATCCACATCTGGTCTGAAAGGGGTTTCGTACGGACGCCACTAGCTCATTCTGAGCTAATGTCTTCCCTTCAGCCACCACCCAAATCTGAACCTCCGCTAGTCTACATCTGCTATGAGGCGGAAGTTTTTTCAACAAACATCGGGCAGGGGGAGTGGGGGGAGCACACTTCCTCACATGGTCCCTCAAGCCATCAAAAAATCCTTCTCAGCACAGTAAACCAGGAGGCATGCAGTTGCGAGGATTTCGATAGCTGATGTAAAAAGTAGAGGTGATGGAGGGAACTCTGACGGATGAGGAGGAAGGCAGTAAAGCAGAGTTTCGTACACACGAGGGGTCTGGATTTTTGATGTGCTGCGAAGCAGGACTACTACTGGAAGCATGCAGTACTTACTGCTGCATACGTCACTCCAGGAACGCCACAAGATAAGCTTGTGAGGGCGAACGATTTATGTATGAAACATCGAGACGTAGGAAGCCGCAAATTCAAACTAAGAATTGGAAGGGTACCAGCTACCTAACATGGAAGGGGAGTTTCTTCAAAATGACAGAAGGAATTAAGCAATGAATATTAAAAAAGGTGCCAAAACCGTCCAGCAAAAATGCCTGCAAATTGCGTATGACTTAATATTTCAATTTACCTTGAACCTTAACACTGATCACACAGACCTACTCCCTGACCACTCAGCCCTCTGTTGTACTTTCTCCACTGCAAGATACTCACCCTTTATTTTTTAGGAGTGCAGCCAAGTGGCTGGTCTTGTTGCCAGGAGCTGCGCAAGCATCAATGACGTGGGAACCGGAGGAGGGATTCAGGAGAAAGGCTGGAAGGCTGCTGGCCTAAAAAAATAACATTCAATGAAATGCCTGCAGAACCACAAGAGTTTCATTTCTTTTCTATAATACCTTTATATTGAAAGCCACAGAATGATCCATGCAAACATGTAATGCCCCCCTCTGAGACAGCTCAAGTGTTTTTTTTGGGAAGGTCCAAAAATATTAGTGGACATCTTTCATCGCAGATCACTGGCCATAAATCTGATTAAGAAGACGGAGAGCAGTAGTATATTGTATCTTCCTTCCCTCCACACCTCACCTTATCCTGTAGGATGATGTGACCAGCGGTGTATAGATAGTTCTTGTGGAAATCTGTTCGTGGTGGGAAAACCAGAATGTCTGGAAGGTGAAGATCCATCAGGAACTGTTTGCCAGAGAGACGGCCCAGCTCCTGCAAGCTAAAGACAGAAAGATGTAATCAGCAAACACCACATGGGAACCTGTCTCCAGCTGACACATTTATTCCTCCTTCCCTGTCCACATCATTCATGCAGTGTGCTAGGAAAAGCAATGCATTTGTCAGACCGAGTTTAAGGGGCACCGGGCAAGTTGGAGCTACTGGGCCTTACTGTGTGGGTATGGGGTTGTTTGCTTCTAATGTCCCGGGTCAGTCCTACGATGGATCTGCAAACAGGGTCAAGTACAAGGCTTCAGCCCTTGACTCTCACTATAGTAGTGATGGTGAATAGTCACAGGATTATCAGGAACGTAGGTTTGGGATGCTTCAAGTGCAGAAATCAACTAGCAGTGTTGTAAAGGTTTATCCAATGCTTGTATTTGTTAAAAGAAAACTCAATACTATATACTACAGGTCACTGATACTGATGCTTCATTGGCATGGGTAACTGTAGATGCCACTGGTAATTTCCTCTTCCCGCCTCCCCTCACTCTCTACCGTCTCCAGGTTTTGAGTTCTGCCTTGGACAAGTATCAGCATAGGTGCAGTGTTACCCCCTCCATTATGTTTGTGCACTCAGTAAATCTCATTAGTTCCAATTGTCCTTATGTCACCTCTGTTGAGTTTTGTCTGTTCTTCAGCCACAGCAGGGATGCGTAGTATACATTTGGGTCTCACCACAATAAAGGTTTCTTTCCCTACATAGGTGTTGTCACTAATAGTAAACTAATACGTAGATTAACAAGAACCCTTGAAGCAGTAGTGAATGAAACTACTTCCGCCCTAGGCAACTTAACAGAGGAGCAGTCTGCGATGCGGATTGTTGTTCTTCAAAATCGTCTTGTCCTTGACGTCATCCTAGCCGATAGGGGCGGAGCCTGTAGGGTCATCGGATCGAGTTGCTGTGTTTTCATTCCAGAAAACTCGCCATCAGTATACAAAGCCATAACTCGTCTTCATAAGATTGTAAGCCAGATACACCAGAATCCAGGCACCTGGACTTGGTCCGGTTGGCTCTGGAGCGTGTTGTCAGCCTGGGGATGGAGGATCTTATCCTTCCTAGGTATTGGCCTTCTCATAATATTCAGTTGTTGCCTGTGTCTACAATGTGGACCAGCGATTTGCGGCCTGTGTGCCACATCATGTATCCCACGTTCAAGTTCTCATTCAAAATCCCGGAAGAAGAAAGAAGAGCAAATGATGTTACATGAACAGATTGATGGATTCCTGAGGATCGATATTTCATGAAGGGTCCGTAGGGGACAAGGAGGGAATGAGGAAATATGAATTTTTATGATCGATTGTGTCCCCTATCTTAGACCCCAACGGCTCCATGTACATACTACAAGTACATGTATGTTCCCTCCACTCAAGCTATGAAGACGCAAATACAATTGTGTCCAACGTTAACATGTCCTCTTTCAGATCCACCATGAATGGGTTGGATATTCCGTTCCTAAATATGTTTGGCCACCGACTTTATATGGTGCACTTTTCACGTTTTACAGCTCAGGCGAGTAGGCCCTGAATTCTGCCATCGAGCTTTTCCTGCCTTCTGCCTCTGAATGCTCCAGCCTGGACCTGCATCTGTATCAATGACCTTTGTCTTACTTCCTGCGCGGCTAACAGTGCCTGGCCCGGCCTGTTGCCTGCCAAAACTGTATTCAGCCTTCAAGTTATCTGCTCCGCTCCTCGAGAAATACATTCCTGTCCAGTAGTTTAGGTAAACATCCTTCCAGCTACAGAGCAAAGGGCCCGGCCTTACTGTCTCCGTGCAAGTAATTCATGGTTTCTGTTTTCATGGTAGGACCATGCCCCCTCGCTTCTCATGTAGACACTTAGACGCTTGTACACGCACTAGCAGTCAGTATAGAATAGACTCTGTCCGAGAGACCTTCCCTTCCAGATAAATTAGTTCCTTAAACACAAGATATTAGATACGATTTGGGATTAGGTTGTTCTGACATCCCAGACTTCTGTCTCCTCATCTAGGGCTAAATGTCAAATCCCCTTCACCTTCTAGTTACACGTCAATCACACGTCATGCGGCTACGCGCGCATCCCTGCCATGTATTTCTGTTGACATTGCAGGATTTTCTTATGGATCCACCCACCTGTGACATCCTCTTAATGACGTTTCTAGTATATGCCTTTATGCACGCCTACTGTAACGCCTTTTTATTACGTATGTGTATTCTTATCCTTGCTATCAGCTGTTACGCCTCCTGCATCTGTCTTTACTGTAATGCATTTACTATATATATATAATAACCGTCAATAATGTATCGCCGATTCCTTCCTGAACCTTCGTGGTGACGGAACCCGATTGCCTGGTTCGAACCAATTCCTTTGTAAGGAATAAATTCCCTTTTATAACCTCAAATACCACGGATTCTGCCTCTTATTTTTACTGAGTTATTCTTATTTAATTTTACCGCATAAATTAAGTCTAGGTAATTTAAATTTACCACATAATTGGCGCCCGAATAGGGACGCCTCTCACACCCCACGCGCCGGAGGTGCGTTGCAGACCCGGTCTCCTGCCACAGCCGGACGGACAACTACGCGTACCCGCAGGATTTCCTGTATCTCCCTCAGGCCAACGGGGGGCGACTGAGGCTGCGATCAACACCCAGACGAGGCGGTGAGGAGTGCGGAGAATCCCGACCAGAGCCTAGCTGAGAGAGCAAGATCCGAGGTATACAGAGGCCCACCAGATTTCGAAGTTCCGAAGTATCCACGTCACGAGTCGAGTCGAGTCCAGTCCGGTTTAGTCCAGTCCAGACTTCCGAGGCCTTCTGTTCCGTTCCGTGCTTCCCGGTGAGTACCGTTGCTGGGGACGCATCTAGACGTGCACATTGGTTTGTGCCGGTCAAGACGGGTTTGGGTACACAGACCTGGTCTGCACTGTTCCAGCAGTGTATCTGTGCTGTTTAGCAGTACATCTAGTATTATGTCAGTAACTAGTTTTATTCTAATTATTATTATTGTTCGTTCTAAAATGTTTTGATATGTTTTAAATGTCGTGGTATGAGTGACTGTTCGATCTTCATTACTGTGTTTATTGTATTAATTGTGTTCAAGTCCGAGTAAGAATCAAGTAGCAAGGTTCAAGATGCCGTTATTCTCGAAATTAAGACAGATAAAAACTAGAAAAGGGATACTCGAGGAAGCTGTTCCCATTCCACCTAGGGACACTCCAGGGTACTTTATGTACCATAAACATGGCCTAGATGCCGTATTATATCTTGATTTATGGGTGGACTACACCAAGGATCTAGCAGAAAGTCAGAGATGGCCCGCTGCTGGGACATGGGATGCAGATTGCATCATGAGAGTAGAAGAAGTATTGTGGAAAAAGAAAGCCAGACAGTCACAGAAAGATGCCATTGAATTATGGCGTAAAGAATCGCATAGACGCGCAGAGAAAGCGTTCAGAAAAGAAGAGAAAAGTAGAGAGAATTCAGACAAAACCCGAGAAAACATATTAATTGACGAAGGTATCCGAGTAAAAACAGAACAAGTAGACAGACAACGAAACACTCTTATGAATGGTATGTATCCCCTTCTGACCGAGGGTTTGCCTAAGGCCACCCTGGAGGTACCAAAAGATCTGCCACCCCCATTACTCCCGATTAAAGTACATCCCAAGACCGCAAAGGACATTTTCCTTTCTTCCTATTTAGATGATGCCGCTCCCGAATATGCTAATGGTGCGCAGCCACGCGCACCACATGTTGACGAAGCTCAACGCCAAGATCATCTGCCCCCACCTTCGCAGCAACAAACTCCTCCTCACGTTCTAAACGTTCCATCCGTTTCTACAGTCCTTCCTGCATCTACACTCTCTACCCTACATCCAACAAATCCTTTTGGACTTGGCACCTCAGGAGGTGCGACAGGAGGTGCGACAGGAGGTTTTTCCACGCCACCGCCAGCACTTAGGTTGACTTATAGGGATTTAGCACACCAACGTACACCCCAAACAGCTAATCACAATATATTTAATGGGCCTCTTACAGATTGTAGATATGATCCAGTGCCCGGTAAACACGACAGAATGTTGCTATCATCAGTACGTTTACGACGAGTTTCGACCTATCTAATGACGCTACCAGGAATGATTGGTCATCTAGACAAAATATACCACTTTATCCAAACAGGGCAAGGTCCTGAAAGTATTGGCGAGGCCATGGAATACCAGAAAGTGGACATGCAAAAATTATTGTTACGCTTCTTCATAAACTGCTTGATCAGAAACAGAGATAGGCCTGAGGTAGATCCGGAGGAAATGCAAGTACTTACCAGATGGGGTCAGAATATAGCAGACGGAAAACATGATAAACAGAAGAGTATAGAAGTTATGCACCGAAAGATCAGAAAAGAAGTAGAACGAATACATGAAAGAAGATTAGAGGCAGACAAAACTGAATCAGAGGGAGAGGAGGAGGAACAGTCAGAAATGACCACAGGACAATTAGAATTACCAACTAGAGAAACGATAGCTTATGTAGGAAAAGGAAGATCTTTTAATAATACAATACGTCCGATACGTCCAGAATGTAACAGAATTTTTCAAGCAGCTATCTCAAATCCAAGGACCCCTGAACACTTATTCCAGGCTACTGATAAATTACTTCGAGAACGAAGGGGGTACCATGTGCTCGATTCTATGGATGAACAAGAATTAGCCAGGTCAGCAGTACAATGGGCTGACAGTTCTGAAAAATACAGTGATGATGCGCTAGCACACACGTTTCTGAATCTCACACCAGACGAACAGCGTTTAGCTGGTATATACATGATACAACACCTCCTTATATTGTATAAAAATTAACACTCCGATCCTGGTCCCCTACCTGATATACTGATAGAACTACTCACGAATAAATGGAGAGGTATGGGTACCGATCTAATTAAAGAAATTCTAGAACATCGGCATCGATACAGTACCTTCCT
The DNA here is from genome assembly GCF_964204655.1 of Triturus cristatus. NCBI lineage: Eukaryota > Metazoa > Chordata > Amphibia > Caudata > Salamandridae > Triturus > Triturus cristatus. The sequence continues at coordinate 1,025,633,379 of NC_140584.1, forward strand.
ATGTCCAGAACATGATTCAGCTCCCTCCATGGAAAGAAAAATGTATTACATAGACCGACAGAATCCCTTACGCGAAGTGCACCCAGTTAAAAATATGGATGATTCTTTTTCGCGCGTGTTTGTGTACACGCCCATAACTAAAATAGAACTATTGGAAATGAAAAAATAAGTACCCAGCCATGACAAAGATCCAGCAGGTTTTCACCGTGAACTCAAGGACATGTTACTCATGGGTGATTATACCTATCCTGACATTATGAAAATATTAAAAGTATTATTGCCTGCCGGTATTTACGAGAAACTCAAAGAAAAGGAATGGGAGGTGGGAGACCAAAAGATTGATTGGACCGCATTAGAAAACGAAGAAAAAGCCCGAACAGCAGGCCGAGGGCTTGGGGACAAAATTAAAGCATTGCCAGGATTATTAGTACAAGTATTGCCACGTTTATTAACTACAAAAAAGGAAGACTGGGGTGCAATCTCAGCCTGTAAACAGAAACCCGATGAAGATACTAGTGATTTCTATTCCCGATTTGAGAAATGTTTTGGTATTAATAGCGGCCTAAAAGCAAATAGGGAGTCATATCCACATCTTTTTGTAACAAAACTAGTCGAGAATTCCCTGCCCCAGGTTAAAAACAGAGTATTGAAAGTTGAGAGCACTTGGCAAGCTAACACTCCTTCACAAATGTTACAAATGTTACAGTATCACCAGAATAGAATTAGAGAAGAACAAGACCACGAACAGAGACGTATGAAAGACACAAAAATGAAAATGCTCGTTGCTCAGTCAGTTCCAGCTGACGGTCATAAAAAGGGTGCGACACAGTCCAGTAATTCAGCAGTTCCTGTAAAAGGGACATGCAACTATTGTAAACAGCCAGGTCATTATATAAACGATTGTGCAGTTCTGAAACATAATATCTCTACGGGTAAAACAAAGGAGAGACCACGTCCGTCTAGACAGGATCAGATCCAACAACAAGCACCTCAGAATGTACAGCCTATGCAAGCTGCACAACAGACCGTAGCGGTACCACAGTCACAGCCTAGTGCCGCAACACAAAACACGACACAACAGATGTACCAGTATGCACAAAATGATTACCCAGAGTATCAGCGATACACATGAAATAGCCTAGAGAGGGAAGTTGGCTTACCTCTTATTGAGGTTCCCGTAGATCAAGAGGGTCCTTATGTACAGAGTCAAGTATTAGGGAAAGACAGAAAGTTTTTAATTGATACAGGGGCAAGCAGAACAACTATAAGTCACGACGAAGTTCCAGGGGCACCCCTCTCAGGCTCACAGAATATTTCCCTTGGTTTTTCAGGAAAGCCTACTATTAACGAAGTATCGCAACCGCTTCCACTTGCAGTTGGTCCATTGACACGGACTACAGATTTATTGCTTACTAAATCATGTCCAGAAAACTTGTTAGGTATAAAGACATTGAAAGCTCTAGGAGCTATAATATGTTGTTCTCCGGACGGAGTACGACTATTTTTGCGTGACTTTAAAGGTCACTACGTGTCAAAAGACATGGATCACCGGTTACAGAATCTACCTGCACATTTATGGGCACAAGGCCCCACTGATGTAGGTTGTATGCACATTACACCATATCGAGTCACACTCAAAGCAGGAGTGGTATTACCACGAATGCGACAATACAAGTTACCTCCAGATGCTGTAGTGGCTTTACTGCAAATCATTGACGAGCTCATTGCACAAGGAGTGGTTGTGGAAACCGACTCAAATGTATGTAATTCTCCGATCATTCCGATTCTTAAACGAACTGATCCAAAAGCACCCCCAGTATATCGATTAGTTATTGATCTGCGCGAATTGAATAAATGCATTGTACCACAATATCCCGTGGTCCCAGATATCTCTTCACTATTGACAGCTATTGATTCAGAAGCAACGTTCTTTACTGTAATTGACCTCAAGAACGCCTTCTTTAGCGTCCCAATCGATCCGGAAAGCCAATATTTGTTCGGATTCTGTTTAAATGGACGAAGCTTTAAATTTGCACGCGCACCTCAAGGATTCACAGAAAGCCCCAGCATCTACAGCCAAGCACTGAAAAGACAACTTGACAGTATCCACATGCCTGTTAACACTGCACTGCTTCAGTATGTCGATCTGCTGATCACCGCCCGAAACGAACCCGAATGTGAAAAAGCATCACTGACGGTTTTACATTTTCTGGCCGACAAGGGGCACAAGGTGTCCCCTTCGAAGCTACAATTCTGTGCCCAGCAAGTTGTGTACCTTGGGCACTTGCTGTCCAAGGGGGGGAGACAGCTCACACCTGACCGCATCCAGTTAATTGTAAACATGCCACCACCCAAGACACAAAAGGAGGTACGGGCCTTTATAGGCCTCACTTCGTACTGTAGGCAGTGGATTCCCCAATACGCATTTCTAGCAAAACCACTCATTCAGTTGACAACCCAGGAGGCAGCGACATCGACTGTCCTCCCTTGGACTCCAGAACATACACAAGCTTTTGAAAACTTAAAGAAAGCCTTATGTCAAGCACCTGTTTTAGCGACACCATGTTACAGTAAGCCTTTTACACTCTTTGTTACAGAACGTGAAGGTACTGCCTTGTCAGTACTCACTCAGGAACAAGCAGGATCACACAAGCCATGTGCTTACTTTTCTAGCACATTAGATCCCGTAGCTCAGGCTCTGCCTACGTGCCTGAAATCAGTCGCAGCAACAGCTTTAGCGATCAGACAAAGCGATTCCATAGTATTAGGACATCAATTGACAGTACAAGTACCACACGCAGTAGAGGTTCTCTTGAACCGGACACAAACACAACACTTGACTATAGCACGACTGACGGGTTATGAACTAACATTGTTTCAGCCACACATAGAAATCAGACGCTGCAGTACATTAAATCCTGCCACACTTTTGCCATTAAGTGGAACAGACCCACTGGCACATGATTGTATTGAAGTCATTACTATTACGACAAAACCCAGACAAGACTTGACAGATGTCCCATTACCAGACCCAGACCTGACACTTTATGTGGATGGGTCATGCATGAGAACAAGTACAGGAGAATTAGTGGCCGCTTACGCAGTCACAACAGACACTAAAGTCATTGAAACGAATCGTATTAACACTTTGTCAGCTCAAGCAGCAGAGCTCATCGCTCTGACACAAGCCTGTATTCAAGCCAAAAATAAAAGAGTCAACATATACACAGATTCCCGTTATGCATTCGGAGTTGTACACGACTTCGGAGTCCTTTGGCGAGAGAGAGGTTATTTAACTTCTCATGGTGCCAACATTCAACACGGTCCCCTCATTCAAGCTCTATTAGATGCAATACATCTACCTACTGTGATATCTATCATGAAGTGTAAGGCCCATACAAAAGTCACCGATATTATTTCCCAGGGTAACGATCTAGCAGACCGAACAGCTAAACAGACAGCTCAGATTCGGAATCACGCAACGGACGTGACAAAGACAATAGTTCCGACATCGACACACTGCATGACAGTTAAAGATCCCGCCCTTGATGTAATTGACATACAGACACATGCTACACCAGAAGAAATAAAGAAATGGACTGAATTAGGAGGGATCCAAACAGATCAGGGATGGATGACGAAGGGAAAATCTATATGGTTTCTCCCCGACTCCATGGTTCAAGTTATCATTAACACAATACATAGTCCAGCGCACCTGGGAGAAAAAGCTATGCTAGATAGCATTCAACACATTTGGTTCAACAAACACTTACGAGTAGCAGCCAAACAGAAAGTGCGTACTTGCATGATTTGTTGTCTGTTCAATCCCGGTAAAAGCATTCCTGTAGAGCAAGGTGGATTTCAACCTCCCGATCACCCTTTTGAAGTCCTCCAGATGGATTATATCCAGATGGAACGTTGTCGAGGATTCAAATATGTCCTCGTAGTTGTATGTGCTCTTTCCCGTTGGACAGAGGCATATCCCGTCTCAGATTACACTGCCCCGACTACTGCCAAACAGCTAGTTCGCGAATTCTTCCCGCGGTATGGGTTGCCCCGTATCGTGTACTCAGATAACGGCCAGCCGTTCTCATCCGAGCTAATGAAACACATTTCACTCTTGTTAGGCTATCAATGGAAATTCCACTGTGTCCGACATCCCGAGGCAGCAGGTCTCGTGGAGCGTCATAATCAGACTCTGAAAATTCGACTTTCTAAAATCTGCAGAGAGAAAGGTGTCGACTGGATAGTAGCCCTACCAGTTGCTCTCTTTTACATGAGAATGGTAGCACATTCTCGCACAGGGCTATCCCCATACGAGGTGGTCTTCGGTAGGCCACCAAATATGTGGGGGACGCCTATACCTCGAAAAATAACTGATGTCGATTGTAACATGCTTACAGATTACCTTGCTTCCTTGAAGTCTGCACTGCAATCTTGCCGTTCACAGGTAGCTGCAGCTTTTCCCGACAACACCGAGGTGAAGCCCCATGAAGTGGTTCCTGGAGACTACGTATTCATAAGAAATTTCGACAGGAGGAGCCCGCTGGAGCCTCGCTGGCAAACGCCAAAATTGGTAATTCTGACCACGAGGACAGCAGTGAAGATCGAGGGTCGCAAGGGTTGGCTACACTCGAGCCATATCAAGAAATTTCATGGACTACCGTCTGATCTGAACTCTCAGCCCTGCCCCCTTCCACAGACTGACTCAAAACTCCCCCTGGTTGAAAAAACCGAATCACAAAACTATAAACTGAAACTAAGGTCTAGCAAGTCAGACAATTTGATTGTTTAAGTCATCTCCTAGGTGAATCGGTCAAATTAGTCTCTGACATGTATCCTCTAGACCGAATTAGAGAGAGAAATAGACAGAAACAGCTCAAGAAACATGCATACTGTAAATCACTTCGTAGTCACTGTGTAGTGACATTATTGATTATGTTTTTTCTAAGTCTTTTGATTATTGCTGCAAGTATACTGTTGCACATGTACTATCCTATTTTCAAGCGTGCTCATTCTGCTTACAATGTTACTGCCGAACATTCTTTTAGTGAATTACCTTCACATGAGTTGTCCTACAGATTTGCGCTGCGCAACAACACATTCATTAGCATGTTACATCATTCCCATCAGACCAGCAATGCTACAAATTGTTGGATATGTGGCCGACTCCCTCCCTATCAGAAATACAAAGGAGTTCTGCCCCTCTTTCCGTACCCGTTCACACACAATGGCTCCTGTGGAGCATGGTTTAGTTTGATACTCAGTTTTGCTTAAAGCCTGTCACCCTGACAAGGAGGGACTCCCCAAAAAGACAGGAACTGACCTAGAAAATGAAGTATATGGATTAGGTAATTTTACACTTAACCTCATGATTCTGAATGTTGAATCCGAAGCTGCACCAGTCTTGCCCGCTATGTCAGTATTTCCAGTTAAAGGTGAATTATGTGTAAGAAAGAATGGTTCAGTACACATGGGTCATAGTAAATGTACCACTGTGATCGAATTCAGTGATCAAGGCAAGTCTACATTTAGAGCTTCCCGCCATTCCTACTTCATATGTGGTCATACCGCATATATACGCTTACCTCCAGATTGGGATGGTACCTGTTACATTGCATTCCTTCTGCCACCTGTTTTCCTAGCCCCTCCTGATTATCATAGGAATACCCATTTAGTACACAATAGACCCCAGAGAGATCTCCCGATTGTCGACTACACTGAAACGGCATGGGAGCAATACACAGATTTCAATAAAGGTTTCTTTCCCTACATAGGTGTTGTCACTAATAGTAAACTAATACGTAGATTAACAAGAACCCTTGAAGCAGAAGTGAATGAAACTACTTCCGCCCTAGGCAACTTAACAGAGGAGCAGTCTGCGATGCGGATTGTTGTTCTTCAAAATCGTCTTGTCCTTGACGTCATCCTAGCCGATAGGGGCGGAGCCTGTAGGGTCATCGGATCGAGTTGCTGTGTTTTCATTCCAGAAAACTCGCCATCAGTATACAAAGCCATAACTCGTCTTCATAAGATTGTAAGCCAGATACACCAGAATCCAGGCACCTGGACTTGGTCCGGTTGGCTCTGGAGCGTGTTGTCAGCCTGGGGATGGAGGATCTTATCCTTCCTAGGTATTGGCCTTCTCATAATATTCAGTTGTTGCCTGTGTCTACAATGTGGACCAGCGATTTGCGGCCTGTGTGCCACATCATGTATCCCACGTTCAAGTTCTCATTCAAAATCCCGGAAGAAGAAAGAAGAGCAAATGATGTTACATGAACAGATTGATGGATTCCTGAGGATCGATATTTCATGAAGGGTCCGTAGGGGACAAGGAGGGAATGAGGAAATATGAATTTTTATGATCGATTGTGTCCCCTATCTTAGACCCCAACGGCTCCATGTACATACTACAAGTACATGTATGTTCCCTCCACTCAAGCTATGAAGACGCAAATACAATTGTGTCCAACGTTAACATGTCCTCTTTCAGATCCACCATAAATGGGTTGGATATTCCGTTCCTAAATATGTTTGGCCACCGACTTTATATGGTGCACTTTTCACGTTTTACAGCTCAGGCGAGTAGGTCCTGAATTCTGCCATCGAGCTTTTCCGGTCTTCTGCCTCTGAATGCTCCAGCCTGGACCTGCATCTGTATCAATGACCTTTGTCTTACTTCCTGCGCGGCTAACAGTGCCTGGCCCGGCCTGTTGCCTGCCAAAACTGTATTCAGCCTTCAAGTTATCTGCTCCGCTCCTCGAGAAATACATTCCTGTCCAGTAGTTTAGGTAAACATCCTTCCAGCTACAGAGCAAAGGGCCCGGCCTTACTGTCTCCGTGCAAGTAATTCATGGTTTCTGTTTTCATGGTAGGACCATGCCCCCTCGCTTCTCATGTAGACACTTAGACGCTTGTACACGCACTAGCAGTCAGTATAGAATAGACTCTGTCCGAGAGACCTTCCCTTCCAGATAAATTAGTTCCTTAAACACAAGATATTAGATACGATTTGGGATTAGGTTGTTCTGACATCCCAGACTTCTGTCTCCTCATCTAGGGCTAAATGTCAAATCCCCTTCACCTTCTAGTTACACGTCAATCACACGTCATGCGGCTACGCGCGCATCCCTGCCATGTATTTCTGTTGACATTGCAGGATTTTCTTATGGATCCACCCACCTGTGACATCCTCTTAATGACGTTTCTAGTATACGCCTTTATGCACGCCTACTGTAACGCCTTTTTATTACGTATGTGTATTCTTATCCTTGCTATCAGCTGTTACGCCTCCTGCATCTGTCTTTACTGTAATGCATTTACTATATATATAATAACCGTCAATAATGTATCGCCGATCCCTTCCTGAACCTTCGTGGTGACGGAACCCGATTGCCTGGTTCGAACCAATTCCTTTGTAAGGAATAAATTCCCTTTTATAACCTCAAATACCACGGATTCTGCCTCTTATTTTTACTGAGTTATTCTTATTTAATTTTACCGCATAAATTAAGTCTAGGTAATTTAAATTTACCACACATTCTGGGAGGATTGCGCTAGCTGCGAGTATTTCTGCTATCAGGTCAAGCCCGTGGATAGCAGCAGTAGAGACTGCCAACCAGAGTTTGTGCAGGCTCCAGCATTGTCGCAGATATCCAGTTGGTTGAAATCCTACTTCTGGGCTTCAGTTGAGTTGGAATGATGGGCCACGGGCTGCAGGGTAGCCTTGAAGCTCTCTTCTTGGAGCTGCACAACCTCCGACAGCTCACAAGGCTGGGTTAGTGGCGCTGCTTCACAATGTTTTAACCACACAGTTTGCATGGACACAATTCACGATGTTGCTATGATCAATGGAGAATGCAGATCGCTCTCCTACCTGGAAGGATGGGCCCTCAAACTCAGAGGTCAGCTGCGTGTGACTTACCCAGAACAATTACACCTCCTGCAAGTTTTACCTGCTTGTTCCCTCTCAGCAGGCAGGATGGCATCCAGGTGTTTCTGGACAGGACAGTTTTTTCCTTTCAGGTCAGTCTCTATGGAACGTCCCCTCATCTCTGCAAAGTAAGCTGTCATGCAGATATTATCTCTAGTTACACAGCAGCCCCCTGCTGAGCACTCCCGTCTTTTGTCACTGCTGAGCGCTCCCATTTTATTGGAACAAGTGGGCCAGTGGCTCCCATTTGTATACAATGAAAGCAGACCGGTGATATGGATTCTTGTCTGCACTTTTAGAACCAGTAAGATGTGTTTTTTTACAGGTGTCATCTCCAGGCTGTACTCCAGACACAGCCTTTGTGTAGAGAGATGCTCCTTTCCGCAGGGTAGTCTCTAGCTAGGAGTACCCACAACAGAGGCACAAAAAGGTGTGATCGTTCGGCACCTGGCTATCAATATCCTATTAAACAGTGATCAAGTAAGAGCTCTTCTTCTAAAGGGCCATCACAATCTGAACAGAAACTGCAGTCCAAACCTTCACCCCCACAGCTACCAAACTGCAGTGCGCTGGAAGACTAATCAGCGGACTCACTCAGCAAACGAACCAAGTTTAATTTCTAAAGGGATCCTTAACTCCTCTTACCCTACTTCAGTGTCTAGGTCTTCTCCCTCCAGCTTCAGGAATATATGAATATCAGCAATACACTTCCACTGTCTGGGAAAAGAACCTCATATTCAACTTGTATACATGAACAGACCTGGGGCTTCAAAAATGGTACCTGGAGGCCCTCATTACTGACTCACTCATACACACAATGTATGTAATAGGCCAAAAGACCATAACATACACTTGGGATGTTAGTGCTAGGGTTTAAGTTAGCACACAGAAGTGATACTTTGGAGCAGAGGCCTACTGGCTCACTCGTGTACTGAAAAAGATGAAGCGATCTAGTCACTACAGATAAACAAAACATGGTAAACTGCTGTACATACTATACTCATAACGAGGACAGTAGTCAGAGCAGTCAAATGAAGGAATGCTTGTTGTGCGCCACAAGGTCACAGAATAGGCCCAAAACCTCACTCATGTTAAGAGACAGACCTGAACCTTACCACACACTAGATCAGTGTGAGGCTGGGGCCAAAGTCAAAAACCAGTATATCAGATATTCGTAGACGGGGAACACAACTTAACAGCATGCAGGGAAAATTCATGTCCCAACAGCACTGTACCCTGAACTATCTACAGTCTCTATAGCCATGCTCACAGGATGACCTGGCTCCCTTACACTGCGGGGGCAGAAAAAAAGCAATGCGAGCATATTATCAGCATTCCAGCAAACACAGCGTAAGAATGATCTATGTGCAGACCTTTCCCTCCCCATCTCACAAAAGGACCTATCTAGCTAACCCCGCCTCGCTGTGAATGCAGAAAAATAAATGCATTATAATTAGAGCGATTCACTTCTTCAAACAAAAATCAATTGACAGGAACGTAAAATGAAGCCTAGTGTGTATAGCGATGGGCTAGTGACAGGACTGCTGGGCAAATAAGACAGAACTACAGGGGTATGGGTGGAGGGCAATCGCTATACAAACCAAATGCCTCTGCGGCACCGTCCATCACAGATATGAAGGTGACCCGAAACCTCCCCTTTAGAGGATGCATGCAACACTTCTCTGCAACAACACATGCAACTCCCAGAAACGGTCGAGATCATCAACACACTCCCTCCCGTGCCTCCTGCCAGTAAAACCATCTGGGACCCACTCAGCACACATAACTCACCTGGAGGCTCGACCAAGGTAGGCATAGCCTTGTCGCTTAAAGTAATCAATGACATTTTCCGCATTTGTCTTCAGTGTGTTGATTCGGATGTAGCGTGGCAGTGCTGGAGCTGAAGAGAGGAAAGAGGGAGCAGGTAAGGATATCATCAAAGCAGAATCTGACAATTTTCTCTCAAAACGGGCAATGAATGTTACCTGAACTGCCCTATTTTTTAGTATTCAATTTAGCACACAAAGCAACGTAACAAAGGGGGACTTTTCAAACTCAAAGCCAGATTAACCCTAATTACCTGGGTAGACACAAATCAGGCTTGCCTTTTTCAAATATGGATAATTCATGCCTCGGCCTCACCAGTCTAAAACGCTGCAGCCAGAACTATTCTGGGCTTCCCTAGAACCTATCCCACTTCCAGTGCGATTCATCGGCTACATTGGCTGCCTGTTGCCAATCGAGTGGAATTCAAGGACCTTTGTACGGCGTTTAACATTCTGAAATCCTCTTCTCCTGGCATTCTGTCAAACCTGCTCTCATTCTATTCTCCCTCGTGCCAACTTCGTTAGAAGGGACAACACCTGGTGACTGTGCCTTGCATGAGGAGGGATCAGTCGGGCGGGCGCTCCTTTCGTTTATTGGCTGCCAAACTTTGGAACACTCTGCCACTATCCATCCGTGCCATGAATAACTATCTGGCTTTCCATAAGGCAATTAAAACTCATCTTTTCCCTTCGTCCTAATGCTCTGTCTCCTGTCATCAGCCTCCATGTTTTTGCCTTAGCGCTGGGACGCCTCTTTGCTGAGGCAGCTGTGCGCTCTACAAAGCCTGCTAACATAAAAATGTAAGTTTCTTAACATGGGGGCTGTAGAACTTCCGCCCATTCTTTGTATCAGGATCTGCCGTGGTGTGCGCGCTGTGGTCTGCATGTGATGATCTTTGTGGTAATGGACCATTTGCCTACAGGTGCTGGTCTTTCATATCCTCTTTGGGAAGGGACTGAAGTGCATCAGTGTCTGGAAGATGATTGCCCAGAAGGACCAGGCCAGACTAAAGGCTGATCTTGCATGCCTCAAATTCCACCCATTCTTTGCATCAGGATCTGGATTACAACCCAGAATGGCAAACACCAAGCATGGCCAGTTCTCTGTGCTTGCACCTACTGCTGATAGCACACCGACAGGCAGATCACCTTTAGCAAACATGATCATCTTCAAGAAGGGACTCTTCATATCTGCATTGTCTGTAACATACTATTTATTTTTTGTTATTCTAAAATCAATGTGCAACATGTCAACTATCTGTACATCGCTCTCACACCATGAAGATCTAGTTCAGGCTTTATAAAAATATTAATAAATACATGATTAAATGTTGCCAGTGTGAAGTTCTTGCAAAGTGTATTTAAGCCTTTTAGACTAATGGGCTGACAGGTATGTCTATACTGCAAACACAATAAGATGATGGACGGAGCACTGAAACATTTCAGACTCTCACCTCCAGTCACTATTAGATCTGGGTTAAATCCATTGTTATCATTATCATTATTTAGCTCACTTCACCACCCCAGTTCAGACCCAGCCATATATAAATCAGTCTTGACCCTGTTCCTCATGTCAAAAGTCCAGCCGAACAGCCAAGCTAGGTCTTCCCTGGACCGGAAACAAACATCCTGGCACCGGTTTTGGGGTAACACCCCTCATCAGCCAAGCAAGCTTGAATCCAGTGGCATTGTGACCTAGGGACCCACGTCTGGGCATACCCTGCCAACTTAGGGTGAACAATGCAAACACAATAGGATGATGTATGGAGCACTGAAACATTTCAGGCACTCACCCCCAGTCACTATTAGATCTGGGTTAAATCCATCATCGCTATCTAGCTCACTTTGCCACCTCATTTCAGACCCAGCTACATGGAAATCAGTCTTGACCCTGTTCCTTATGGGAACAATCCAGCCCGAACTGCCAAGCCAGGTCTTCCCTGGACTGGAAACAAGCATCCTGGGACCGGTTTCGGGGTAACACCCTTCATCTGCCAGGCTAGCTTGATTCCAGTGGCAAAGTGAGCAAGGGACCCACGTCTGGGAATACCGTGCCATTTTAGGGCGAACAATGCAAACACAATAAGATGATGGACGGAGTGCTGTAACATTTCAGACACTCACACCCAGACACTATTAGATCTGGGTTAAATCCATCATCGTTATTTATCTCACCCCAGTTCAGACCTAGCCATATGCAAATCAGTCTTGACCTGTTCCTCATGGGAACAGTCCATCCTGATCTGCCCTGGACCGGAAAAAAGCATCGTGGGGCTGGTTTCGGGGTATCACCCCACATCAGCCAGGCTAGCTTGAATCCAGTGGCAAAGTGAGCAAGGGAATTGCTTGTTTCTGTTCCAGCGAGGACCTGGCCTGGCACTTTGGGCTGGACTGTTTCCATGGGGTACAGGGTCAAGACTGATTTGCATATGGCTCGGTCTAAACTGGAACAGCGTGGCGTGCAAAAAAATGATGGATTTCACCTAGATCTGTGACTAGGGGTGAATGTTCGATTGATTCAGCATTCCGTCCATCATCTGTTCTATTTGCATTTGTTGCCCTAAGAGGGAAGGGTATGCCCAGACGTGGGTCCCATGATTGCTTCGCCACCAGATTCAAGCTATCCTCGCTGATGAGGGGTGATACCCCGAAACGGGTCCCAGGATGCTTGTTTCTGGTCTAGGGAGGACCTGGCAGTTCGGGCTGGACTGTTCCCATGGGGAACAGGGTCAAGACTGATTTGCATATGGCTGGGTCTAAACTGGAGCAGAGTGGCGTGCAAAACAAATGATGAATTTAACCCAGATCTATTACTGGGGGTAAATCTTCGTTTGATTCAGCATTCCACCCATCATCTGCATAGCTGCCAAGGTTTTGGATTACTATGTGTGATATTTCCATAATTTCAGTGTAATTATTAGTGAAATTTCAATGACAATGAGTGACACTTTATTGCGAGAAAAATCAAGCAATGGAGACGAGGGAAACAGTCTCTCTCCACCCTGCACTCTCGCATCACCCTTTGTCTCTTGTATTACTCCTTTCTCTCCACTTATTTCACGCTCTTCTTTTTGTCCGCACTTCCTCCTGTTGCACCCCTTTTACCCTTGTCTATCTCTCTCCTCCACGATCCAAAGTCTTGATGACTCCTGTTCATAATTAGCGCTACTGCCTCTTTTAGTCCGAAAGACTCTTATTTAATGTTTACTTCCTAAATTGGTCTTTATCCTTTGTAACATCTTATTATAGTTCTAACTTATTAACCTACATGAGGTTACATTTTGGGACTCTTGATACTACTGGCGCGAAGTATGAAAAGACGACACAGCCACTTGGCAGCTATTACAGCTGAAGTAGCTCATCTGATTTCTGTGAGAGGCTGGCTGAGCTGGTTCCCATAAGGTGCATCTGCGGCTAAACAGGTCTCAACAGGCACACTGAGGCCTCTTCTCTCTACATCTTCGGAAAGAATAGTTTACAGAGTAGCTTGTCTAAGCTTTTGCAGTGAGAGACCCTTGTATGACTGATGAACACGCTTCCAATAACTAATAGTTTACTTTACAAGGATTCGATGCTTCAGTGGAGGTTACTGCCCCACACAACACTCCCAAACTCTCATTTGTACTGCACAGTCTATGTGTCACTGAGCGACGGCCTCTGTACCTAGAGTTGTGCAAATGAAAGCACCTTTTGCTTCTCGTCGCCACTTGTGGGTATTCTTACCGGCAGCCATAGACTGCTCCGGTGCGGATCTGGGCCTGACACTGCACCGGTGCACTGACCTGCCCGAAGAGCACAGAGGCCATCTGGGATGGCAGTGCAAGCAACATATGCATACAAAAGACACACAGCTCAGGCAACGCAGCAAATGTGGCAGAGTAAACTTCATTCCAAATCCCATAAATTAGAGTAGAATAGACAGCAGCAGTGAAATCTTCAGAAACAGGCCCAGCAAAGCGAATGGCAGTGCAAGCCACATTTTCATACAGAGCTACTGAAAAACCATTAGCAGTCCAAGTGTCTCAAGAATGCAGAGAAATTATACGTCATAAAAAAAGGCCAATAATACTCTGCTCACTTGGCACCATCGAGCCTCTGAAAAACCCCAAACAATTGCTGTTAAGTGATATCAGTGTCTTGCGGCCTGAACACCCTTGCTAGGATTCTGATGCTTTTTCGTCTCATGTTGTATACTCAACCCTGTGGGCCACACTTAAGTGGCTGCCAAACTTCTCTCACCAGCACACACTCTACTGGCGGAGCAGCGGTAAATTTCGTGGTGCAGGACAGGCTGCACGAGCACACGTGCGTAGTGATAGTGACCAATCATAGTGCTAAAAAATAAAATGCCGTCCAATCAGGGTGAATCAGCCAGCCTCATCATAACTTGCAAGAACATCAAATGGCTGCTAAGTTACCTTGACTCACGTGTGTATAGGCAGACTCACGAAAAAAAATTGGGAGCTGATACTATAGATCTCAAAAAGAGGTAACACGCTCAATTATTAGAATAAGCTTATGTGCGTGACAATATTTTTGCTTACAGTGAAGCGGTATATGGACTTAAAATGTGTTAGTATAATGAGAGACATGTGACACTTGGCAGGGCTCCATCTATTTGTTTTGCATTTGTTGCCCTAAGTGGGAAGGGTATGCCCAGATGTGGGTCTCATGCTCGCCACGCCACCAGATTTAAGTTATTCTGGCTGATCATGGGTGAAACTCCGAAACCGGTCCTAGGATGCTTGTTTCTCTGGTCCAAGGGCGACCTGGCCTGGCAGTTCAGGCTGGACTGTTACCATGGGGAACAGGGTCAAGACTGATGTGCAAATGGCTCGGTCTAAACTGTAACGGCGTGGCGTGCAAAAAAAATTGATGGATTGAACCCAGAAATATGACTGGGGGTGAATGTTAGATTGATTCAGCATTCCATCCATCATCTGTTCTTTTTGCATTTGTTGCTCTAAGTAGGAAGGGTATGCCCAGATGTGGGTCCTGTGCTTGCTACGCCACCAGATTCAAGCTATCCTGGCTGATGAGGGGTGAAACCCCGAAACTGGTCCTAGGATGATTGTTTTTGGTCCAGGGAGGACCCTGCCTGGCAGTTCATGCTGGACTGTTCCCATGAAGAGCAGGGTCAAGACTGATTTACATATGGCTGGGTCTAACTGGAACGGTGTGGCGTGCAAAAATAAAGATTATGGATTTAACCCAGATCTGTGACGGGGGTGAATGTTTGATTGATTCAGCATTACGTCCATCATCTGTTCTTTTTGCATTTAGGTTTGTTTATACGCACAAACGTACACATGCCTTTTGTTTCTTGTACGTGGGAGATAAATAGTGCTTGCTCTCTTTCTTTAGCGTACTGATTTTTGTTGTGCCAAGCTATGCCAAGCTCTCTTCCATGCATATCAGTTTACATGAAATTACACCACTGCGTAGGCAGCACCATATGATAAAATAAGGCAGTCAGGCTGTGTGTTGTGGGGAACTTGGACTATAATAAAATTCCTGATAAAGTCACTTTCTCATAATTAAGTTCTGCTACCATTTTAGAAGAAAAATGTATGTGATAAAAGATGTATGTGATATATGGGAAACAGGCGTCAGTGAAGGACATCTTTGAACAAGGAGGATTAGGACTATGTACAGCAAAGAGAATATTTAAACTGCAAGAATATCAGTTGTTACCACCACCGACATTTACAATGCAGTACATTACAATGCATATCATACAACGTGTTGACCAAAATAAATAATAACTTCTGTGTGTGGTGACGTCCTGCAGTGCAAAATAACTGAAAATGGTATACGATGTATTTACCTGCAATTTAAAGCCTGCGTGGTAAAGATACCACATAGTAAAGTGCGTAGTAAAGTTAGCATACCAACATTAAAAGTAAGTAAAGAAATATTCTTTTATTTTAGAAGTATACAGGAGGATAAATATCAAATAGATTTATTTGAAAATGGTTGGAATATAACTTGCAATTTTTTTAAATACAAGAACATATTTTGTGTATGCTCTTGGAGGGTTAATTATGCAGTGACACAAAACATCCCACAAAAAAGCAGCACTACCAACCCAGAAGTAGTAGACCTCAACGATTCGTAAACACTTATTATCTATTCTGTGCAATAGCCATATAAAGAAAAATACTTTTTAACCTTTTAGTAATATGCAACTGAATAGTGCCATGTTGAAGTATGAGAATTCTGCAAAAAGTTGCTCAATATGGACATCTGGATTGCTACAGCCAATAGACCTTTGCATGGTAGGGGTCTGTCTGCCTGTTTAAGACCAGCCTAGTCACACACCTTTTACTGCTCCTGCTGCTGGAGCCAAGAGATCCTCATTGCAGCTCACTTTCTTCTTGACTTTCAGACGGGCAAGATCAGCCTTTAGTCTGGCCTGGTGCTTCCGGGCAATCATCTTCCAGACACCGCCGCACTTCAGTCCCTTCCCAAAGAGGATGTCATAGACCAGCACCTGTAGGAAAATGGTCTATTATCACAAAGAATAGGCAGAAGTTCTACAGCCTCCATGTTAAGAAACTTACATGGTGAAGCAGAGGCATGAAATGGCCAAATTAGAGGACGGCAAACGCTCACAGTCGAGTTGTAAAGCATGACCAGCAGGAAAGAAGTTACCTTTGCTACGTTCATCTTCAGTTTCTTTTCCTCGCGCAGGAGATTGGTGCGGTTTATGATCCCTTCCAGAATGGACGAATAACGAAGAGTTTCACAAACCAATGCATATAGTTGTTTAATGTTCTAGTGAAGGAAAAAGAGACCACGATTAAACCTTTACCTAACAAATATATGGGCACATGTTGTTGAATTAGCCAAGACAAAATGGAGCACTGCAGCCAACCCCTAGGGAAACCTCCAAAATGGTGGTGATACAGACAGTTATATTAGTGCTGTTGAACCCCAAAAGAATACACTAAGGAACATAGAGCACTTTACAACTGCGTCATTTTTAAGTCATTCGTCTCACAAAATTGCCTCCGTCGTTTACTAGGACAATCACTGCATGGCAACCAGTAACCCACTAAAAATGACAAAACGCGAACAAGACCCCGAGTAAATGGTCAAGCTGTCAGTATAAGACTATAGAAAACGCCAGTGCTGCTACTACCATAAGACTATTTACAGTGCATTGAGACAAACAATGTCACACCATCCACTTTTTCCGTTGGATTTAATCCCAAATTTTGCACAATTTACATTAAAGATTAATCGACATCATAAAACAATACAAACATCTTCGAATGTAAAAAATTTTGAACATGTATATCTAACCACCCTTTCTACCCTCACACATAAAAGAAACTACTTTGCTTTCATACATTCTTCACTTGTGCACACCCTCAACAGCCCAATCACACTGTCAGATTCACCATCTGTCATTCCATCGCTCCACATCCATCACAACACACTTCACATCCCATCATACACAAACCCAAACCGCTTTACAAAATATTCTCTAGAAAAACACGTAGACCACGGTGTTTAGGCCTATCAAAGATAAAACTTGTATATGTCTTCAATTTAGTGAAATTCATTTCGCGGATGGCCTTTTTAGGTCTCGCCTGACCCAGCGCATGCGCTGGTCTGGCGAGACTTATTGAGAGGGCTCCAAAAAGTGCTACCAGGCCAGCCTAGAGCTACAGTGCATGTGCACGGGCGCGCGCGCCGCGCTTTACCGCGATTACTTTCACTTTCAGGGCCGCGCGGCCGCTTTGATGTTTGATCGCGATCGCGATCCCTTTCGCGGCCGCACGGCCACTTTGATGTTCTCGGTGAGGCTTCAATAGATTGCAGCAGTTAAAACAAGCATTGGCATAGCCAATAGGTCTCGCTTTTGGGACCTTATAAGTGTTTAGTTATGCAACTGTTGCATGACTAAACACTTATAAGGTCCCAAAGGCGAGACCTATTGGCTATGCCAATGCTTGTTTGGTTTTGTACTAAGTGTTTTTCTAGCAAATATTTTGTAAAGCAGTTTGGTTACCTGACCTGACGGAATTTACTTTATTCCCTGCCCATGGGCCGGGACGGAATTATAACCGGTCGCAAGTAGGTAGAATCTCCAACATACCAAATTCGCAAGCCCTGAGGAAGTCGCGGGTACTCCCAGGCGACGAAACACGTGTTGGCTGGACCAACGGAAGCAAGAAAATTAAAAGTGCAACTACAACGAATCTGTCCTGCATCATATTGTTAATTGACAATTACTGTTTGATATGTTGTGTGTGCTCGAGTTTTGAATAAATGTTGCATTGAATAGTGTAATGGATGGGAAATGAGCACTGCAACGAGAGGTACAATATTGGAACAGTCTGAGGTGCAATCGATAGTCTGTAGGAGGAGCTTTGATGGGGAGTGGCTCACTAATTTCTGTAGAGTACTGTGGTGAGTGCTACTTAAGCGATTCACTGCGAGCTGTTGCGTTGTGTAAGTACAAAGAATTGTACATTGAGTTCTGCAATGGCAGCACTGTAGCAGTGGTGCAGTCGAATATGCTGTTAATATTGCTACTGTAATTACTACTGTAGTGATTATATTGCGAGTGTCAGTGATGTGGTTGTGGAGATGTTCGTGAGCGCTAGGTCGGTGATTGCCTCAGGAGGGTGTTGGACAGTTTTGCCAGACTTTGAAAGCCTTCCAAAGCTGTTTAATTAAGAGCCCAAAGTAAGCCCAAAACAAACCACTCCAAGCCCAAACTTGTAACACTCAAATAATGTAATAGGCTGAAGCAAACATTTAGACGCATAAATCTAGTTTCTATTTTAAGCAAATATATATAACTCAGTGCCTCAATCATTCACTGCATTACGCACATTATAAGTAGACATGGAAAAATGGTTACTCACTTTTCATGGACTGTCCCACCACTCTCTCCAGCAAAGACGCAAACATGGTGCCTCAAAAACGGATCAGAATTAAAGGCAGTATAAAGTAGTGTGCCTTATAGGTAATAATATCTGAAACAACATACCTTACCAGCAACAAACATTATTTACCAGCCAAAATGCCCAACCTCGAAAAATGCTTGCTTTACAAATGCAGATGTTACAGTCCACATTTAAAAATTACTCCATTAATCATTGCTACTAAAGCAAAACTTTCCATAATTTCTAAATCCATGCAGTTCATCCATGATAATCTCTCAAATGCACTTTAAAAAGTGATGTTTCCCTTTAATGGATTTATGCCTTACAATGCAAGTGAATCTTTTGTGCAGCACATCACCTAAGCACAAGCTTTTCGAGATGCTCTCATGTGTGAATGACCTCACTAGCACATGACAGTGCATTAAATTACTTTAGCACACCATGTGCACTGTACAATACAAATGGGTAAATCAGCAAATTATTGGGGCGATACAAGCCAAGGGTTGGCACTCGCTTGAAGATCCTGTGCACAAACCAAGCTTTGCAAAAAATAACCATGTCAATGATGCCACATACATGTTAGAATATTATAAATTGCTTTAAATTTTAAAAAAAGAGTATGTCTTTACCGAGTCAAAGGACCATGGAAAGCAGGGAGGGGATTGAAGCCTGCGCATGAAAACTGAGGGCAGGGGGCAGCAAGCTCATCATGATGGGCAGGCAGGATGGGCACTGAAAGCCCAACACACCTTGGAGGGCAACAGGGAGAGTATAATGGCATATACAAAGACAACGGAGGGAAGGTGTGAGGGGGTCGGGGCAGCAAGTTGATCTCACAGGGAAGGTGGGAAGGGCAACAGCAATGGTGAGCAAGAGGGAAGTGGCAGGGCCAAACACAAAAGACCATGGAGGGCAGGGACAGGCAGCTGCCATCTGACCATGCTGGGCAGGCAGGAGGAGCAGTGACAGCTCACATAACAGTGGCAGGTCCATGGAACATGGTGAGCAAAAGGGAGGAAGCAGGTGCCAGCAAGCTAGGCACATAGGTTAAACAGGAGGGTAATGATAGGAGCAGGTCTGGACCCTTTCAGTGGTTTTGTTTGTTGGTTTCAAATGGTATATTTTACCTGACATTTTCACCTAACTAGGACATTCCCTTTAACCTTTGTTATTCACTGAAATATATATGAATGACATTGAAGACGGTGTCGTGCCGAAACGCGTCTGTCAGTGCTTGCTGGCTAAGCCAATAAAAACATTTTACTGACATTCATCCACGAGTGCACCCGTTACAGGCTATGTTATTGTAGCCGTTGGAATTTGTTGCTGTTCTGCGGTTCACAACCACAGGAGTTGTACCCGAGAAGTGAGGTGCAGCAGAAGGTGGAGTATATTGAAAAACATATGTATAAAGATATATACACACACATATATATACACACATATTGAAAAACGTGTGTATATATATATATATACACACACATGCACATATATATACACACACACACGCACATATATATATACACACACACGCACATATATATATATATATATATACACACACACGCACATATATATATACACACACACGCACATATATATACATACATACACACATTCACAGACATATGCAAGTGCCATAGAAATCAGCGCAACCAATGATATTTTAATATAATATGGAGCAGTTTCCCCAAGTAATTACATGAAATGTCGCACAACCTCTGAGAAAAATCTCACTGGGGTCTTGTGGTTCAACAGTGTTTAACAGTGTGCCCACTCCTAGGTAACAGATGTTACTGATCGTCTTTACAGAGCCTTTCAAAATGCATATGACGTACTCTGGAATTCCAGATTATGTAACCACTGTAGGAACAGAGCACAACAATCTACATAAATACATGCACCTAGCCACGATCCAACCATTATGGAGAAAATGTCACAGTCACTTGTGGAAGAAATTAGTGGTATAAAAATAAACATCTTCAACTTGAAGCTGTGCTCGGTGGTAACATGGCTGTCCTGAATGTGCAGAAAGCTGCAGCTCTAATAACCAATGGCCCTCATCCACTGCGATACAACATGGGGGATGGGGGTATGGCTGGCATGGCTGCACATGACCAGTCAACCAGCACTGACCGGCAGGGGTAACTGAGTGGAGAAATACCGCGCTAGGTGCACTCATAGCAGGAGCATCCATAGCTCTCTCGCTGTATTGTAGGGACTACAGGACCCAGCCCCTGCCCAGTCGGTGGACTTATGTGCCGCACGTTAACGCAGAGGATGGCGGAGCCACTTCTGGCCAATGCCATCAGTACCCTACAAGTGTACACTGGCCCACGAGGGCAGAGCCACTCCAATCAGGCCACCATCTACTCTACTGCCCCCACCCGGGGCCCTGCCAGGCTACACCAGCTGACCCGTGAGACCTGGCCTGCCAAGCCCGGGGACTCACTCATGTGAGTAGAGGCAGAGCGCCAATTCAGGCCATTGCTCTCCCAACTCAATGCCAGGGTACACCAGCTGTGGCCCAGTTTAGTGTTAGTCGTGGACTCACATGAGCGAGCCATTTTAGGCCACTGGCACTGCCTGGGGGCCCCAGTCACAGAGCCCATCCAAGCTACACTACACTGTACATGATGTCGTGTTGGTGACTCTAGTTGGAAATGCAGTTACATGACATCCAAGCAAGCAGTGATTTAATATGTGCGTTTCAAAAAAACAACTTACTTTGTAAGTTTGCCACCGCTCATGACCACCACGAGGGAGTCGGAGAGCCGAGATTACCTGTCTTTTTTTGTGTGCATATTTATATAGCGCGAACTCGACCCGAAGGTATTGGAGCGCTGTACATGAGCACCGTATTTACATTACACATTCAGGCACAGGGAAATTAAGGGGCATATCAACAACAACCGGCGATAATTATCGCTCAGCGCTCTTAGCGTGAGGATAATTATCGCCGGCTAGCGTGAATTTTTATCGCTGAGATAGCGTGCTATTAGCAACGCTTATCTCAATAGCGATAAAAATCTACACGCTAACAGGCTAACGTGAGATTATCACTGGAAACCCAGCGATAATCACACGTTACCTTGTTGATAGGGACAGGCAAACTTAGCCATGATATCCTCCTTCCATAGGATATCATGGCTAAGTCTGAAAATTAGCAGACGTAAAAAAGCAGCGTTAACCGCGGTTAGCGCTGCTTTTTTTGTCTCTAACAGGGCTAGCGACATTCTTGATAATAGGAGAAATGTCGCTTAGCGACATTTCTCCTATTATTTTACTTTGGAACGCCCCCTTTGCATCTCATTAGAGATGCAAGGGGAAGCGTAGAGTAAAAGGGTGCTAACATGAAAATTTGCGTGTTAGCACCCTGTTGTTGATAGGGCGCTGGTTTTATCTCTGCTTTTTTGGCTTTTAAAGCCAAAAAAGCAGAGATAAAGCCCTTGTTGATATGCCCCCATGTGATTTTCCCAGAATCACAGGATGTGGACGCGACCTCGAGACTCGAACCCTGGTTTCCTGCACCAAAGCAGGCAGTTTAAGCCGACAGACCACATCCTCTCTCACACAGACATTCCCCTGCGGGCTGCCTGCTCAGCTCACTTATAAGTTTAAGCGAGTCTGACGACAGCTCGACCATGAAAGAGCCCGTGTGTGTCAGTCCAGTTAGTTTACTACTGCACAGCACAAGAGAGTCAGTCACTCACGACTAAGTCAGAGAAGAGGTGGACCCTGTGCGCGTCATCAGTCTTTTAAAGACTGCGCAGGGGCTGGTCAATAATTATGCCTTGCATGGATAAAGCTTTCGCGCGCTACTAGATTGACAAACTTGTGTCCCAAACACACCGCACCATCTCACGTAGGGTGGCAGTACACGTGAGAGGAGGTGCTGTTGTCGCATGTGTATCAACATGCGAGTCCTGTTCTCCAATCACGCCGAGCCATGCTACGGGATTCACGCTCACTTGCTCAGCTTGCAACTAATGATTCAATTGACTACGAGCAATCAGTGGGGAGTGGTGGTTGGTTGCCCATGATGATATAATGTCACCCTCCAATGGAGTGCTGCTCTCATTGGTAAGGCGCTGCCCCAGCTTTGCAAAATGCGCACGGGGTAATATACAGAGTAAAAAATAGGCATGGGCAATTTGGCTGTTTTCTCACGCAAATGTGGTTAATATCACCAATTTGTGCGGGGGAACTAGCCCAATCTGGCAACACTGAGTGCGGTGGTAGTGCAGAATGCCCTCGTGAGAGCTGTTGCATTTGTTGTTTTGGCAATCTGTAGTACTGGATCAGTGGGCGCTTCTGAGTCTACTTTGTTGTGTCCCTCTGTCGCCACAGTCCTAAAAGCCGTACAATGGACGATGGCGTGCCTAGTTTAGTGGGCCCTGCAGTAGAGTAAGTCCTGTTGAAATCGCAGCGTGTGCTGCTGTAGATTGCCAGTATTGTAGGTGCAGATTCAAAAAGGTGTACTACTAAAATGACAGCGTATGGACTCCGCGGCAGTTCACCTTATAGCCGCTTTCGTATACCAGCCCCTTCACGGCCCCCTCCTTTCGCTGCGCCCGCTCCAAGATCCCCGCCGCAACTTGGTACAGAGCCATGGCTGCTCCGGCACCGGTACCCCCGAACTACCAACAGTGGTACCGAGTAACACGAGGGTTATTGACAGAGAGGAGAGACTACAGTCCTGAAATAAATGACGGACCGCAGAATTCATAGGCAGAGACGACAGACTATAGGGACGGTGATGCCCTAGCCGCAACCCATGAAGGAACTTACTAAGGGTAGTTTTTGATTTTAAAAAAAATTGGTCATTCACAAGTGACAACTAAGAAAAGAACATTCATTTTGATACTTGTTTTTATTTGCACTATACTGACTTGATTTAGCGTTACCTTTCCTCGAACGCCGCGCTCAAACTTGGCAAGGCAGATCTACCTCCCAAAATCCTGGCCATAAAGGGCTGAGATGGGTTTAGGACTCACAAGTGGTGGCAGTAATAAAGTGATTTGCGAGAGAGAGGAAACGTTTGATCCAAAATCCTGAAAGGGATTGTCCCTAAATATGATTAGGGTAATGACTACCAAATAGTTTACTGCCTTTGAGAGGGCATTTAAAATGAGGCGGATACACCGGAAATACTGGGGCTCTTTACTCTGGGAGTTGTTCTCAGGAAAGTGTAGGGATAGACTCCTGACATTGGATGAGGCAAATACTGAGTCTTAGGACCTCATGAAGGATACCCCGGTTGAGGGCTTTGGACTCACCAGTGAGGTGAGGTACTGCATTAAACTCAGGGAAACTCACAAAACCGCAGGTCAGTTCTGGGTAGAATTTGTTGACTTATTAGTCAAAACACTGGATGGCCGATTGAAAAGAAATAAGGTGCAAGCTTATGAAGGGCTTTGCAATCTATTTATCTATTACAATATGTAGGTTTCATCATAACTATTTATCTACAATTGCTTCACTGTTAAATAACTGAAAAATATTTAATACATAACAAAAACAATTAACTTAAAGTACAGCAACACTTGAAAGTCTGAGCTTATTAAACATAACTTGCATATTGAAATATTACCTTCCTAATACATGTATAACTTTCGTGTACTTGTGTATCTATATATTTATTACTTTATTCCTACTGTAAAATATATTTTTTTATATTTGAGTCCCTCCAATGCAGTTCTGTCGCGATCCTAAGCCAGAGAGGGGTTTATGGGATGTCTGCTCCCTCCTGGCATGGTAAAATACACACATCCTGTCCAAAAGCAGAGAGGGCTCCACCTCTAATGATGCCGGGAAGACAGAACTACAAGGCCCAGAAAGCCAAGGGGCAACGGTCCGAGCACCAGGGCAGGAGCCGCCTATAAAGCCCCTCCCTATCCTATACACAGGGTTCCTTTCCTTCGTATTTCCAGGAAACATCGCTACGCGGAAGGTGTTCCCCACGGGAGGTCGAGCGCTGGTTTCCTACAACGATTCCAAGCCCGTTTATCCCTGTTCCTGATCTTGCCGAGCCTGGACTTAATTGCGGAGACCTTGCTGTGCTGGCGCGCAGCACGGTCTTTATCGTTTCCTTGATCTCTTCAGGGCGCGTTTGGCCTTTCAGGTATTTAGGCGTTCTTCCTGTCTTCGGCGTGTTATTTACGCTCCCCCTTTTGTTGTTAAAACATTTGGCATTGACCGTCTCCGGAACTCAGGGAGCAGCTTTGCATTGAGCAGTTCCTTTGGTTTCTTCTCAGCGTGCTGTGATTTTGAACAGCGTGTGGGGCAACAAGAAGGTTTACAGGCGTATTTCTTTACTGCACATTGTTTCATGAGCCTGCCGTTTTCAACTGCTGTATGGTTAACAGCATTCAACTGCCTTGTATTGTATTGGGACACAAGAGTCCTCCACTCCGGAAACTCTGCAGTCCTGTAAAGTGAGTGAAGGACCTCTAGGGGAAAGTAGTAGGGTGGGTGGTGACTCTGACCATTCCCCCACCTTATGTTTTGTCCCTTGTTGTTTTCTCCATTGCAGTTGTCCAAGAGGGATTAAGACAAAAAGCCGGGCAGATCTGTCTACTGGGCGCAGATAAGACGCTCTGCCCTACTGGAGTGTTTATTGTTTTCCGCTTTTTACCCGGGGGGTTCCCTTGCACAGTGGTAACTACATTCCCCTGTGTGTGGTTATACCCAGGGGAGGAAGGGGGCCTTCTTCATGCCATCGTCCCTGCTGGCCGATCTTTGAGGTTAGTGGCTTTCTTGGTTTACTGCTACTAGCGACCTGACAGGTACCCTATGTTTCACGCTATCCCTCTCTCAATATATTCTCTAGCTCTACTCTCTGACTCACCCCAAACCTCATCCTACTACTATGATCTCCAAAATAACAATTCTTAGACTCCTCCCTGCTCTATCCCTCCTTGCATCACCCCAAACTTCATTTTACTAAGATCTCCCTAAGAACACTTTCTTAAATTCTTCCCTCATGTATCCCTCCATAGACTCAGCAGAGACCTCATTTACTAATATGATCTCCCTAATCCATTCCCAGAGACTGTTCCCTCCTCCATCTCTCCTTTATTCATCCCAAACCTCCTCCTACTACAAAAATAAACACTTTCTAGATTCTCTCTTCTATTGCTCCATTATGCATTCCATTCCAACTAACAGACCCACATGTCCACTGCTCAAGTTAATTCATATTTCCCTATACTAATTCACTACTTGTTTTGGGTTCCGGAGTAGCGTGCGATTCTCCGAAAAGCGCTTTGATGCCCCGTCAAGCGTCAATTACAAACACTAGCCAATTAAATCAACAGTAAGCACAAACTACTCATCCTGTGAACATAAGGGAAACACATAACCCCTCCAATCTGCTAATCACTTTCCTTTATTGTGACCAGCTAGGGTAGACATCATCTTGACCACCTCTGTCTTTACAATGACCCAGTCTTTAAAATGTCAACTTGCTAACCAAATATCTTCAACTGATTCAGTCAGTTGGATAAATCCACCAGCACCATCTCTTCCATTAAGTCACTCTTGCTTTAGTACATTCCCTGAAACAGCATACATCAGAAGTAATATCCAAATCCCATATCTTACACTATACACTCAAACGGCAGGAAATACATTATATAACTAGAATCACCGCATAATGACCATACAACCTGATAATAGTATATCAGGGTGGGATAATGCTCGCCTTTGTGTCCTTACAAGAAATGAAAATTCTTGTTGTGATTGTTAGAAACGGTTTTATTCTCGCCCAGGACTGGAGCTCAGATTATGGTTGGTTAAAGCTTTCTTACCACCACTAAAGTAACATCAACAACAGGTTGGAAATAAAACATTTTAAAAGTTGCATTCAAAGACCAATCGGTGGCCTTCATAATATAGTCTAACCTAGATCCCACCATATAAGAATTGTAAGCCATAGCTCCCCTAGCTGAATGGGATTCAGCACCAAACGTATCCACATCAATGTGAGCTTCAGTCTAAAGTATACAAAAAGTGATGAATGGAATTCTTGAATAATTCTTGGCCACTGGTAATTACTCTGGTCACATCCCAGTCCATCGTTATTTTGCACACCATGTCACCTCAGTTTGGACCTAGCCGTATAAACATCAGTCTTGATCCTGCTCCAATGGGAACACTCCAGCCGAACTGACAGACCAGATCCTCCCTGAACTGTTATTCAGGCAACCAGTGACCGGTTTCACTCAAGTTATGGCTCATCATCCAGGTAAAGCTTGATTCCAGTGACACCATGTGCACAGGAACCACATCTGGCCCTACCTTTTCCATTTAGGCAACACAAAAAAGTATACAAAAATGCTTGAATTATCTTCAGGCACGGTTAATTACTTGGTCCGCAGCCCAGTCCATTGTTATTTTTCACAATTTGTCACCTAAGCCTGGACCCAGCCATATGCAAATTAGTCTTGACCCTGATCCGATGGCAAGAGTCTGGCCCAAAACTGACAAACCAGGTATTGCCTGAACAGAAATACAAGGTCTGGTTTAACCATAGTTAGGGCTCATCAGCTATGCATAGCTTGATTCCAGTGACGCTGTGTGCACAGGACCCATGTCTAAGCATACCCTTTCCACTTAGGGCGACATTAGTCATCTTCCACTCCTGCAAATTGTACTTGATATCACAGGCCAATGAGAGTTTTGAAGAGCAATAAGCAATTTACCTTTATTATCAGATTTAATTTTCTGGTACAGTCCTCATATGTCTTAAGATACTGACCAACACACAATTGTGGATATTCAGGAAAACTGTGATACACAAAATACATTTAGAGTGTGTCTTGGTAGATCTAGTAATGTGAAGAGAAACTCCTACTGTTGAAAATATGCTCCTTTTTAGATTAGAGTCCTTACATCAGACACACATCTGGAGTGTTATTTTTTTAGTTTAATAATTTTTAGTGGCAAATAAATATGGCAGTTTGAACATAGAGGTGCCGATTCCGATCCTGTAAAACCCGGGTACAAATGGTCGTAAGGAGCGTTTTCTCCGGCTTGGGGATTTGACATATATATCAAAATGTCATCAGCATAGGCAGACAACTTGATTTCTTGTGAACTATATTTAAAGTCAGATGTCTTTGGATTAAGATGAATTAATTCCAGGAAAGGTTCTAAACATAAAACAAAAAGTTAGAGGGACACAGGACATCCCTGTCTAGTACCTCTACATAAATCAAAATAAAGAGAATATCAACCATTAACAAATACACTATCTCTGGTGTTGAAATATATTAATTTGACAAATTAAATTAATTTAGGGCTAAAACCAAACAATGAAGAATTGAAAACACCTGATTGATCTGATTTGACATCAAGGGAAACAACAGACTCTAAATGGTAAACTAAGACCATAGCAATTATCTTGCAATCAATCATAATTGATAAGCAAAATGGGCCTGTAGGTTTTACAAAATTTGGGATCTTTATCATGTTTGGGACAACAGTTATTAAAGCCTCCAAAAAAGGGGCACTAGCTTTGGAAGTGGAAGTAAAAGAGTTTAAAAGTTATAATAATTTGGGTGAAAAAAAGATGACAGTGAGGAAATAAGTTCAGTGGAAAAATCATCAGGGCCTGGAGTCTTCACTTTGTTTAAGGAATCAATGGCAGTCAATATTTCTTAAAGCGTAATATCAGGCTCTAGATCTGCAAATTTATCAGGTTAAGAGGCCAGCTTGAGGATACCATCAAAAAATGTCTGAATATCAATTTCACATGGTTGTGTGTCTCCAGTATATAATGATTTTTAAAAGGCTTGAAAAGAATTAGAGATATGACTAGAAACTGATATAGTAAGATCAGTTTCATTCATAATAGACCCAACAGCTGTATGTAATGTTTTAATCTGTAAATAGATGTTTTTTTAAACCAATTTTTATTTATTTTTAATCATCAGGTGTATAACATACACTGCCGTCCTACTCTGGCGGCAATATCAGATGCATAACATTCCAAGCCAGAAGTACGTGGTTCAATGCCACAGAACTTAATGTCAACACAAACCAAACATGATAGTAGATCACAGATACACCCTGGGTATTAATAAAGAGAGCATGTTCTATACCGTGCAATGCAGCTATGATGGGTATATCCCATGGTGTCCTATGTAAGGGCCACAAGAAACAATCAGAATACATTAATGAGTAGTTCTGGAGCGCCCCCATCTCGCTTTGGTAAAACGGAAACGACTAGCACCCATTCTACCAGGCACCCCAGGCCAGTAACGTTTTCGGAACTAGGTGGCGCTACCCCAGGTAGGTCCCTAGGCGTATGTCACTGGGCCTTATATGCCCAACCCCATCACCCTTCCTGGGGAGCAGCCTGTGTGTCCTGTAATTCTTGTAACAGGTTGTTCCATAAGTTGGCAATTGGAACACTGACTTCCGTCCTGCACAGCGCGGCTGCCTCTGCCCTGCCTCACTTGAGTGTTGCTGTGTGCCAGTGTTGGAATGTCGGGTGTGTGGCGGCCTTCCAGTGCATCGTGATGGCTCAAAGAGCAATAAGCATCGCCAGATCTATGAAAAGGTAGGGCACCTTCTGCGCTTTTTCTCTTAAATATTCCCAGCAGCGCCTCCTCTAAGGTATTTAGATCGTACGGCCTGTTAGTGTGGTGAGTATATCTGTGACTCCGGACCAGACATGACCAAAAGATATGTATCAGATATGAACTAGGTGCCTGGCACCTTGGGCAAAGAGAGGAGGACCCAAACATTCTATGTAGGGCAGCCAGAGTGAGGTATGCCCTGTGCAGTATGTTAAATTGAATGTACTAGAATTTGGCATTAGGGGACACTCTGCTTGGATAGTGTATGATGCGTTCTCATTCCTTAGGCGTCAGGGCTCGACTTATGTCTGTTTCCCATAGATTACGGAGGGGTAGTAAAGGGTCCTTGGTCATGTGGGCCAAATCTTTGACAAACAAGGTTACCAGTTTCCAGCCAGACCGCATACCATGCAGGGCATGGGTCAATGGGTGTTGCTCTGGCTCGGTGTCTGTGATACTTCACAGGCATCTCCCCTCTGCCATCAGTATCCCGTGAGCCAGAAAATTACCCATTGGCAGGTTGTGATCTTCCTGCAACTGCCTAAATGATATCAACTCCCGGTCTCTGAATAGGTTCCCCACCGAGGACACTCCCGCATCTCTCCAGGCTGCCAATCCAACCTGTGCATGTGCAGAACTGCATGAAGAAGCTCAGGCTAATGGCGGGAGAGTATGGCATCGTATCTGGAATCAACTTTAGACCGTTCCTATCGCTCTGGTAGCAACTCTCACCAGGCTGTTTGCCTTTCAGGGGGGCCATGCTCCAGGGAGCAACATCATACTTACCATTTCTCATGCTCTGTGCATCGGCAGTTCACCCACCTCGTCCAGCTGCTCCTTGGCCAGCCTTCGCGTCAGCCATTGTAGCCGCGCTGCTAAATAATATTGTTCGAAATTTGGTGCGCCTAGGCCACCTTTTTCCAGTGGCAGCTGCAATCTACAAAAAACCACCCGTCTCCTGTCCTTATTCCAAATGAACCATTCCAGCATGGTGTGGAACTCCACGAAGGTGGCGCGAGGTACAAACAATGGCAAATAAGAAAAAAGTACAAGCGACGGGGGAGTGTTACCCTTTTGGAAGCAAAATTCATCCTTGGACTGTGAGCGGGAGAGTCCTCCAAAAAGCCATCTGTGATCATAGGGTGTATATGGCCCTGGTCAGGTTCCCCTCTATGAGATCTTTTGTGGTGTGGTTAACACGGAACCCCAGATATTGAAAGACCCGAGGCTCCCATCTCACTACCTGGTCTGATGAATTATGATTAGATAGAAAAATTGGGCCAATCCTGTAGGTGGCAGTCAGCCCAAAGGGGGGAAATGCAGGATTTTGCCCAGTTAACTCCCAATCCTGACGCCCGTTGGAATCCCACTAGTATCTCTGATATTTCAGGAACTCCCCTTCGGATGTCCCAAATGTAAAGGAGCACATTGTTGTAAGAAAGTGGCTCTGTATATACTGCACCAAAGTCAGGTTCAGTGTGCACAGAGTCCACAGTCCCCAGAGGTTTGGCAGAGGATAAAATTAGATAGAACCTTACTCTCTAAAGTGGTAGCTTGGTCGAGCAGTACGGCAGTATCAGAGGACAGTGTAAATCATTTGTTGTACACACTTAGTCAGCAAATGGTCTCACACACTCAAGAACTGAACTCTAGGCCAATTGTTTTGTATATAAAAATATATAGTTGTTTTATTTTAGAACCACCAGTAGGTATCACAATACTTTCTCAGAATAAGATACTCTAGTTGAATACTTTCAAATAGCAATAGACTTTTAAATGCAATAGTTACAGTTGTTCCAATAGGCAACACAATTCAAACACAATTATAACATTGAGCTCAATGGGAACTTTTAAGTAAATGCAATTTCAATTACTTTGCGTATGATTTTCTTACTCAGGGTTGTATCCTGGATTCAACCCTGGTGCATATCCTGTAAACAGTTGAAAGAAATAGTTTTTGTTACACAGGCGATTTTTTTTTTTTTTTGTTTTTTTTAAAAACCTTTATTCGTGCATATTAAAAGAACAAATACGGGCCTACAACCTTCAGGCCGGCCACGATACGGTTAAGCACTGATACAAACATTACGGCCCCTGTGCTTCAACGGTCAAGGTTAGCAACGATTTATGAAACATACACTGGAGAGATCCTTGACCCCAGGGAAAGGAGAAGTGAAGGTTAATTTTAAAGTTTTCAAAATAAGTTTATCAGGGAAATAGTCAGTGAAGAATAAGAACCAAGGAGATTCGAGTCCGCACGATATCTTCACCACACGGGAGAGCAGCAGCATCATTAAAACAGCAATGGAAGTAAAATCGCAGGCAGTGAGGCAATGCAGTTATATAACAGGATAGTCACATGAGCAATTACGCACCCCTCCAGTGCCGCCCCCACTCAGTCAACACCCCACCCGGACCCAGAATCGAAACAAGTATAGCGCAGAAACATAAAGAGAAAAAAAGGCCCATAGAACTAATTAGAAACAGTAAGTTACCCCCCCACCCTACACCAATGCGGAGGCTACGGCCTTCCCCCCCCCCAGCATAGTGCCTGTCGCCCAATAAACCCGAAATATAAACAAGAAAGAGAGTAAGAATAAAGTAAAGAAAGATAAGAAAACAATACACCTATGTTAAAGGGGGTGAGAAAAGAACAGGACTATTCTAATCTAAACTCCCAAAAAGAAGAAGGTGGGGAGGAGCCTACGTATCATCAGAGCGCCCTAAACCATCGGCCATCTTTGGCTTCCACACACTGAGAACCCACTACCCCAAAAGCGGTCGTGTGAAAATGAATTGTCACAACAATTTAGATGAAGGAAGACAAATCGCGACGAATGCGCACAAAGTACACATACAGTTCCAGTCCCAGTCCAGCCCCTCCGTGAAACCATGGCGATATTAATCAGTCTAGCCCTGGCCCGATCGCGGGCTTGAGATTAAGCCAGCCCCTACATGAAGGCCCCGCATCCCGTGCAGACAAAGACAATATGGCCGTTTGGGAGAAGATGGTGAAGTAGAATCCCAAAATGGCCGCCGACCATCTGTAGAGGTCCCTTTGTGCACCACATAAAGTCCAGACATGGCATGTAGAGTACAGGAGTTCCACAGAAAAGAAGCAGTATGCCACCGTGAACGATTCCTCGAGGATGTTAGGTGTTGCTCAGCTGGATACTCTTGCAGACGCGGTGAGGCAGGCGACAATGAAGCAGGCAGCAATGAACGGGGAAACAAAGTATCCGCTGTTAAGCTGGAGAGCAATTGATCCTGGGTGCCGGGAAAGCCAGATGCAGGCACCAGTGTAGCACGATCACACACAGCCGTTGCGTCCCCGCAAGAGGACAAAAGCACTGGCAGACCCACGCCGTGTTGATGACAGACGGAGCGCTCACGGCCCGCAGCCGACAACAGGGAGTCAAACTGCTCACTTAGCGCCTGAAAGCGAGCAAACATTTGTAAACGAAAGTCCCACAGGACGGCCAGTACGGAGCCGCATGTCAGCGGAAGCTGCACCCCCACATCGGCAGCAATCCGGGACGGCACCGTGGAGCTGGTGTCTGGTGGAGGGAGGGCGAAGCGGGCAGCGGGCAAGACCGGAGTATCACCCCCCAGCCGCGAGCAAGCAAACAACGCCATGTTTTACCGCCGGACGGTACAATGGCCAGGGGGGGGGGTCGTAGCAAGGAGTCAGTTCCCCTCAGGTCTGCGCCGCAACCGGGAAAGCCAACAGTCGCCTCCCCTCCCTCGGGTTCTCTTTGCAGCCGACTAGACAATAGAAGAAGGGGGTCGGCAGCCTCCCACAGCGCGGTCCACAGATCGGGGCAGGAGACCCGCCTCACCGGGGCTTACCTTACAGCCCCAGCCCTTCAGGCGCAGGGTGCAGGAGGTGTCTGGCCGTCCCTCCCCAGGCTCATCTGGCGACAGTCCGTGATGTTAGGTGAGGTCGGGACCGCGGGGCTCGGATTTGCGCTAGCGGGTCTGCGGAGCTTCCTGGGGGCCGGCAAAGGCCACAATGGAGCAGGGGTCCAGGGCGGAGAACAAAAGCACCAAAAACTCCGGCATCCGGGCGGGCTGAGACTTCGGGGAAGTGGCGGCGTGGACAGCGCGTCGTCGTACACGTTTCACCTCGAGAATCGGCAAGGATAGGAATCAGGATAATAGTCCGGGGCCAAGGGCCGACGGAGCCAGGCGCTCAAGCGTCTACTCCGGTCGCCATCTTGGCTCCTCCCACACACAGGCGATTTTTAAGGAATATTTGTATGCTTCAAAAATCGACAGAAGAATTTCTGGCAAAAACCAGGCAATGTTATCCTATGGAGGAAAATCAAGTTATTGGTAAGTACTGTTGTAATTACTTTTCAGGGACAGTGCTGGGCACCAAGATGCAGTGCTGGGATTTCTCCTGATAACAGGTGAGTAATTTCGTTTTCGTTGATCAGACGATTTTTAGTGAATATTTTAAAGTTTCAAAACTCGACACTTAGAAGAATTTCCAAGTGAAACCAGTCAATGTTACCCTATGGAGAAAATCTAGGTTATTGGCTTTCAGGTAAGTACTCGACTGGCAGAGTTAAGGTTCTGGGCACAGTTGTTACACCCTCAGCGGCACAGGGGCAGCCGGGTGCAGAGAGAGTTAGGCCCAATGTTAGCCTATGGCGGGCAGGGGGCCCTTGGTTGGTGGCTGCTAGCAGGCAGGCCACGCGGCTGTAGGAGCTGGGGTCCTGGTCACTCACACAGGGCATGTGGGGAAGTAGAATAGGATAGAGGTTGCACTTCCAGTGGCACTCAGGCGGCTGGGTGCAGGGTGCTTTTGAGCCGTCGGGCGTCCAATGTATTTCAATGGAGAAGCTACCAGATGAACAAAGGGTGCAAGCTCAGGGACGGAGACCACCACTTCGAGAGGTAAATTGGGAAGCTGTAGGTTAGGTAGGCACCCAGGAGTTGGGCACAGGGGGCTGCAGGGCGCTGGGTGCAGGGGTGCCTTTTGGTGTCGGGAAATCTTACCCTCTGCTGGTCACGGTTGGAGGGGTCCCTGGTTCTGAGGCTGCAGGCATCGTCAGGAGCGTCGAGGAGGGTCCTTGGGTGCTGGATTCTTGGTCACAGTTGGCGGGGGGACGTCCTCGTGGTCTTTGTCCACTCAGGCACAGGCCAGGCACGGTGGGTGCAGAGTGTGCAGGAGTCGCGGTTCCTGGCTGGCACCAGGGGTTTGTGACTTGCTTTGAGCAGAACCACTGCTCGTGGGAGTCCCAGTCTTGGTAGATCTTAGGAAGGAAGGTTCAGGGTGCCGCTAAATACAAAATTTAGGGGCGTTACAGGTAGGTAGAGGTCAGGGACCAATGGGTCCCTTCCCTTGGGTGGGTACACCCCCTGGCCTGCCACTTTCCAGGGGAGAGGGGCAGGAGCATAGTCCTGATTGGGTAGGGCTCCCCGTCCTCAAGATGATGAGAGCCCGGAGTTGTGCTTCACCTCACCTCCCCCACCTGAGGGGTGGGGTTGGCAGAGGCTGGCACACCCCCTTTCCTCACTTAGGTTTTCCCGCCGATCTTCCCGCCAGAGTGGGGGTCAGAACCGGTGGGGGCCAGTTGCTGAGTACAGCAAGTGGTCTGGAGAAGCTCACAAAGTCAGCATGGCTTTGTAGCTTCCCCTGCCCATCCTGGGGGAGGAGACCTAGCACCTCGCCCAGGATGTGCATTGTTGCAGACCCACGAGAGCGGATGGCTCTCTACCCAGGGGTCCAGCAACATGTCTGCTGGGTGGCAGCCTAAGTAGCCTCTCAGGTAGGACGCTGGTTGTTGGTTAGGTTCAGGGGGCATCTCTAAGATGCCCTTTGTCGTGCATCTTACATTAAACCCCACACTGGCATCTGTGTGGGTTTAATGTGCTGAGAAGCTTGATACCAAACTTCTCAGTCTTCAGTGTAGCAATCATGGTGCTATGGAGTTCGTGACGACGACCTCCCAGCGCCATATACTCGTAATGGCAGCACTGCACTTACAGTGCCCTGGAATGGACATGGGTATTGTAGGGGTATAGGGCTCATGCACCTGTACCCTCACCACTGGCATAGTGTATCCAGCTAGAGGGCTGACTGAGGTATGCCAGGGCAGTGGGTTTGTGGGCATGGCACACAGGGATGTGTGCCATGATGACTCTCTGTTTTGTTCTGCACCAAGACACTCAGCCTGCAAAGGCATTGTGTGTGTGTCAGGGTACAGGGCCTCTAAGAGTGGCACAATAAGTGCTGCAGCCCTTAGAGGCCTTCCCTGATCACAAGGCCCTGGGTACCTAGGGTACCATTTACCAGGGGCTGACATGTGGCCAGAGATCCCAATTGGGTTTAGGCTTCAATGCAGTTTTTAAGGGATCTCTGACATATTATCGACAGACACATTATCGAACTACACAAATATCGCATCAAATATATCGACATAAAAAATATCGACATTGTATACTTATTTAAAAAACGACACTAATATCGACACTACAATATCGTAATACAATTATATCGATCACACAAAAATCGCACACATAAATATCGCAATACTAAATATCGACATGAGTAAATAAATATGACACATGTCACAAATATCGATAACCAAAATATAGACATCAATAATATCGTTTTTTTAAATATATCGACAATTCTAATACTAATAAAACCAATATTTTAAACAACATAAAGACAATATTTTCCCAAAACATACATTTTTCAAATGAGATTCTACTTAAACATAAACATAACATTTATAGCGATCTCAATATTTAACAACATAATAAAAAAACACTGAAATAATTATCACATTGGCATTTCGAACACATTTAAAAAAATTTACTACACATTATAAACAATCTTTTTATATATAATGATTTAAAACTCTCCTCCTTTAAAACGAAATATACTCTTACTTAGCATTTTCCATAAAAGGAAACCAATTAACTAAAAAAAATTCAAACCATCCAATAGAAAGGCCACATACAGAAAACAACCAATAACATTCAAGAAACAATTTAAAACCACTATATAAACCAATTAAAACAAGTCTTCTACTGTGCCTTAAACCAAAGCATTGAACGAAGAAGAAACTCTGCTAAACAGAAGAAACCTACATCCTACTACTATTCTAAAAACGTAAGTAAATATTCTTTTCTAACTAAACTGCCAAATTAAACTAAAACACTAATTTATCTTTACTCTAATAAATAACTAACGTATATATTCCATCTCTTTATGTTTCCACTACAGATATTACTCCAAACAGCTAAAGAAAATATTGAAGATTGCCAGAAAAGACTCACTAAAAAGTAAGTATACTATCAAAATACTTTATAAAATATTAATTAAATCCTACTCAAACCCCAAAACATCCTAAACCCCTAAACAAATCCATGTTCTCTTTTTTAAGTTTTAAAAAACCTGTATAAATTAACACCTATAGTCTATACCACTGGGCATGAGGGAAGGCTCTGTTTGCTTAGGGAGAGGTTGGGCTACTCCATCTTATTTATTAGGGAGGAGGGGCACATAGTAAGAGGGGTAGGGGACGGGGGTACATTGACATGTGGTGGGGGAGGGGGGGTAGAGAGCTGGATGGGAAGGTTGTTCCTTCTCCTGAATAATTGGTGTTGATGATAAATGTGTGGTACTTCCGGGACAGGTGAAGGCGGGGGAATGTTTTTTGAGTTGTTGATTTGTAAAACAATAAAATACGTTTCAACAAAACAAATATAGTCTATACCAAACAGCAATACCACCCCACTTAAAAAACTAAACCAATCAAAACAATATATGTTCTTTAACTTTCAGAGACTACATCAACTAAACAGCATTTTGTCTACAAACAACATCTTCATTCAAATACAACCAAAAACACTTGGTAAGTATATATAAAAAAATGCTTTTTTGCTATTTTCATTTAAATATATAAAGTACTATTACATATATTTTCATATACATTTTTTCCAGATTTCTAACACATCACGATGACAAAAGAAGCCCAATTTATAACTTCGCAGAAAGGAAAATTCCTATTGTGTTACATGGGTTACACATACACCCAAGAAAAGCAGACGGACCGAAAAGTGAACTGGAAGTGTACTAAATATTATTCTAACAAATGCTACGGACGAGCAACAACAAGAGAAACAACTGTACTATATACAAGAGAGCATAACCATCCACCCAATCTCTCTGAAATAGAAGTCAGATCAACCCTTGAAAATATCAAAGAATTAAGCACTGGTTCACAAACTGCTACAAGTGTAATCTATTACCTCGAGTGCCCAAAGAAGCAAGAGGCCAATTACCATCAATTGCTTCTATAAAAAGAACTATTGCTAGGACCAAAAAAGCAACCACGACAACTATACCATCCCCTAAAACTTTTCAAGAGATCATCATTCCACCAGAATTAACTATCACCCACAATAATGAACCTTTTATTTTTTTTGATAACAAAAGCCCAGAAAAAAGAATCATAATGTTTGCTACTGCAAACAATATAACTAAACTGCAACAATGCCAAACATGGATGATGGATGGCACCTTTACAATATGCCCAAAACCATTCTACCAGCTTTACACAATACACGGTCAATATCACAACACTTCCATACCTTTAATTTATGCACTATTACCTAACAAACAAAACACAACATATAATGAAATGCTACGAAAACTAAAACAAGAATCAAATGATTTTTACCCTCAAAGAATTATCATAGACTTTGAGCAAGCCATGATAAATTGCATTCTAAAACGGTACCCCCATACAGCTATCCAAGGATGTTACTTCCATCTAAACCAATGTATATGGAGACATTTACAAAAATCTTCACTTGGGTGCCGATCACGATCCGGTAAAAAATGTCCCCGTACGACTCGTATCGGGTCTTTTTACCGTACGAATCGTACAAGTGCCGTACGAACTGGCAATCACGATTCGCATGGTAAAAAGTCCATACGAACCGCACTGGGAATAATTCCCCACACGTCCTCGGGTCGGAAAATGTGTCCGACACGTCCTCGGACGATTTACCTTACAAACGTGAAAAGCCAAGCCCGACCGAGGAATCACGATCCATCCCGTGCGTCCGAGCTTACAACCGTATGGAAAAAACACCGTCCGCACCGAACTCCTATAGCAACCATGGAGACATGTGCCCGCATACGCGCCCAACACTCCCCCCAGCCCCCGTACGTCCGACACGTACCCCCGTGTATGTATACCCCCACCCGTCTAGGTACACCCCAGTACGTTCAAGTCGTACCCCCACCCCAGTACGTGTCGTACCACTGTCTATGTACACCCCAGTACGTTCGAGCCCCACCCCCACCCCTGTACGTGTCGCACCACCGTGTACCTACACCCCAGTACGTTCCAGTCGTACCCCCACCCCAGTACGTGTCGTACCACCGTCTATGTACACCCCAGTACGTTCGAGCCCCACCCCTGTACGTGTCGCACCACCGTGTACCTACACCCCAGTACGTTCCAGTCGTACCCCCAACCCAGTACGTGTCGCACCACCGTGTACCTACACCCCAGTACGTTCCAGTCGTACCCCCACCCCAGTACGTGTCGTACCACCGTCTATGTACACCCCAGTACGTTCGAGCCCCACCCCCACCCCTGTACGTGTCGTACCACCCTCTATGTACACCCCAGTACGTTCCAGTCATACCCCCACCCCAGTACGGGTCGTACCACCCTCTATGTACACCCCAGTACGTTCCAGTCGTACCCCCACCCCAGTACGTGTCATACCCCCGTGTACCTACACCCCAGTACGTTCGAGCCCCACCCCCACCTCTGTACGTGTCGCACCACCGTGTACCTACACCCCAGTACGTTCCAGTCGTACCCCCACCCCTGTACGTGTCGCACCACCGTGTACCTACACCCCAGTACGTTCCAGTCATACCCCCACCCCAGTACGTGTCGCACCACCGTGTACCTACACCCCAGTACGTTCCAGTCGTACTGTGGTAAATAATTTAATTACCGGGACTTAATTTGATACAGAAACATAATAAAATAGCTCAGTAAATAAGAGGCAGAATCCGTGGTATTAGAGGTTCGGAATGGGCTTTATTCCAGTGGTCGATTATAATCGGTTGCTCCAAGTTCCATCACCACGAAGGTTCAGGAAGTGAAGTACATACGTTATTGACAATCAATTACTTTTATACAATAGGCATTACAGTGAAGCAAATACAAGAGGCGTAACAATTGATAGTGGTGATAATATATTCATACGTAGCAAAAATAGGCGTAACTGGGTGTGATTTAAAGAACGTCATCAGATGTGATGTCATAAGAGGGTGGTTACATGAAAGAATTTCGCAATGTCAGCAGAAATACTTGGCAGAAATGCGCGCGCAGCAGCATGACGTGTGATTGACGTGCAACTAGGGGGTGAAGGGGACTTGACATTTAGCTCTACATGTGGCGACAGAAGTCTGGAGGGTCAAGTCAACCTAATCCCAAATCATATCTAACATCCTATGTTTAAAGAACTAAGTTATCCAAAAGAGAGGTCGTTTTAGAGTAGAATCTTATTCTATACTGACTATACTGACTGTTAGTGCGTGTACAAGCGTCTAAGTGTCTACACTAGATGCGAGGGCGGAAATCTTCCATAGCAATAGGGCTATGAATTACTTGCATAAAGACAGAGAAGCCGGGCCTTTGCTCGGTAACTGGAAGAATGTTTACTTAAACTACTAGACAGGAATGCATCGGGCAGGGAACGGAGCAGATAATTTCGAAGGTGAAATACAGTTTTTGGCAGGCAGCAGGCTGATGTCAGGCTTCATGAGCCGCGCAGGGAATGAGACAAAGTTCATGGTCACAGATGCAGGCTCAGACTGGAGCTTTCAGAGGCAGAAGGCAAGAAGAGTTCGATGACAGAATCAGGGCCTACTTGCCTGGACTGTAAAATGGCATAAGTGAACCATATAAAGCCGGTGGCCTTTCATACTTAAGAATGGAATATCCGGCCTATTCATGGCGGATCTGACAGAGGACATGTTGACGGTGGACGCACATGTGTTTGCGTCTTCATAACTGGAACTGGAGGGAACATACATGTACTTGTGATTCATACATGAAGCCGTTGGGGTCCAAGATAGGGGACATAACTGATCAGAAAAATCCATATTTCCACATTCCCTCCTTGTCCCCTACTTGCCCGTTAAGAGATATCAATCTTCATCAATCCATTGATCTGTTCATATAGCATCATTTGTTCTTCTTTCTTCTTCTGTGACGAATGAAATCCTGGTGGTGGAATACACGATGTGGCACACAGACCACAAATCGCTGGTCCACATTGTAGACATAGACAGCAACTGAATAGTACGAGAAGGCCAATACCTAGGAAAGATAGGACCTTCCATCCAAAGGTAGATAATACACTCCAAAACCAACCGGACCAAGTCCAGGTACCTGGATTCTGGTGTATCTGGCTTACAATCTTATGAAGGCGAGTTATGGCTTTATATACAGATGGCGAATTTTCTGGTATGAAAATGCAACAGCTTGATCCGATGACCCTACAGGCTCCGCCCCTATCGGCCAGGATGACGTCAAGGACAAGACGATTTTGAAGCACAACAATCCGCATAGCAGACTGTTCTTCTGTTAAATTGCCTAAGGCGGAAATAGTTTCGTTCACTACTGCTTCAAGGGTTCTAGTTAATCTACGTATCAGCTTACTATTAGTAACGGTACCTATATAGGGAAAGAGACCTTTATTGAAATCTGTGTATTTTTCCCATGCTGTTTCAGTGTAATCGACTATCGGGAGATCTCTCCTTACTCTATTATATACTAAATGAGTATTTCTGTGATAATCAGGAGGAGCTAGAAAAACAGGTGGCAGAAGGAATCCAATGTAGCAAGTACCATCCCAATCTAGAGGCAAACGTACATATGCCGTCTGACCACATATGAAATAAGAATGGCGGAAAGCTCTAAATGTAGACTTGCCTTGATCACTAAATTCTACTACAGTAGTGCATCTACTATGGCCCATATTTATGGAACCATTCTTTCTTACACATAATTCACCTTTAACTGGAAATATTGACATAGCGGGCAAAATTGGAGTAGCTTCGGATTCGACATTTAGGATCATAAGATTAGGCGTAAAATTACCTAATCCATACACTTCATTTTCTAGATCAGTTCCTGTTCTCTGGGGATGTCCCTCCTTGTTAGGGTAGCAGACCTTAAGCAAAACTAAGTTCAAATTTCCCCATACCCAGTTATCTTGATAAACTGCAGAATTCGAATCTAGAGAATTAATTAGACTAAACCATGCTCCACAGGAGCCGTTGTGTGTGAACGGGTATGGAAAGAGAGGTAGAATTCTTTTATAATTCTGATAGGGAGGGAGTCGGCCACATATCCAACAATTTGTAGCATTGCTAACCTGATGGGAATGATGTAACATACTGATAAACGTGTTATTGCGCAGCGCAAATCTATAAGACAACTCAAGCGGAGGTAATTCACTAAAAGAATGTTCAGCAGTAACATTGTAAACATGTCTAGAAATAGGATAATATATGTGCAACAATATACTTTCAGTAATTATTAAAAGACTTAAGAAAAACAAAATTAATAACGTCACTATGCAATGACTACGCAGTGATTTACAGTACGCCTGTCGTTTCAACATTTTTCGGGTGCTTTCTCTATTCAGGTCCAAGGGATACATGTCAGAGACAATTCAACCGCTTCACCTTGGAGAGGACTTAAACAATCAAATTGCTTGACTGATTGGGCCTGAGTTTTAGTTTATAATGTTCGGAATTACTCCTTTCAACAAGAGGAAGTTTTGAGTCAATGGGTGAAGACACACGAGGTGTGGTATTCACATCTGATTGTAGTCCATGAAATTTCTTGATATGACTTGAGTGAATCCAGCCTTTTCTGCCCTCGATCTTCACGGCTGTCCTTGTGGTGAGCAACACCAGCTGAGGCGACTTCCACCTAGGTTCCAGCTGAGTCTTTCGATCAAAGTTCCTCACGAGGACCAGGTCCCCCGGGACTACGTCATGGGGTTTCACCTCAGTGTTGTCAGGAAAGGCTGCAGCTACCTGTGAACGACAAGATTGTAGTGCAGACATCAAGGAAGCCAAGTAATCTGTCAGCATGTTACAGTCAATATCAGTTATTTTGCGTGGTATAGGCGTCCCCCACATATTTGGTGGTCTGCCGAAGATCACTTCATACGGGGATAGCCCTGTTCGAGAGTGTGCTACCATTCTTGTGTAAAAGAGTGCAACTGGTAACGCTACTACCCAGTCGACACCTTTCTGTCTGCATATTTTGGACAATCTAATTTTCAGGGTCTGATTATGTCTTTCTACGAGACCTGCTGCTTCGGGGTGTCGGACACAGTGGAATTTCCACTGATAGCCTAACAAAAGTGAAACGTGTTTCATTAATTCGGATGAGAACGGCTGGCCGTTATCTGAGTGAACAACACGTGGTAAACCGTATCGTGGGAAGAATTCTCGAACCAACTGTTTGGCAGTAGTCGGGGCAGTGTAATCTGAAACCGGGTATGCCTCCGTCCAACGGGAAAGAGCACAAACAACTACGAGAACATATTTGAATCCTCGACATCGTTCCATCTGGATATAATCCATCTGGAGGACTTCAAAAGGATGATCAGGAGGCTGAAATCCACCCTGTTCTACGGGAACGCTTTTTCCTGGGTTGAACTGGCAACAGATCATACAGGTACGAACTTTTTGTTTGGCTGCTGCTCGTAAATGTTTATTGAACCAAATGTGTTGAATGCTATCTAGCATAGCTTTTTCTCCTAGATGTGCGGGACTATGTACAGTGTTAATTATAACCTGGACCATTGAATCAGGAAGGAACCACACAGACTTTTCCTTCATCATCCATCCTTGATCCGTTTGGATCCCTCCTAATTCAGTCCATTTCTTTATTTCGTCTGGTGTAGCATGTGTCTGTATATCAATTACGTCAAGAGTAGGATCTTTAACCGTCATACA
Source organism: Triturus cristatus (assembly GCF_964204655.1). NCBI lineage: Eukaryota > Metazoa > Chordata > Amphibia > Caudata > Salamandridae > Triturus > Triturus cristatus. Next base: position 1,025,676,665 of record NC_140584.1, read on the forward strand.
ATGTGTTGGCGTCGGGACTATTGTCTTTGTCATGTCGGATGTTTGAGTTTGAGCAGTCTGTTTAGCTGTTCTGTCAGCTAGATCATTGCCTTGAGAAATGATATCAGTAACTTTCGTATGAGCTTTACATTTCATAATTGATATTGCAATTGGTAGATGTATTGCATCTAATAAGGCATGAATGAGGGGTCCGTGCTGAATGTGGGCACCGTGAGAAGTTAAATAACCTCTCTCGCCACAGCACGCCGAAGTCATGTACAACTCCGAATGCATAACGTGAATCAGTGTATATGTTGACTTTTTTATTTGTGACTTGAATACAGGCTTGTGTCAGAGCGATGAGCTCTGCGGCTTGAGCTGACAAGGTATTTATGCAATTTGTTTCAATGATTTCAGTATCTGTTGTGACTGCGTAAGCGGCCACTAACTCTCCTGTACTTGTTCTCATACATGAACCATCTACATACAACGTCAGGTCTGGGTCTGACAATGGGACATCTGTCAAGTCTTGTCTGGGTTTCGTCGTGATTGTAATAACTTCAATACAGTCATGAGCTAGTGGGTCTGTTCCAATTACAGGTAAAAGTGTGGCAGGATTCAATGTGTTACAACGTCTGATTTCTATATGTGGCTGAAACAATGTTAACTCGTACCCTGTAAGTCGCGCTATCGTCAAGTGTTGTGTTTGCGTTCTATTCACAAGAACCTCTACTGCATGTGGTACTTGAACTGTCAATGGATGTCCTAACACTATGGCATCGCTTTGTCTGATTGCTAAAGCTGTTGCTGCCACTGATTTCAGGCATGCAGGCAAAGCCTGAGCTACGGGATCTAATGTGCTAGAAAAATAAGCACATGGTTTGTGTGCTCCTGCTTGTTCCTGGGTGAGTACTGACAAGGCAGTACCTTCGCGTTCTGTAACAAAGAGTGTAAACTGTTTACTGTAACATGGCGTTGCTAAAACAGGTGCTTGACATAAAGCTTTCTTTAGGCTTTCAAAAGCTTGTGTATGTTCCTGAGTCCAAGGGAGAACAGTCGATGTGGCTGCCTCCTGTGTTGTCAACTGAATGAGTGGTTTTGCTAGAAATGCATACTGAGGGATCCACTGCCTACAATATGAAGTGAGGCCTATGAAAGCCCGCACCTCCTTTTGTGTCTTGGGTATTGGCATGTTAGCTATTAACTGAATGCGGTCGGGTGTAAGCTGCCTTCCCTCCTTGGACAGCGAGTGTCCAAGATAAACAACTCGCTGGACACAGAATTGCAGCTTAGAAGGGGACACCTTGTGCCCCTTTTCGGCTAGAAATTGTAAAACTGTCAGTGATGCTTTCTCACATTCGGGTTCGCTTCTCGCGGTGATCAGCAGATCATCGACATATTGAAGCAAAGCAGTGTTAACTGGCATGTGGATACTGTCGAGTTCTCGTTTCAGTGCTTGGCTATAGATGCTGGGGCTTTCTGTAAATCCTTGAGGTGCGCGTGAGAATTTAAAGCTACGTCCATTTAAACTAAATCCGAACAAATATTGGCTTTCCGGATCTATTGGGACGCTGAAAAAAGCATTCTTGAGATCAATTACAGTAAAGAATGTTGCTTCGGAATCAATAGCTATCAGTAATGATGAGATATCTGGGACCACAGGGAATTGTGGCACAATGCATTTGTTTAATTCGCGCAGATCAATAACCAATCGATATACTGGCGGGGCCTTCGGATCTGTTCGTTTAAGAATCGGAATTATCGGGGAATTACATACATTGGAGTCTGTTTCCACAACCACTCCTTGGGCAATAAGCTCGTCAATGATTTGCAGTAAAGCCACTACAGCATCTGGTGGTAACTTGTATTGTCGCATTCGTGGTAGTACCACTCCTGCCTTTAGTGTGACTCGATATGGTGTAATATTCATGCAACCAACATCAGTAGGGCCTTGTGCCCATAGATGTGTAGGTAAAGTCTGCAATCGGGGATCCATGTCTCTAGACACATAATGACCTTTAAAATCACGTAAAAACAATCGTACTCCTTCCGGAGAACAACATATTATAGCTCCTAGAGCTTTCAGTGTTTTTATTCCTAACAAGTTTTCTGGACATGATTTAGTAAGCAATAAATCTGTAGTTCGGGTCAAAGGTCCTATCGTAAGTGGAAGAGGTTGTGACACTTCATTAACAATAGGTTTTCCTGAAAAACCAAGGGAAATATTCTGTGAGCCTGAGAGGGGTGCCCCTGGAACTTCACTACGTTTTATAGTTGTTCGACTTGCCCCTGTATCGAGTAAAAATTTTCGGTCTTGGCCTAATAATTCACTATGTACATAAGGTCCTTCTTGATCTACAGGGATCTCGATAAGGGGTAAGTCAACTTCCCTCTCTAGGCTTGTTCATGCGTATCGTTGATAATCAGGATAGTCGTACTGTGCGGTCTGGTACAGTTGTCGTGTCGTGGTTTGTGTGGCAGCAACAGGCAGCGCTGGTGCAGCAGGCACAAACTGTATAGACTGTGGTGGAGCTGGCATGGACTGTGCATGCTGCGGGGCTCCTTGTTCATTCTGATCCTGTCTAGGTGGCCGTGGTCTTTCTTTTGTATTACCTATGGCGATATTATGTTTCAAAACTGGACAATCGTGTACGTAATGACCTGGCTTTTTACAATAGTTGCATATCCCTTTTATAGGTCCTGTTGAATCACTGGAATGTGTCATACCCTTTTTATGTCCCTCAGCTGGAACTGTCTGGGAGACTAGCATTTTCATTTTCGTGTCTTTCATGCGTCTTTGTTCATGTTCTTGTTCCTCTCTAATTCTATTATGATGGTACTGTAACATTTGTAACATTTGTGATGGAGTGTTACCTTGCCAGGTACTCTCGAATTTTAATACTCTGTTCTTTACTTGAGGCAAGGCGTTTTCAACTAATTTTGTCACGAACAGATGTGGGTATGATTCACTACTTGCTTTTATGCCACTATTTATACCAAAACATTTTTCAAATCTGGCATAGAAATCACTGGTGTCTTCATCTTGCTTTTGTTTACAGGCTGAAATTGTACCCCAATCTTCCTTTTTCGTAGTTAATAAACGTGGCAGTACCTGTACTAGTAAACCTGGTAGTGCTTTAGTTTTATCCCCAAGTCCTGCTCCTGCAGTTCGGGCCTTTTCTTCTGCTTCTAATGCTGACCATTCTATCTTTTGGTCGCCTACCTCCCACTCTTTTTCCCTGAGTTTTTCATAAATGCCAGCAGGCATTAATACCTTTAATATTGTCATAATGTCGGGATAGGTATACTCTCCCATGAGTAACATGTCTTTAATTTCTCGGTGAAAACCTGCTGGGTCTTTGTCATGACTGGGTACCACTTTCTTCATTTCTAACAATTCTATTTTTGATATGGGCGTATATACAAATACACGTTTAAACTCATTGTCCTCGCCTTTTATTGGGTGTACTTCTCGTAAGGGATTCTGTCTGTCCATGTAATACGTGGTTCTTTCCTTGATGGGCAATGAGACATGTTCTGGGCATACAAAAAGAATGTACTGCTTTCTTGATTCTAGTATTTCTTTAATTAACTTAGTACCTGAACCTCTCCATCTATTCTTGAGTAATTCAGTCAGTATTTCAGGTAAAGGACCAGGATCTGAATGCTGACTCTGATATAGTATAAGGAGTTGTTGAATCATATAAATCCCAGCTAAACGCTGTTCAGCTGGGGTGAGATTCAAAAATGTGTGTGCTACTGTATCATCACTATACATTCCGGGACTATCAACCCATTGAACGGCTGACCTGGCTAATTCTTGTTCATCCATAGAATCGAGAAAATGATAACCCCTTCGTTCTCGGAGTAATTTGTCAGCGGTTTGGAACGAATGCTCGGGGGACCTTATATTTATTATAGGTGTATGAGAATTCCTGTTATTTTCTAGACATATCGGACGTATCGGGTCAATAGAACATCTAGTACTATTACAAGATCTTCCTCTACCTACATAGGCTATGGTCTCTGACTGTCCTGCGGGCAGTCCTGATCCTTCCTCCTCGCTTTGTTCGAACTGGTCTACCGCCAATCTCTCTTCGTGTAGGCGTTCTATTTCTTTACGGATCTTTCGGCACATGGCTATTATACAATTTTGCTTATCATGTCTCCCTTCTGATATATTCTGGCTCCATCTGGTAAGAATTTGCATTGCTTCCGGGTCTACCCCCGGTCGGTCTTGATTTCTGATCACACAATTTATGAGGAAACGTAACAGTTCCCCCTGTATTTCCACTTTCTGGTATTCCATAGCTCTGTTAATACATTCAGAATCTCGCCCTGTTTGGACAAAATGGTATATATTATCTAGATGCATAGTCATTCCTGGTAACTTCCCTAAATACACCGCAGCTCGTCTGATACGTAATGATGCCATGATCATTTCGTCCTCTTTGCCGGGCACAGGGTCATATCTACAATCTATAAGAAGTTCCTTAAGCGTACGGGCATTTATGAGTTTGGGGGTACGTGAATGTGCTGACTCTTGAAAGGTAAGTTTATTTATTCTGGGTGGCGTAGAAAAAATATTGGTAGCACCTCCCGTAGCCCCATCTGGGGTATCGGGCGTGAAAGGATTCGTTGAACGTGATACAGCAACTATAGGTGTGGATACAGCTATAGAAGTAGCTGTAGGAACAGATGCAGAAACAGATGTGCTTGCCGGAACTTGTGTCAGAACTTGTTGCTGTAGGGATACGGATACTGGATCTTGGCGTTGAACCTCCCTGGCAGGCGGTCTATGTGGGGCGGGATTAGCATACTCGGGAGCTGCGTCATCTAAATATGAGGAAAGAAAAACATCTTCTGCGGTTCTAGGATGCCCCTTAGGATGTACCTTTTTTGGAAATAATGGGGTTGGCAAGTCTTTTGGTATCTCTGGAGTAGCCTTAGGTAATCCTTCGGCCAGAAGGGGATACATACCATTCATAAGGGCATTTCTTTGTCTGGCTACTTGTTCTGATTTCACTCGGGTACCTTCTTCAATCAGTATATTCTCTCGGACTTTATTTGAATTCTCTCTATTTCTCTCTTCCTGTCGGAGTGCTTTTTCTGTACGTCTATGAGATTCTTTACGCCATAACTCAATGGCGTCTTTCTGTGACTGTCTAACTTTCCTTTTCCATAACTCTTCCTCTACTTTCATGATGCACTCTGCATCCCAGGTCCCCGCTGCGGGCCACCTCTGACTTTCTGGTAATTCCTTGGTGTAGTCTACCCATAAATCAAGAAATAATATAGCGTCTAAGCCATGTTTATGATACATGAAGTACCCTGGAGTGTCCCTAGGAGGAATAGGAACAGCTTCTTCGAGTACCCCTTTTCTTGTCGTGATCTGTCTTAATTTCGAAAAGAGCGGCATATTGAAAACTGATCTGATACTTGATTTGGAACAAACTTAATACAGTAAACACAATAATGAACAGTCATTCACACCACAATATGCAGAACGTACTAAAACATTTAACGTTTAACATTTAACTGAGCAACGATGATGATGACGATCTAAGGAAAACTTAATCACTAAACATGATACTCGACTTTAACTGAATTATTCTGAATTTATATACTTGATATACTAGATATACTGCTAAACAGTACAGATACACTGCTGAAACAGTGCAGACCGGATTTGTGTACCCAAACCCGTCTTGACCGGCACAACCTATGTGCACGTCAGAACGCCTCCCCAGTAATGGTACTCACCGGGTAGCTCGGAAACGGAAGGCCTCGGAAAACTGAACTGAACTTGAACCGGACTGGACTCGACTCGAACACCTCGGAAACTGGACTCGACTCGGGACTTCGGAAACTGGTGGGCCTCTGTATACCTCGGATCTTGCTCTCTCAGCTAGGCTCTGGTCGGGATACTTCGCACTTCTCACCGCCTCGTCTGGGTGTTGATCGCAGCCTCAGTCGCCCCGCTTGACCGGAGGGAGATACAAGAAATCCTGCTGGTACGCGTTATTGTCCGTCCGGCTGTGGCAGGAGACCGGGCCTGCAACGCACCGCCGGCGCGTGAGATGAGAAAGTGTCCCTGTTCGGGCGCCATGCATGTGGTAAATAATTTAATTACCGGGACTTAATTTGATACAGAAACATAATAAAATAGCTCAGTAAATAAGAGGCAGAATCCGTGGTATTAGAGGTTCGGAATGGGCTTTATTCCAGTGGTCGATTATAATCGGTTGCTCCAAGTTCCATCACCACGAAGGTTCAGGAAGTGAAGTACATACGTTATTGACAATCAATTACTTTTATACAATAGGCATTACAGTGAAGCAAATACAAGAGGCGTAACAATTGATAGTGGTGATAATATATTCATACGTAGCAAAAATAGGCGTAACTGGGTGTGATTTAAAGAACGTCATCAGATGTGATGTCATAAGAGGGTGGTTACATGAAAGAATTTCGCAATGTCAGCAGAAATACTTGGCAGAAATGCGCGCGCAGCAGCATGACGTGTGATTGACGTGCAACTAGGGGGTGAAGGGGACTTGACATTTAGCTCTACATGTGGCGACAGAAGTCTGGAGGGTCAAGTCAACCTAATCCCAAATCATATCTAACATCCTATGTTTAAAGAACTAAGTTATCCAAAAGAGAGGTCGTTTTAGAGTAGAATCTTATTCTATACTGACTATACTGACTGTTAGTGCGTGTACAAGCGTCTAAGTGTCTACACTAGATGCGAGGGCGGAAATCTTCCATAGCAATAGGGCTATGAATTACTTGCATAAAGACAGAGAAGCCGGGCCTTTGCTCGGTAACTGGAAGAATGTTTACTTAAACTACTAGACAGGAATGCATCGGGCAGGGAACGGAGCAGATAATTTCGAAGGTGAAATACAGTTTTTGGCAGGCAGCAGGCTGATGTCAGGCTTCATGAGCCGCGCAGGGAATGAGACAAAGTTCATGGTCACAGATGCAGGCTCAGACTGGAGCTTTCAGAGGCAGAAGGCAAGAAGAGTTCGATGACAGAATCAGGGCCTACTTGCCTGGACTGTAAAATGGCATAAGTGAACCATATAAAGCCGGTGGCCTTTCATACTTAAGAATGGAATATCCGGCCTATTCATGGCGGATCTGACAGAGGACATGTTGACGGTGGACGCACATGTGTTTGCGTCTTCATAACTGGAACTGGAGGGAACATACATGTACTTGTGATTCATACATGAAGCCGTTGGGGTCCAAGATAGGGGACATAACTGATCAGAAAAATCCATATTTCCACATTACCCCCACCCCAGTACGTGTCGCACCACCGTGTACCTACACCCCAGTACGTTCCAGTCGTACCCCCACCCCAGTACGTGTCGCACCACCGTGTACCTACACCCCAGTACGTTCCAGTCGTACCCCCACCCCAGTACGTGTCGTACCACCGTCTATGTACACCCCAGTACGTTCGAGCCCCACCCCCACCCCTGTACATGTCGCACCACCGTGTACCTACACCCCAGTACGTTCCAGTCGTACCCCCACCCCAGTACGTGTCGCACCACCGTGTACCTACACCCCAGTACGTTCGAGCCCCACCCCCACCCCTGTACGTGTCGCACCACCGTCTATGTACACCCCAGTATGTTCGAGCCCCACCCCCACCCCTGTACGTGTCGCACCACCGTGTACCTACACCCCTGTACGTTCCAGTCGTACCCCCACCCCAGTACGTGTCGCACCACCGTGTACCTATACCCCAGTACGTTCCAGTCGTACCCCCACCCCAGTACGTGTCGTACCACCGTCTATGTACACCCCAGTACGTTCGAGCCCCACCCCCACCCCTGTACGTGTCGTACCACCCTCTATGTACACCCCAGTACGTTCCAGTCGTACCCCCACCCCAGTACGGGTCGTACCACCCTCTATGTACACCCCAGTACGTTCCAGTCGTACCCCCACCCCTGTACGTGTCGCACCACCGTGTACCTACACCCCAGTACGTTCCAGTCGTACCCCCACCCCAGTACGTGTCGCACCACCGTGTACCTACACCCCAGTACGTTCGAGCCCCACCCCCACCCCTGTACGTGTCGCACCACCGTCTATGTACACCCCAGTATGTTCGAGCCCCACCCCCACCCCTGTACGTGTCGCACCACCGTGTACCTACACCCCTGTACGTTCCAGTCGTACCCCCACCCCAGTACGTGTCGCACCACCGTGTACCTATACCCCAGTACGTTCCAGTCGTACCCCCACCCCAGTACGTGTCGTACCACCGTCTATGTACACCCCAGTACGTTCGAGCCCCACCCCCACCCCTGTACGTGTCGTACCACCCTCTATGTACACCCCAGTACGTTCCAGTCGTACCCCCACCCCAGTACGGGTCGTACCACCCTCTATGTACACCCCAGTACGTTCCAGTCGTACCCCCACCCCAGTACGTGTCATACCCCCGTGTACCTACACCCCAGTACGTTCGAGCCCCACCCCCACCCCTGTACGTGTCGCACCACCGTGTACCTACACCCCAGTACGTTCCAGTCGTACCCCCACCCCTGTACGTGTCGCACCACCGTGTACCTACACCCCAGTACGTTCCAGTCGTACCCCCACCCCAGTACGTGTCGCACCACCGTGTACCTACACCCCAGTACGTTCCAGTCGTACCCCCACCCCAGTACGTGTCGCACCACCGTCTAAGTACACCCCAGTACGTTCGCGCCCCACCCCCACCCCTGTACGTGTCGTACCACCGTCTATGTACACCCCAGTACGTTCCAGTCGTACCCCCACCCCAGTACGTGTCATACCCCCGTGTACCTACACCCCAGTACGTTCCAGTCGTACCCCCACCCCTGTACGTGTCGCACCACCGTGTACCTACACCCCAGTACGTTCCAGTCGTACCCCCACCCCAGTACGTGTCATACCCCCGTGTACCTACACCCCAGTACGTTCCAGTCGTACCCCCACCCCTGTACGTGTCGCACCACCGTCTATGTACACCCCAGTACGTTACGGTCCTACCCCCATCACAACCTCCTAAGTACGGAGCGCACCCCAGGCCCCAACATCACAACCGCATGTACGAGTCGTACCAACCCACACACAAGGACAGCACCGTACAACCAAATGGCCCATCTACACACCGTACACACGCTCAAAACGCACGTACACAACCAGGACAAAACAAAACAACACAAGAAGACACTATTCGAATGGCACAAAGCCACTAAACATGGCCAACAAACAATACAAATACACCTTCACTGACCTGCAACTGCCAAAGACAAACAGAGGGCCAAAACACCACCACTACTTATAACACACCCACCCAAAATTCAAACACTGCCACACCCACCCATGGACCAATAAAAAGGGCCCACACACACAAACCATGAGCCTTTGCAACAGACTCACTGCTGCCAGACACCACAGAACCATACAACAAGCTACACCACACCTTACACTTGCACACCTTCACACAACCACCCTCACAAACACACCCTCATCACATTCACACACACACACACACACACACACACACACACACACACACACACACACAACCATCCACACACCCCCCCCACCATCCCCACCCACACCCCTCACCATGCCCACTACCAAGAATCCAAAGTTCAGTAACCGAGAGTTGGAGGTCCTTGTTGATCAAATCCTCAGAGTCGAGCCACAGATCTTTGGAACATTGGTCAGAAACACCAGCCTGGCAGCAAAAACAGCCATGTGGCAGACCATCGTCGATGCTGTGAATGCTGTTGCGGACACCAGGAGGACCAGGCAGGAATGCCAGAACAGGTGGTACGATCTGCGGAGGAGGGTCAGAGCCAAGAGGCAGGAGGAACACGACCAGGCCAACGCCACCGGAGGAGGGCCCTCCCGCAGACCCGTACAGTACCATCCCTGGGAGGAGAGGGTGATGGCCATACTGCCGGTGGAGGCAGTCGAAGGATTAGAAGGACTCCGAGACCCGGGTGAGTACACAAACAACGCACCTCACATGGGGGGACCGGCATCCACAACCAAAATCACTAACAGGCACGCACCCACCACAAGCCATCGCATTACTCAACCACACTCCATGAGCACGCACATGCCACTGCTGCCACCATGCCCCATGCACCCAGCTGGACAATGGCAAGTCACAGAAGACAACAACACATGACACGGTAACCCGGATGGCGGGAGGCTGGGCCCCAAAAATCACATAGTGCGACTCCGAAGCAGACAACAATGCACTCTGCCCATATGGCCTAGGTCACAGCCAGACAAACAGTGTGTCCCAACACAGGAATGACTTGCCAGCAAATGGCGGACGCCTTGCATCAACACATGGGGGTGAAGGCACTGTTTTGCACATGACAGCAGCTAATGAACAGCCAACATTGTGAAAGAGTGGCAGCACACACCACCACAGCAGCAGCGCACAGACACACAGCAGACAAAATGGGTGCCTGGAGATCAGAAACAAACTCACATCAACAAGCCAAGGGCCACTCAAAGATCTGCTAACAGTGTGAGCCCAGGAAGCTGGGCTGAGGTGACAGAGGGTGACACACAGAGGGAGGGAGAGGGGGACAGAGAGGGAGGGAGAGGGGGACAGAGAGGGAGGGAGAGGGGGACAGAGAGGGAGGGAGACACAGGGAGACGGACAGAGGGAGGAGGCTGACACACAGAGGGAGGGAGAGGGGGACAGAGAGGGAGGGAGAGGGGGACAGAGAGGGAGGGAGAGGGGGACAGAGAGGGAGGGAGACACAGGGAGACGGACAGAGGGAGGAGGCTGACACACAGAGGGAGGGAGAGGGTGACAGAGAGGGAGGGAGACACAGGGAGACGGACAGAGGGAGGAGGCTGACACACAGAGGGAGGGAGAGGGTGACAGAGAGGGAGGGAGAGGGGGACAGAGAGGGAGGGAGAGGGGGACAGAGAGGGAGGGAGACACAGGGAGAGCAAATCAGCCGTGTGGTGTGTGGGAATGTCTGCTCGTCAGCAGGTAGACTGCGTGCATGTAGCCAAGGGTGGCCCGTGCCAGAACCCCCCCTCTTCTCCATGGCAAAACACAGGGCCATGTCACAACCTGTGCACGAGCACAATGACAGCTACCTGCATCACATAAGTGTGTGGAACAAATCCATGTGCACATGTACAGTGCTACACGGAAGGCGCCAATGCATGGCTCGCAACACCTGCCCACTCCACGGCTGACTGCAGTCACACTTGACGCAGCAAGTAAGACTGTGCCACACATAGTGAAAGGTGCCAAAGTGGTGCCCAAGGGACACACCCATGCACAAGTGCACTGTGAGTGGAATGCAAGACAGATCCTAATTCCAAGAGGAAATGTGCCAACTTAGGAAATGATGTTGCATGGACCAAAATTAACATTGTCTCTCTCACACACAGGTCAACGTCGTGGTGCACCCCCCAACACTGGGGGGGAACACTCACAGGACCCGGATCTGCAGGAGCCCGATCCCACCGGCAGCGACCACTCTCACCACTCTGTGGACGACCCCGACCGACCTGGCCCCTCTGGTGTCCTACCGCCTGCAGCACCTGCGTCAGGTACATCTGTGCCAACCACCATCCCCACTCCCGCCACATCCCAGGAGACACCCAGGATCCCTGCCCCAACACCACAATGCAGCCAGGCTGGCCAGGAGGGACACGGTGTCCCGGGCACCCAGGAGGAGGCAGGCGACAACGCCAATGCCACCCCTCAGGGGTCCCGGAGACCCGATGTGCCCACAAGGGCAGGCCAGGCGCAAGTGGGCAGGGGTGGTGGGAGTGGAGGACGGCGGAGGCACGAGCCTGACCAGTTGGCTGGGGATCCGGTATTTTCCCATGTCCGTAACATCCTGGACTCATACCGGCAGGACACCACGGGCATGGCCCAGGTTGTGTCCACCCTCAATGAGATCAAGGGGAGCCTCGATGAGATAAAGACCCAGCAGGCCCAGCAACATGCGGAGCTACATGCCTGTCTACTGGTACACCAACGGAGGATGGAGGACAGACAGGCTGAGCAAGTGACGGCATTCCAGGGGATTCACGCTACACTCCGTCAGATGGCCGACAACATGGCCGACCCTCCCTGTGCCAGAAGGCGGAGAACATCACCACCCACAGGGAGGGATCAGGAGGAGGAGGAGGAGGAAACATCCGACGGAGCATCCCAGATGTCGTCACGGCCTGCTGGTGAGGTTCCCCGCAGGAGGCCGGGTCGTCCACGGAAAGGACCGTGAGGGTCGGCGCTACATCACCATCTCCCAGGACACCTGGCCTGGCACCTGGCCCACTGGAGCAACAGCATCACAGCATCAAGAGACATTCTCTGCCACATGGCCCTGCTGGTCACTGGCTGACCAATGTTGACAAAGACTGTGGCATGGACTCTGAGGACATCCAATGGCACGGACACCAACTCCCCTACTGAACTTTGGATTCAAAATTCCCGGAAAGACACTCACTTTGTTTCCCCCCCCCCCCCCCCCCCCCCCCCCAATAATAAATCACACTATGAAGAGTAGATGCCTGCTGGTAGCATTATTACCTAACATGTGTCTTGTAAAGTCAAAACATGCCTGAGTCATCTTTTGTCTTCAACCACCCACACCCTGGGGCCTGAGTCTGGCACAGGACACATGGGTCACAGTGTATTAGGCAAGACAGACATGGAGCACCATACACACCTGTGATGGGCCCAACAAGCTGAGGGGGTTACCGAACAACCGTGCTGACACACACATTGAGTACAGCAACAGTCATGCGCAGAGGTCAGGGATCCAGTCCAGTGTCCTGGGGGGCACCCAGGTATGTGTAGACAGGTGGCAGAAACATGTCCTGCAAGCTTGAGTCCGGTGGATGCAGAGAATGGGGGCCTGGCCAACGTTGGATGCATGGGGATGGCACATGTCACACTACCCACACAGCCATGGACATCATGCCCAATACACAGTCTCAGCCCACACACACAGCTTGCATCTTGCCACTCGACACATTGACACATAGCCACAATCAGGGAATACCATGCCAGACAAGCAGGATGCACCGTGGCAACACATCAGCATTGACTGAGAAGAGGCACCTTGGAGGCATAGGGACACCTTTATTAGTCATGTATTCGGGATTGCAGAGGCAACTCGAAGTACACATGAACACATCATGTGGAGTAACATGTGGGTCCAACACTGGCACCCCCCTTCAGCAGCACACATGCGTGTTCGCCATGGAACTGGCACACAAGCGTCGGCTAACAGCTAAATACCCACAGCTGCACACGGAGAGCCTGCCATACACCAAAGATCCGCGGATGTCGAAGTCCCACACCATGTCAAGCCAATGCTAACCGAATGTGTCCGAGGGCAGTGTCACACACATTGATGCCATCATCACAATCCCCTATCCCATCACTGATGACTGTCAACCAGGCAGACCATCTATTCAGGTGTACACAGCTGCATGTCGTGTCCCATGGGGATGAGACATGGCTGCAGAGGAACCAAACACCGACAGGGGCAGTGTGCACACATCGTGAACAACTGCCACACCCAATACACCCCAGATGCATCCCTTACCCCATGGAGACTTCCAAACGTTTCCGTGCCTGTAACGCTGAGTCAGCCCACGATGTCATGTCCATGAGGAATAGCAGTGCCACAACAATGCAACCAGCAGACGGCATGCGCAGGTACCTGGGTAAGAGAAACACACAAGAAGTCAGCCACAAAAAGCACAGCCACTTGCATGTGCATTTACTCGACACATGTATGGATGACAACATGCTAGGTCACAATTATGACTGAGGAAGTACACCCATCACTGGCACCATCACTCCAGTGACACACCCACACACACCTCTGACTCACGTGCCATACATGCAGGTGGAGACACACATCACAACGCATGCCACACGGGGACCAATGCGTGCACACTCAGACACTGGCACTCACCACTATGCAAAGAAGTCGCGTATGAGCCGAGTCCGGATGTCCTCTTGCGGCTCCACATCCTCCACATCACTAGCCCCATTGCCAAGCCCTTTGTCCTCCATGGGTGGATGGTCCTCGTCATGTTGATTCAGGATGAGTGGCACTGCTCTTTCAACTGCCATGTTGTGCAGCATGCAGCAGACCATGAAGATCTTGCAGACCTTCGCAGGGGCATATGGGAGTGCGCCGCCGGTCTTGTGGAGGCACCTGAATCGGCTCTTCAGCATGCCAAACGTCCTCTCTATCACTCGCCTTGTCCGGCCATGGGCGGTGTTGTAGCGGAGCTGGGCCGGCGTGATGGGGTTGCGGAGAGGTGTGAGCAGCCAAGGCATGTTGGGATAGCCAGCGTCCCCTACATGGAAAGCACATGGTCATCGTTAGAAGTGGTGAAGCGGTCGTGCTGGTAGGCTATACAGAATACAGGACAGACAGACTGTACCCACCAACAACACATGCCCGTTCGTTGCGCAGCTGCATCATCATATCAGGCATCCCGCTACGCCTCATGATGTAGGCATCGTGTGCTGATCCTGGAAAACGAGCACAGACATGTGAAATCACCATGTTGGACAGACACACCACAAGGGCATTGATGGAGTGGTAGTGCTTCCGATTGCGGTACGCCACCTCCCGTGCGTGTGGTGGTACCAAAGCTACATGTGTCCCATCTATGGACCCAATGACATGGGGCATCCCTCCCAGGGCATAGAATCCACGCTTGACCTCAGTCATCTGTTCAGGGGTTGGGAACTTGATGAAGTCATCCAGGTGAATCAACATGGCCTCTAAGAAATCATGCAGCACACCACTGAACGTGCTCTGGGACATGCCACCAACATGAGCTATGGTATTTTGAAAGGTACCCGTGGCAAGAAAATGTAGGGCAGCCATTACCTTCAGCTGGGGTGTCAGTGCCGTGGGATACCTGTGCTGCGGTTGCAGGTGTGGTGCCAGTCTCGCCGTCAACTCCAGAATCAACGGTTGGGTGAAGCGGTAGAGCCGGATGCTGTCATTATCCTGCATGGCAGCCAAGTCTGGAATTCTTCGGGCAAGAGGCGGCGCTCTGCAGTAATTTGGAAGTGACAACGAAGAGTGAGTGCACTACGACAACAACTCATGTGTACTGAGCACATGTTAATCTGGCAATACACACATGCTACATAGGGAGTCAGGTATGTGCTACATGGCCAGGACACGTATGGATGCAAGGTGACACTCCTTCAAAGACCCAGCTACACACGGAGATTGAGAACCTCCCCATGCCACGCCATGGGAATAGCTGTGTCCCAGTGCAAGTGAACAGCCAGACGCAAGACAGGAGTGACATACGCCCACACATCAGCAGCAGTAGGATGCCGATTGCAGAGATTGGTAGCGGAACACTGGAGCCACAGGTCCCATGACATTACACTAGGCCAGCCCACACACCTTGCCATGAAGGTGCACATGTCATGACTCACCACACATACCTTGTGAGGATGCTGACATGTCCTTGTCACACTACTCCGTGTCCCATGCATACATGTGCACCTCACATCCGATACCACATGTGGCATGGTGTGCGGAACAGTGTGCAATGACAATCTACACACAGACACATGTTGGTTGCTGCAACGGCTGCAGCTTTTGAGGGTGCTCCAACATCAACCGGATGGGAAGCCCCCACACATACATGACATAGTCACATTGTGCACCGTGGGTAGTGACAAGTCAGGTGTCATGACCCCTGTACCGGGCATCAGGGGACACTTCCATGTGTTGGTGTCCGTGCCATGCCAGTGACGCTCACCCCAAGTGCGCAGTACGACATGCACACATGTCAAAGGAGTCAAGGGCATGCCTGGCACACATCGCACCATCACACAGTACATCTGTACACATCTCATCATACATCTGGTGCCTTCTCGACTCAGGAGTAATGTTCCACATCACAGGCCTTTCACACCTGTGCCCCACACATGTAGTGATGCACAGACGATGCCTCAATGTCAATTAATGGACAAGTATGTCCATCCATGGAGAAGTATGTCCGCCCTATCCCTACCTGTGTGCCGCCTGTCACCACTGTGATGTGTGAATACCGCTGTACTGCTGCAAAGAGGGCCTGTGTACGTTCCCATATCACTATGGGAGTGCTGCCGTATGTGTACCCATCGTGATGGCGAGCGTACAGGCATGTGTACGGCCCGTACCACTACGAGTACGCATACGCGAGGCCACACATACTGATAAGGAGCATACAGGCGTGTGTACGCTCCCTATCAGTATGTGTGACCTCGCGTACTCGTAGTGGTACGGGCCGTACACACGCCTGTACGCTCCCTATCAGTATGTGTGGCCTCGCGTATGCGTACTCGTAGTGGTACGGGCCGTACACACGCCTGTACGCTCCCTATCACTACGAGTACGCATACGCGAACCACACATACTGATAGGGAGCGTACAGGCGTGTGTACGCTCCCTATCAGTATGTGTGGCCTCGCGTATGCGTACTCGTAGTGGTACGGGCCGTACACACGCCTGTACGCTCCCTATCAGTATGTGTGGCCTCGCGTATGCGTACTCGTAGTGATAGGGAGCGTACAGCCGTGTGTACGGCCCGTACCACTACGAGTACGCATACGCGAGGCCACACATACTGATAGGGAGCGTACAGGCGTGTGTACGCTCCCTATCAGTATGTGTGGCCTCGCGTATGCGTACTCGTAGTGGTACGGGCCGTACACATGCCTGTACGCTCCCTATCAGTATGTGTGGCCTCGCGTATGCGTACTCGTAGTGGTACGGGCCGTACACACGCCTGTACGCTCCCTATCAGTATGTGTGGCCTCGCGTATGCGTACTCGTAGTGGTACGGGCCGTACACACGCCTGTACGCTCCCTATCACTACGAGTACGCATACGCGAACCACACATACTGATAGGGAGCGTACAGGCGTGTGTACGCTCCCTATCAGTATGTGTGGCCTCGCGTATGCGTACTCGTAGTGGTACGGGCCGTACACACGCCTGTACGCTCCCTATCACTACGAGTACGCATACGCGAACCACACATACTGATAGGGAGCGTACAGGCGTGTGTACGCTCCCTATCAGTATGTGTGGCCTCGCGTATGCGTACTCGTAGTGGTACGGGCCGTACACACGCCTGTACGCTCCCTATCAGTATGTGTGGCCTCACGTATGCGTACTCGTAGTGATAGGGAGCGTACAGCCGTGTGTACGGCCCGTACCACTACGAGTACGCATACGCAAGGCCACACATACTGATAGTGAACGTAGTCACGCGTGTACGGGCCGTTGCAATGCATTTGGGGTGCCCTAGGGCCCCGGAACGCACCGTACCTGTGTGTGGAGCTCAAAATTACATAGGGGACACATGAGGAACAAGTATTAAGGCCTACATGCATGCTGGTTGTCATGGAGACCAAGTTCAAAATTCGAATTTCTTCTGGAAGGTGAACAGCAGAAGTCAGTTGGAATAAAAATACTTTGTTGCAATGTGTTTGTGGAGCTGACATCATGCAGGAGAATGAAACCGATAGAGTACACACAGACTGCTAGGTTTGAAGGGATTGGTGGAAACATAGGATGCAAATGTGAGTGACCAATCACTCTGTACTCCTGTGCATGACACTGGGCAGAAAGGCACATATAAGGCAGCCACGTCCCATGAGGGAGTACTTGCCTGCACATCTTTGAATTCGTCGACCCAGCTGCTGCTACTGATTCCCTGGAACCATGTCAAGGGCTGTGGAGAGGTCACAGCCATTCACCCTGGAGGAGAACATGGCATTGCTGGATGTGATCCTCCCACAGTACCCCATGCTGTATGGGCGACCAGGGTATCAGGTGAGTGCATAGGCCACTGGCACAGACTGTCCCTATGTTGTGACTGTGACTTCTGCCATTGTGTCCTGGTGTGACACACATGCCATGGACAGGAGGGGTGTGTGCCTATCACTAACAGCAGTGCCCTGAGACAGGAGGGGTGGGTACAGAGTGCTCCCAGCAGTGCCCTGAGACAGGAGGGGTGGGTACAGTGTGCTCCCAGCAGTGCCCTGAGACAGGAGGGGTGTGTGCCTATCACTAACAGCAGTGCCCTGAGACAGGAGGGGTGGGTGTGATGCACAGTGTGAGCTTTGATCATTGATTGTGACATTGCCATCATTCCACCTGTGTACCCACTATGGCACGTACTGCTTTTTCCCTCACCAGAGGATCATGTCCCTATGACAAAGGTGCAATGCGTTGGCTGCATGACATGCCTTGTTGTTACCAGCTAATTTGTTATCAAATGTCTCTCTGTGACATGTGGCTGGTGTATTGATGTGGTGTCACTTGTTCTTCCTCACAGGTAGGCGCCACTGCCAAGGAGCAGATCTGGCTGACCGCCGTCAGTGCCGTGAGGGGTGTGGATGGTCGGAGGCGGAGCCTGTCCCAGGTGAGGAAACGCTGGCAGGATATCTGGTGCTGGACGCGGAGGATTGCACGGGTCCTGCTGGAGGACTCACCTGAGAGCCACAAGAACCGCGGGCGCCGCCGTCTGAGCCACCTCCACAGGCGTGTGCTGCCGGTGGTCTTTCCAGACTTGGATAGGCGCTTACAGGCGAAGCAGCAGCCGGAAGGGGGTAGGTACATGTGTGTGTTGTGTGTCACCGGCATTTGTAAGGGCACAGTAGCATGAATTCACTGCCAGGGTTTAAAGGTGCTGTGCAGATCCATTTTGCCCCAGTATAGCGCTGCGCCCCTGCCACCCTTCCCCTCCTTGCAATGTGTTCCCTGGTCTGTGTGTAGTCACTCCTTCACAAGGTAATGTAGGCTGGCGCTTTGTCCACGAGAACTATGCCTGTAGCATCATGTGTTTGGGTGGTGTGTAACAGGTTTTGGGACCTTGGCTGTGCCCTGTCAAGTTCACTGCATGTGGGTTCCATGTCAGTTGGCACTGATGCTGACTCCAGACATGGGAGTTGGTCTCTCATGTGTCATGCCTTACAGCGCGCATGTCCTATGTAGTGGCCTGTGACATGATGTGCATGAGTGTGCGATACGCATAGTGCAGGGATGGTGGCGTGGGATGCAGTCATTACCATTCAGGAGCATGGAGTTGCGTAGCCACTACTGTCCCCTGGGGCACCTTTTCATCGGTGTTGTATGTGTCATCATAAACGTGGACACTCTCAGTGTCTACAGCGTATGTTGTGCTCTGTGCCATTGTCCCCTGGCACCATGTATATAGACGTGCTATTTTGTACAGGTGTCCACTGTGCAGCCTGACCTGAATGTCCTTCTTCATACTCACAGTTGCTAGTGCCTGTGTGTCTTGTTATACTCATCTGAGGATGGGCACTGGTACCTCATTATTTGTACAGGCGCACCTTGGCTGTTTGGCGTCCAATCTTGCATTTTGCCTGCCCCTGTGTTTATCACCCAGACTATGAGATGTTGGTGCCACCTGTGTCTCAACTATTTGCCTCGTGTAGGGGGTGGTTGGGGCGGGCAAAGCCTATATGTCAAATCCAGATTTCTACTTGCTGGGTCTGGGCAGTGTGTGATGTTTGTCTGGACACACACGCAAGGTGCAGTGACCGAGTCATGTTGTGCATGTTTTCAGCATTACCTATGCAGCATGTGTCTCAAGTTCATGGATGTGGTCCCTGGTCATCGGTATTTTCGCCAACGCTGTGTGGTGCAGATGCAGTGCTGGATTGTCCCCAGGGCCTGGGTGCTATGTCAGACTCCGTTTCCTGTCTTTAGCTATTGTCTCATGCTCTCCATGGTATTTCAGTGGCATGGTGGCTCAACCAACTGTGTGTTTCATGCCCTACATCGGTACCTTGTTTAGTAGATGTTAGGGATCTTCCTTTTCAGGCTATGCAATGTTACCTATGTAGATTGGACTCATGTGACAGATGTGTACAGGTGTCTGATTAATTTCTGTCTCTCCACCCTGCCCACAGCATCGTCGGGGGACACAGAGGGAGACATGGACACAGACCAGGTGGAGGGACCGAGCACCAGTGCCAGCCGTGACATCGGGGCTGGCACATCGAGTGGGACAGAGGCGGAGGAGAGTGTGGCCGAGGACCTGTCGACTGGCACATCAGAATACGAAGCTGACAGGTCCGAGGAGGATGTCTCCGAGTGGGCGGAGGCTGCACCAGCAGCTGACAGCAGAACAACACCTCGCACCGCCCCCTCCGTTCCCATCAGCCGCCTCCCACTTGCTCGTGTCCCTTCCCAGCGTGCCCGGTCACCGCATGTCTCCTTCATGCCAGGCACCGCACCCCCTGCCCCTGTCTCCACTGCTGCCGCCAATGCTGAGTCTGTGGACATCCAGCGGCAACTGCAGGTTGGTCAGGCTGCGATCCTTAATGTCCTCCATGCCCACGGGCAAACCCTCAACAACATCGAGGCATACTTGGAGGGCATTCATTCATCGCAGGCTGACCAACGCAACTTGCTGAGGTCCATAGACTCCACACTGACTGCAGCAGTGGGTCTCCTGCAGCGCGACCTACCCCCACCTACCCCTGCCCCATCCACACTTCCCACTCCCATGCCTGTCCCACGTACACCCAGACGTCGGCATGCACCCACATCAACAGACACAGGCACCACACCAGCAGGGAAGGTCCACCGCACTCCTCCTGACACGCACACACAGGGTGAGGTAGGCACACCCACTGGGTCGGGGGGCAAACGTGTGACACGCAGCCATAGTGGGAGTCCGCATTCCACCCAGTCCACTCCCTCCAAATCCCCTCCCCTCAGCTCTCCAGGCCACATCTCCCCCAAGGACTCCTTCATGGCCGCTCTGTCCCTGAGCCCCACAGTGACACCACCCCGCAAGCGGTCAAGGAAGTCCTCGGTCACGGTGGTTGATTCTCCCCCCCTGTCTACGCCCTCCCCCGGTGGCGCTGCGACCCATCCCTCTGACCCCCCCCCTCCTTGGGGCCTGTGGATCCTTCGGGTGCAGGGGACTCCCTGGAGGACCTTGCAAAGGTGTGTAGTGCCATCCTGGCCTCAGCCTTTGGCCCTGCCCCACCCCCTGTGGTGGAGTCCTCCATCCCTGCACCCACAACGCCTCCCCTTTGCCCTGATGTCCCTGCGGTGCCTGGTGCTTCCCCCCCCCCTGATGGCCTCACCCCTGTGGAAGACGACGGCATGTAACTGTGCAGGCAAGCTAGGGGACACGCATCCCACTGTGTCCACCATCCAGCTGAGACTTATTGACTGCCCTATGGGCTTTGTGAATATTTAACTGCCTGCAATCCACGGACACTGTGATCATGCTGAATAAAGCTTTATTTTTTTTTTCATTCTGACACTACTGCTATGCTGGTATTGGTGTTGGTGGCGCTGCTACATGGTTTTGGGTGGTGTTTATGTGTTGGGTGTGTGGGAAATGTAGTAGTGGGCTGCTCATGTCAAGAATTCCTGTCATGCGAGGGGAGGAAAACGGTAACCAGCGTAAACGGACTACATCTCCCAGGATGCTTAGCGGTTGAGAGGTTATGTAAACAGGAGAGCTGTTACATAACTCAAGGAAAACACGCCCTTATGTAAACAGGAGAGCTGTTACATAACTCAAGGGAAAACACGCCCTTATGTAAACAGGAGAGCTGTTACATAACTCAAGGGAAAACACGCCCTTATGTAAACAGGAGAGCTGTTACATAACTCAAGGAAAACACGCCCTATAAAGGGAGGAACCGGGAGGTACAAGGCTGTCGGATATTGTGTTTACACCGACGTACCTGCTTCGTGAAGAGCAGTGTTCCGGAGTGGTGCTCCAGTAAGGCAAGAACGGAGGTAGGTCGAGTCGTTACTCCCTGGGCCGTGTCTTGCCCCATCGTCACCTGTGAAGGACCCGGAAGCTCTACCGGTCAACCATTGAGCTTCGCTTTTTGACTCGGCTGAGTCAAAGCGCAGTGGCGCTTTTGCTGGTTGGAGTCGTAACTCCCAGCCCGACCAGAGATACAGGGACTGCCAGCTGTAACGCACACCAGGAGGTGTTTGCCGCGTTACAGACTCGGAAGTCCACAGGATCGATCGAGCGGCTGCTCTCGGTTCAGTCTTCTTGCTTTTGATTGGGGTATCGGTGACGCATCACCAGGAGGTGACTCCGCGTCCCGGTGCAGTCGGAGGAAGAGGTTGAGCGGCTGCTCCCTTCAGGTAGAGACCCCGGCTGGGTGTTTCCCTGACTCCTCGATTCTCCCCAACACTCGTCGTGCCCCTCACAGCCTACCGATTGGCATTGTCGGCCATTTCATTTCTGCCCTCTGTTGGCATACGCCGGGATCGGCGTATATGCAGAGGACGGTTAGGACCATCCGTGCTGTGGGCTGGTAACGTACTTAGCCTGGAGGATTCCAGTGACTATAACTTTTGTTTATTCGTTGTATTGTTTTTGCCTTCATTAAAATAACTAACCCTTCACAAGTGGTTGCGTCCTCATTATCGTGTCTGTTAAACGATCCTGAGACGTTCAGGGCGTTACAAAATATCCGACCGTAATAACACTAACTGTCTCCCGGTCGATAACAGACATGGCAACACTTGATGATGTGCTGGCTGCTTTAGCGACCGTGCAAGTTGAAGTGGCTGCCTCTAGGCAAGAAACAGCCGATGTAAAAGCCAGACTGGATGCTATCCAATTGGACCCGCTCACGCCCAGCACCTCCCTCACGAACCAGACCCCTGCGGTAGTAGTGGAAATGCCGGTAGCCATCCCCTTGGCAACACCAGAGAGGTACAGTGGGGATCCTAACACAGTGCAGGTATTCCTCACACAAGTGGCGCTACATTTATCGTGCAAACCAAAGGCGTTCCCCATGAGTCAGGCTCGTGTGGCTTTCCTTATTTCCTATTTGGCTGGAAACGCGGCACAATGGGCCGTACCTCTGGTGAGCAGGGACGACCCCATCTTATGTGATTGGGGTGCTTTTCGCGAGGAATTCCTGAAGGTATTCGACAGAAGGGCTGACTCGTACACGGCGGACCGTGAAATGCTTGAGTTGAGACAGGGATCCAACGACCTGGTGCAGTATCTCAACGCGTTCCGACGGCTAGTTGCGGAAACCAAGTGGCCTGTTGCTAAACAGACGGCGCTCTTCCATCACGGGCTGTGCGATGAGCTCAAAGACGCCGTGGCTCATATTGACCCTCAACCCAAGACATGTGAGGGCCTTATCAACCTGGTATTACGGCTGGAACATAGGCTGAGTGAAAGAAAAGGGGATCATGGGAGAAAAGGAAAATCCCTTCCATCCTATGTGACGGTGGGAAGTCCTGAAACTTCCACCGCATCCAAGGGAGAACCCATGGACATCGGCGCAATACGAGCGAGCCTCACAGCCACGGAGAAAGAGTCACGCCGTAAACAAGGATTGTGCCTATATTGTGGCAAAAAAGGCCACTACGTACGTGAATGCCCTGCCAAACCGAAGACGTCACGTTATCGGGCCAACCGGTCGGTAACAGCCGTGGTGGACATACCGGCGGAAAACTAGAGGACTCCCAGACCAAAGAAGGCGCATCTCGGAGTCACTCATCCATCCCTTCACTCTCCAACTCGGTCACTAAGGGACACCGACACCTGTTTCTCACGGTGCACGTGGGAGTGCATGACCAGTGGATACCCGTTGTGGCCATGGTGGATTCAGGGGCCACTGGCATGTTTATGGACCACAACGAGGCATGCAGGCTAGGGCTAGTGCTTCTTCCCAAAGCTGTACCCGAAGACGTCTATGCTGTAGACGGAAGGCGATTGGTGACGGGGCCCATCGGGCAGCACACGGGGGTCCTTCCGATGAGATATGGGAGGAACCATTTGGAACAAATCGATTTTAACATCATCCGAGCGCCCCAATATGGCGTCATATTGGGATTGCCGTGGCTACAGAAACACAACCCCTCTGTGGATTGGCCAACACATCGCGTCGAAATGACGTCACCGTATTGCATCCTGCATTGTGGAAAAAGAACGGAATCCCTTGACGCAGATGAGAGCGGGAGTCAGACGGTGGCTACAGCGGCAGAAAAAGATGTGGCTCTCCCCCAGGCTTATCACAGTTTTGAGGATGTATTTGATGAGGTGAAGGCGGAAGTGCTACCACCACATAGACAGTTTGACTGCCAGATCGACCTGGTGCCAGGGGCCAGCGTTCCCAGCGGCAGGCTGTATGCCCTGACGGAGCCTGAAAACGTGCATCTCCGGGGGTACCTGGATAAACTCCTCAAGCTAGGATTCATCCGCCCGTCCAAGTCTCCGGCCGCCTCGCCACTCTTCTTCATCCCGAAAGCTAATGGGGAGCTGAGAGCCTGTGTGGACTTTAGGGCATTGAATGCGATAACCATAAAGAATCGATACCCCTTGCCTCTCATCAGTGTACTGCTGGAACAGGTCAAGAAAGCTCGTATCTACACCAAGTTGGATTTGAAAGGGGCATACCATCTGGTGCGCATGAGGGACGGAGACGAGTGGAAGACCGCCTTTAAGACCAGGTTCGGCCTTTTTGAGTACCTCGTCATGCCGTTCGGTCTGTGCAACGCCCCGGCAGCCTTTCAGTACTTTTTGAATGAGGTATTCAGAGAGGAGTTGGATATCTACGTGGTCGTATATATCGACGACATCCTCATCTACTCGTCCAGTGTGGAGGAGCACGTACACCACGTCAATGCTGTGCTCCAAAAGCTGAGGGAAAACAAGCTGTTTTGTAAACTCAGCAAGTGTGACTTCCACGTCACGTCCGTGGAATTCCTCGGAGTGATGCTGAGTCCAGAGGGACAGGAGATGGCAGAACGAAAGATCAAGGCGGTGAAAGAATGGCCGGTGCCCCAAAGCGTGAAGGACGTCCAAAGTTTCATTGGCTTCGCCAACTTTTACAGGCGGTTTATAGATGGATTTTCAGGATTGGTGGCCCCAATCACACAGCTACTGAGGAAGTCCAAGGAGTTTGTCTGGTCCCCTGAAGCGAACACAGCCTTTGAGGCCCTGAAAAGCGCCTTTGGTAAGGCGCCGGTGTTGGCTCACCCCGATCCGGATCTCCCCTACGTGGTGGAAGCGGACGCTTCGGATGTGGCGCTGGGGGCTATCTTGTCCCAACGCAACCACGACACAGGGGTGCTTCATCCCGTTGCGTACATGTCCCGCAAACTCAACGACGCCGAACGCAACTACCATATTGCGGAGAAGGAGCTTCTCGCAATCAAGGACGCCTTCACCGAATGGAGGCATTGGTTGATGGGGGCAAGACATGTGGTATCGGTGTACACGGACCATCGGAATCTACAGTTCATGACGGCCACAAGACACCTTTCTCCCAGGCAGCTGCGGTGGATGATCTTCTTTGCGGGGTTCAACTTCCGCATCACATATCGGCCGGGGACGGAAAACCGGAAGGCGGACGCCCTGTCCCGTCAATCTGCAGTTAAGGAACCATTGCCTGCGACTGAGCGTTCCATCATTTCCCCGAGGATGGTATTGGGGGTTATCCAACCGGATACTTTCCTGAGGGGAATAAAGAGAGGGATCAGGTCATTCGCATGGCGGAGGTGGCTCCTCAGTCACAGAGAATGGCAGCTGAAGGACGGGATA
Organism: Triturus cristatus; assembly: GCF_964204655.1. Taxonomy (NCBI): domain Eukaryota; kingdom Metazoa; phylum Chordata; class Amphibia; order Caudata; family Salamandridae; genus Triturus; species Triturus cristatus. The sequence goes on from NC_140584.1 coordinate 1,025,702,270, forward strand.
CCCCTGAAGGGCAGGTGCCTGTTGATACCCACGCCTAGGCTAAGGAAACAAGCATTCATCTGGTGCCATGACTCTCCATGCGCAGGTCATTTGGGCTTTGAAAAAACGGTGGCTAGCATGGGACGGCATTTCTGGTGGCCAACCATGAGAGTGGATGTCAGGAGGTGGGGACAGGAGTGTCCTACGTGTGCTACCATGAAGACCGACCATGGCCGAACCCAAGGGCTCTTACATCCACTTCCGACCCCGGATAGACCATGGGATAGCATATCACTGGACTTCGTGGTGGGCCTACCGGTAGACCAGGGGATGACGGCAATACTGGTGGTGGTGGATTACTTGACGAAAATGGGGCACTTCATCCCCTGCAAGAGAGTCCCTACGGCCGGGGAATTGGCGTCACTACTCCTAAAGAATGTGGTACGACTGCATGGATTACCTGGGGTGATCGTGTCGGACCGGGGGTCGCAGTTTACTGCGCAATTCTGGAAGACTTGGTGCACTGCGCTGCATGTTAAGACCGCCCTGTCCACCAGCTACCACCCTCAAACGGACGGCCAAACCGAGCGCCTGAACCAAACGCTCAAACAGTATCTGCGATGTTTTGTGGACCAGGGCAGGGAAGAATGGGTCGACTTGCTATGGGTTGCAGAGATAGCCTATAACAACGCTACTCACAGCTCCACACAGTCATCTCCGTTCTATAGCAACTATGGCCAACATCCCAGGTTCTTGCCATTTCTACATCCGTTCAGAGAGGACAGGATTCCCGCCACAGCGGACAGGGTGGCACACATAAAAGACACGTTGATGCGCTCAAGGGCTGTCCTAATAGAGGCCAAGAGACGATACAAGGCTGCGGCCAACAGGAAGAGAAGGCCCGGGCCACTGTACCGCACTGGAGACTACGTCTGGATATCCACAAGAAACATGAGGTTTCGAAAGAACAGTGTGTTCCATCCCAAGTACATGGGCCCCTATCGCATTACCAAGTGTATGGGTCCCGTGAACGTGAAGGTGTGCTTGCCCCAGTCATTGCGGATACACCCTGTCTTTCATGTATCATTGCTCAAACCAGCACCCTCCAAGCCGTCTGGGACACCTAGGCCGGTATGCGTGGAGTCGGAGGTGGAGTATGAAGTGTCGGGCATACGGGCGTCCAAATGGCGCAGGGGGAAGCTGTGGTACCTGGTTGCGTGGAAAGGCTATGGCCCGGAGGAGCAATCATGGGAACCGGCTGAAGGGGTTCATGCTCCGCGCTTGGTCTCCTTGTTCCATCGGCGTTTTCCTGCCAGCGCTGGACCCGTGGGGAGCCGCTGAGAGGGAGGATGTACTGTCAAGAATTCCTGTCATGCGAGGGGAGGAAAACGGTAACCAGCGTAAACGGACTACATCTCCCAGGATGCTTAGCGGTTGAGAGGTTATGTAAACAGGAGAGCTGTTACATAACTCAAGGAAAACACGCCCTTATGTAAACAGGAGAGCTGTTACATAACTCAAGGGAAAACACGCCCTTATGTAAACAGGAGAGCTGTTACATAACTCAAGGGAAAACACGCCCTTATGTAAACAGGAGAGCTGTTACATAACTCAAGGAAAACACGCCCTATAAAGGGAGGAACCGGGAGGTACAAGGCTGTCGGATATTGTGTTTACACCGACGTACCTGCTTCGTGAAGAGCAGTGTTGCGGAGTGGTGCTCCAGTAAGGCAAGAACGGAGGTAGGTCGAGTCGTTACTCCCTGGGCCGTGTCTTGCCCCATCGTCACCTGTGAAGGACCCGGAAGCTCTACCGGTCAACCATTGAGCTTCGCTTTTTGACTCGGCTGAGTCAAAGCGCAGTGGCGCTTTTGCTGGTTGGAGTCGTAACTCCCAGCCCGACCAGAGATACAGGGACTGCCAGCTGTAACGCACACCAGGAGGTGTTTGCCGCGTTACAGACTCGGAAGTCCACAGGATCGATCGAGCGGCTGCTCTCGGTTCAGTCTTCTTGCTTTTGATTGGGGTATCGGTGACGCATCACCAGGAGGTGACTCCGCGTCCCGGTGCAGTCGGAGGAAGAGGTTGAGCGGCTGCTCCCTTCAGGTAGAGACCCCGGCTGGGTGTTTCCCTGACTCCTCGATTCTCCCCAACACTCGTCGTGCCCCTCACAGCCTACCGATTGGCATTGTCGGCCATTTCATTTCTGCCCTCTGTTGGCATACGCCGGGATCGGCGTATATGCAGAGGACGGTTAGGACCATCCGTGCTGTGGGCTGGTAACGTACTTAGCCTGGAGGATTCCAGTGACTATAACTTTTGTTTATTCGTTGTATTGTTTTTGCCTTCATTAAAATAACTAACCCTTCACAAGTGGTTGCGTCCTCATTATCGTGTCTGTTAAACGATCCTGAGACGTTCATGGCGTTACAGCTCATTGGGGGGACCCTGGGATCTGTGTGCCATCACAAGGTGTTAGCTAACTTTCTTTGTTCATGTAAGCAGTTACTGCATGGTGCTATTGTCCCAGGGTGAATTCCTCCCTCTGTGTACCCTGATCTCTTCCCTGCAGGGTGTTCCCAATCTTCAGCGCAGAGCTGTGTCTACATGAGCTGTGTGTGTGACGGAGCCCTTCTACTTTGGCCATGCATGCAGGGCCATGTCTCCACCTGCAACATTCGTGGCATCCTTGGTGATCACTGTACTTGTGTGTGGAGTCTATTGACATGAGTTCATGGGGACATGTTCCCTTGTAGGCAGTATGCATGTGGGTACTTCCAGCCTCACACACATGTGTTGCAGGGCACTGCTGGGAGTGTTAGGCACCCACCCCTCCTGTCTCAGGGCACTGCTGGGAGGACTCTGCACCCACCCCTCCTGTCTCTGGGCACTGCTGGGAGGACTCTGCACCCACCCCTCCTGTCTCAGGGCACTGCTGGGAGGACTCAGCACACACCCCTCCTGTCTCAGGGCACTGCTGGGAGTGTTAGGCACACACCCCTCCTGTCTCAGGGCACTGCTGGGAGTGTTAGGCACCCACCCCTCCTGTCTCAGGGCACTGCTGGGAGGACTCTGCACCCACCCCTCCTGTCTCTGGGCACTGCTGGGAGGACTCTGCACCCACCCCTCCTGTCTCAGGGCACTGCTGGGAGGACTCAGCAATCAATCAATCAATCAATCAAAGACATTTATAGAGCACACTACATACCCGTAGGGTCTCAAGGCGCTGGGGGTGGGGGGGGGGGTGCCGCTACTGCTCGAACAGCCAGGTCTTCAGCTTCTTCCTGAAGGAGAGGTGGTCTTGGGTCAGGCGCAGGTCGGTCGGGAGGGAGTTCCAGGTCTTGGCGGCCAGGTAGGAGAAGGACCTTCCTCCTGTAGTCGCTCTTTGGATGCGGGGGACGGCGGCGAGGGCGTGGTTGGCTGATCGGAGGTGGCGTTTGGGAGCGTAGAAGTTGATTCGGCTGTTGAGGTAGCTCGGGCCTTGGTCGTGTAGTGCTTTGTGTGCGTGGGTGAGGAGGCGGAAGGTGATTCTTTTGTTGACGGGGAGCCAGTGTAGGTCTCTCAGATGTCCGGAGATGTGGCTGGTTCGTGGGATGTCGAGGATGAGTCTGGCTGATGCGTTCTGGATCCGCTGGAGTCTCTTCTGGAGCTTGGCGGTGGTACCGGCGTAGAGGGCGTTGCCGTAGTCCAGTCGACTGGTGACGAGGGCCTGGGTGACGGTCTTCCTGGTCTCGGTGGGGATCCACCAGAAGATCTTCCGTAGCATGCGTAGGATGTTGAAGCACGCCGAGGAGACGTTGTTGACTTGCCTGGTCATGGAGAGGGAGGAGTCCAGGATGAAGCCCAGGTTGCGTGCATGGTCTGTCGGTTTGGGTGCGGTGCCCAGGGCGGGAGGCCACCAGGAGTCGTCCCAGGCGGAGGGTGAAGAGCCCAGGATGAGGACCTCCGTCTTGTCTGAGTTCAGTTTCAGGCGGCTGGTCGTCATCCACTCGGCTACCTCTTTCATCCCTTCGTGCAGGTTGGCTCTGGTGGCGGCGGGGTCGTTGGTCAGGGAGAGGATCAGCTGGGTGTCGTCGGCGTAGGAGATTATGCTGAGGTTGTGTTGGCGTGCGATGGCCGCGAGGGGGCTCATGTAGACGTTGAAGAGAGTAGGGCTCAGCGAGGATCCTTGAGGGACGCCGCAGATGACTTCGGTGGCCTCTGACTTGTACGGAGGTAGGCGGACTTTCTGTGTTCTTCCGTCGAGGAAGGAGATGATCCATTCCAGCGCCTTGTCCTGGATTCCGATGTTGCTGAGGCGCTGTACTAGGGTGCGGTGGCAGACAGTGTCGAATGCCGCGGAGAGGTCTAGGAGGATGAGGGCCGCTGTTTCTCCGTTGTCCATCAGGGCTCAGTGGCGGCGATGAGGGCGGTCTCGGTGCTGTGGTTGGCTCGGAAGCCAGACTGTGAGGGGTCGAGGGATCCATTCGTCTCGAGGAAGGCGGCCATCTGCTTGTTGACGGTCTTTTCGATGACTTTGGCTGGAAACGGGAGGAGCGAGATGGGGCGGTAATTCTTGAGTTCGGTGGGGTCCGCTGTGGGTTTCTTGAGTAGAGCGCTGAGTTCGGCGTGCTTCCAGCTCTCAGGGAAGGTGGCGGTGTCGAAGGATGTGTTGATGATGTCTCGTAGGTGGGGTGCGATGACAGCGTCGGCCTTGTTGAAGACGTGGTGAGGGCAGGGGTCGGTCGGCGATCCGGAGTGGATGGAGTTCATCGTGCGGATGGTGTCTTCGGTGCTGATCGGGGTCCAGGCGTGGAGGGTGGTGGTGGGGGGTGGTTGTTCGGTCGTGGTGTGCGTTGGTTGGTTGTTGAAGCTGTTGTGTATGTCCGCGATCTTGTTGTGGAAGTATGAGGCGAGGGAGTTGCAGAGGTCTTGCGATGGGGTGATGTCGTTGTTTCCTGTGCTGGGGTTGGATAGCTCTTTCACGATGTTGAAGAGTTCCTTGCAGTTGTGTGCGTTGTTGTCCAGCCGGTCCTTGAATGCAGTTTTCTTGGCGGCGCGGATCAGCTGGTGGTGCTTCCGGGTGGCCAGCTTGAAGGTGGTCCTGTTGTCCGGTGTAGGTTCCCTTCTCCAGACTTTCTCGAGGGCTCGGCAGTTCTTCTTGGAGCTCCTGAGTTCGTCGGTGAACCATGGGGCTTTCTTGCTGCCAGGTCTGCTGGGCGGGGTCCTCAGCGGGGCGAGCTCGTCCGCGCAGTTGCTGATCCACTTCGTGAGGTTGTCGGCGGCCTGGTTGGGTTTCGCTGAGCTGGCAGGAGGGTGCTGGCTCAAGGAGGTGGCGAGCTGGTCTGCTGTGATCTTGTTCCAGCTTCTGCGGGCAGCCTGTTGTTGGTGGTGGTGGGTCGTCGTTCTTTTGAAGGTGAAGTGGACGCAGCTGTGGTCCGTCCATTGAAGCTCTGTGGCGTGGCTGAAGTCGATGTCTGTGCTGGATGAGAAGACTGCGTCGAGTGTGTGTCCGGCGAGGTGGGTGGGGGTGGACACCAGTTGCTTGAGTCCAAGGTTGGCGAGGTTGTCGAGCAGGGTGCTGGTGTTGCGGTCGTTGTTGTTCTCCAGGTGGAAGTTGAGGTCCCCCAAGAGGATGTAGTCAGCGGAGGGGAGGGCATGCGGGCTGACGAAGTCGGCGATGTCCTCGCTGAATTGTGTGCGTGGTCCCGGGGGTCGGTAGATCAGGGTGCCTCTGAGGGTGGTGTTCGGGTCGGTGTGGATCTGGAAATGCAGGTGTTCGGCGGTGGTCAGGGTGTTGTCGGTGCTGGTCGTGAGACGGATGGTGTTCCTGTGGACGATGGCGATGCCTCCTCCCATCTGGTTGGCGGTGCGATCCCTCCGGGTGATCTTGTAGCCCTCTGGGATGGCGATGGCGATGTCGGGAGCTGAAGAGGCGTTCATCCAGGTCTCCGTGAGGAAGGCAACGTCAGGGGCTGTGGCGTCTAGGAGGTTCCAGAGTTCGATGGCGTGTCTGTGGACGGAGCGGGTGTTGAGCAGGATGCACTTGAGGTGGTTGCTGCTGGTGTTCGGCTTGGCAGGTGCTGGTGCGGGGCAGGTCCAGATGCAGGTGAACTTGCAGGCGAGGCAGCTGAAGGGTCCGTGGGTGCGTCGTGGTGTGGCTTGGTGGCATCCTGGGAGTCGGCCGGTGTTGAGTGCGATGAGGGTGGCGGCGGAGTACGTCAGGCGGGTCGGTCGGGGTCTTCGTGGGCCAGGGGTCCTGGCGCTGGTCGCGATCCGGTCGCGGACGGGCGCAGACGGGCTTACCTTTGGCCCGCCTTCGGCGCACAATCGGCGCGCCCGCTGCGCGTGACCGCTGCGCGTTCGCACGGTCGCCATATAAGGCGAAGTGCGCGGGTGGGCGGAGCAGCTGGGAGGCGGGAGCGGGGAGGGAACAGAAGGAAAAAAGGGGCGGGGTCTGCGGTGGAGGCGGGAAGCGGGGAGCGGGGAGGGCGTCAACAGGCGGGAAAAAAGACAGTCGATACGGCGGAACAGCAACAATGATCACAAAAAACACAAAAAAACAGGTCAACAGGCAATACGGCGGACAAACAATAATAAGCACAGAAGAGCACTAGAACGAGTCTGCACAGTGCCCCGGGGGCACAGGGAGAGGAGCGCTGAGCACGGACCACGCCGCTCGAAGGAGGGGGCGTGGTCACGAGCCGGCAGTCGGGCAGCGAGGCACAAGGAAGGAAGGGGGCACACGCAGCAGCTGGTGGCCGTGCGGCGCGGGGGTGTCCCAAAACTGGGGCACACTCACCTGCGTCGCACGGTCGCCATATAAGGCCAAGTGCGTGGGTGGGCGGAGCAGCTGGGAGGCGGGAGCGGGGAGGGAACAGAAGGAAAAAAGGGGCGGGGTCTGCGGTGGAGGCGGGAAGCGGGGAGCGGGGAGGGCGTCAACAGGCGGGAAAAAAGACAGTCGATACGGCGGAACAGCAACAATGATCACAAAAAACACAAAAAAACAGGTCAACAGGCAATACGGCGGACAAACAATAATAAGCACAGAAGAGCACTAGAACGAGTCTGCACAGTGCCCCGGGGGCACAGGGAGAGGAGCGCTGAGCACGGACCACGCCGCTCGAAGGAGGGGGCGTGGTCACGAGCCGGCAGTCGGGCAGCGAGGCACAAGGAAGGAAGGGGGCACACGCAGCAGCTGGTGGCCGTGCGGCGCGGGGGTGTCCCAAAACTGGGGCACACTCACCTGCGTCGCACGGTCGCCATATAAGGCCAAGTGCGTGGGTGGGCGGAGCAGCTGGGAGGCGGGAGCGGGGAGGGAACAGAAGGAAAAAATGGGCGGGGTCTGCGGTGGAGGCGGGAAGCGGGGAGCGGGGAGGGCGTCAACAGGCGGGAAAAAAGACAGTCGATACGGCGGAACAGCAACAATGATCACAAAAAACACAAAAAAACAGGTCAACAGGCAATACGGCGGACAAACAATAATAAGCACAGAAGAGCACTAGAACGAGTCTGCACAGTGCCCCGGGGGCACAGGGAGAGGAGCGCTGAGCACGGACCACGCCGCTCGAAGGAGGGGGCGTGGTCACGAGGCGGCAGTCGGGCAGCGAGGCACAAGGAAGGAAGGGGGCACACGCAGCAGCTGGTGGCCGTGCGGCGCGGGGGTGTCCCAAAACTGGGGCACACTCACCTGCGTCGCACGGTCGCCATATAAGGCCAAGTGCGCGGGTGGGCGGACCAGCTGGGAGGCGGGAGCGGGGAGGGAACAGAAGGAAAAAAGGGGCGGGGTCTGCGGTGGAGGCGGGAAGCGGGGAGCGGGGAGGGCATCAACAGGCGGGAAAAAAGACAGTCGATACGGCGGAACAGCAACAATGATCACAAAAAACACAAAAAAACAGGTCAACAGGCAATACGGCGGACAAACAATAATAAGCACAGAAGAGCACTAGAACGAGTCTGCACAGTGCCCCGGGGGCACAGGGAGAGGAGCGCTGAGCACGGACCACGCCGCTCGAAGGAGGAGGCGTGGTCACGAGCCGGCAGTCGGGCAGCGAGGCACAAGGAAGGAAGGGGGCACACGCAGCAGCTGGTGGCCGTGCGGCGCGGGGGTGTCCCAAAACTGGGGCACACACCCCTCCTGTCTCAGGGCACTGCTGGGAGTGTTAGGCACACACCCCTCCTGTCTTAGGGCACTGCTGGGAGTGTTAGGCACCCACCCCTCCTGTCTCAGGGCACTGCTGGGAGTGATAGGCACCCACCCCTCCTGTCTCAGGGCACTGCTGGGAGTGTTAGGCACCAACCCCTCCTGTCTCAGGGCACTGCTGGGAGTGATAGGCACCCACCCCTCCTGTCTCAGGGCACTGCTGGGAGTGTTAGGCACACACCCCTCCTGTCTCAGGGCACTGCTGGGAGTGTTAGGCACCCACCCCTCCTGTCTCAGGGCACTGCTGGGAGGACTCTGCACCCACCCCTCCTGTCTCTGGGCACTGCTGGGAGGACTCTGCACCCACACCTCCTGTCTCAGGGCACTGCTGGGAGGACTCTGCACCCACCCCTCCTGTCTCTGGGCACTGCTGGGAGGACTCAGCACCCACCCCTTCTGTCTCAGGGCACTGCTGGGAGGACTCTGCACCCACCCCTCCTGTCTCTGGGCACTGCTGGGAGGACTCAGCACCCACCCCTCCTGTCTCAGGGCACTGCTGGGAGGACTCTGCACCCACCCCTCCTGTCTCTGGGCACTGCTGGGAGGACTCTGCACCCACCCCTCCTGTCTCAGGGCACTGCTGGGAGGACTCCGCACCCACCCCTCCTGTCTCAGGGCACTGCTGGGAGTGTTAGGCACACACCCCTCCTGTCTCAGGGCACTGCTGGGAGGACTCTGCACCCACCCCTCCTGTCTCAGGGCACTGCTGGGAGTGTTAGGCACACACCCCTCCTGTCTCAGGGCACTGCTGGGAGTGTTAGGCACCCACCCCTCCTGTCTCGGGGCACTGCTGGGAGTGATAGGCACCCACCCCTCCTGTCTCAGGGCACTGCTGGGAGTGTTAGGCACACACCCCTCCTGTCTCAGGGCACTGCTGGGAGTGTTAGGCACCCACCCCTCCTATCTCAGGGCACTGCTGGGAGGACTCTGCACCCACCCCTCCTGTCTCAGGGCACTGCTGGGAGTGATAGGCACCCACCCCTCCTGTCTCAGGGCACTGCTGGGAGTGTTAGGCACACACCCCTCCTGTCTCAGGGCACTGCTGGGAGTGTTAGGCACCCACCCCTCCTGTCTCAGGGCACTGCTGGGAGGACTCTGCACCCACCCCTCCTGTCTCTGGGCACTGCTGGGAGGACTCTGCACCCACCCCTCCTGTCTCAGGGCACTGCTGGGAGGACTCTGCACCCACCCCTCCTGTCTCTGGGCACTGCTGGGAGGACTCAGCACCCACCCCTCCTGTCTCAGGGCACTGCTGGGAGGACTCTGCACCCACCCCTCCTGTCTCTGGGCACTGCTGGGAGGACTCAGCACCCACCCCTCCTGTCTCAGGGCACTGCTGGGAGGACTCTGCACCCACCCCTCCTGTCTCTGGGCACTGCTGGGAGGACTCTGCACCCACCCCTCCTGTCTCAGGGCACTGCTGGGAGGACTCCGCACCCACCCCTCCTGTCTCAGGGCACTGCTGGGAGTGTTAGGCACACACCCCTCCTGTCTCAGGGCACTGCTGGGAGTGTTAGGCACCCACCCCTCCTGTCTCAGGGCACTGCTGGGAGGACTCTGCACCCACCCCTCCTGTCTCAGGGCACTGCTGGGAGTGTTAGGCACACACCCCTCCTGTCTCAGGGCACTGCTGGGAGTGTTAGGCACCCACCCCTCCTGTCTCGGGGCACTGCTGGGAGTGATAGGCACCCACCCCTCCTGTCTCAGGGCACTGCTGGGAGTGTTAGGCACACACCCCTCCTGTCTCAGGGCACTGCTGGGAGTGTTAGGCACCCACCCCTCCTATCTCAGGGCACTGCTGGGAGGACTCTGCACCCACCCCTCCTGTCTCAGGGCACTGCTGGGAGTGATGGGCACACACCCCTTCTGTCTCAGGGCACTGCTGGGAGGACTCCACACCCACCCCTCCTGTCTCAGGGCACTGCTGGGAGGACTCTGCACACACACCTCCTATTTCTGGATATGTACGCTTGGAACATACATGGTGGGGGTACGCTCCATGCATACGAGGGTGAGGGTACGGGTCGTACTTACACTGTTGGGGTGGGGGTACGGGTCCATGCATACGCGGGTGAGGGTACGGGTCGTACTTACACTGTTGGGGTGGGGGTACGCTCCATGCATGTGCGGGTGAGGGTACGGGTCCTACTTACACTGTTGGGGTGGGGGTACGGTACGTACATACGCGGTTGGGGTGGGGGTACGCTCCATGCATGCGCGGGTGAGGGTACGGGTCGTACTTACACTGTTGGGGTGGGGGTACGGTACGTACATACGCGGTTGGGGTGGGGGTACGCTCCATGCATGTGAGGGTACGGGTCGTACTTACACTGTTGGGGTGGGGGTACGCTCCATGCATGCGCGGGTGAGGGTACGAGTCGTACTTACACTGTTGGGGTGGGGGTACGCTCCATGCATACGCGGGTGAGGGTACGGGTCGTACTTACACTGTTGGGGTGAGGGTACGGGTCGTACTTACACTGTTGGGGTGGGGGTACGCTCCATGCATGCGCGGGTGAGGGTACGAGTCGTACTTACACTGTTGGGGAGGGGGTACGCTCCATGCATATGCGGGTGAGGGTACGGGTCGTACTTACACTGTTGGGGTGGGGGTACGGTACGTACATACGCGGTTGGGGTGGGGGTACGCTCCATGCATACGCGGGTGAGGGTACGGGTCGTACTTACACTGTTGGGGTGGGGGTACGCTCCATGCATACGAGGGTGAGGGTACGGGTCATACTTACACTGTTGGGGTGGGGGTACGGTACGTACATACGCGGTTGGGGTGGGGGTACGCTCCATGCATACGCGGGTGAGGGTACGGGTCGTACTTACACTGTTGGGGTGGGGGTACGCTCCATGCATACGCGGGTGAGGGTACGGGTCGTACTTACACTGTTGGGGTGAGGGTACGGGTCGTACTTACACTGTTGGGGTGGGGGTACGCTCCATGCATGCGTGGGTGAGGGTACGAGTCGTACTTACACTGTTGGGGTGGGGGTACGCTCCATGCATACGCAGGTGAGGGTACGGGTCGTACTTACACTGTTGGGGTGGGGGTACGGTACGTACATACGCGGTTGGGGTGGGGGTACGCTCCATGCATACGCGGGTGAGGGTACGGGTCGTACTTACACTGTTGGGGTGGGGGTACGCTCCATGCATACGAGGGTGAGGGTACGGGTCGTACTTACACTGTTGGGGTGGGGGTACAGTACGTACATACGCGGTTGGGGTGGGGGTACGCTCCATGCATACGCGGGTGAGGGTACGGGTCGTACTTACACTGTTGGGGTGGGGGTACGCTCCATGCATACGAGGGTGAGGGTACGGGTCGTACTTACACTGTTGGGGTGGGGGTACGGTACGTACATACGCGGTTGGGGTGGGGGTACGCTCCATGCATACGCGGGTGAGGGTACGGGTCGTACTTACACTGTTGGGGTGGGGGTACGCTCCATGCATACGAGGGTGAGGGTACGGGTCGTACTTACACTGTTGGGGTGGGGGTACGGGTCCATGCATACGCGGGTGAGGGTACGGGTCGTACTTACACTGTTGGGGTGGGGGTACGCTCCATGCATGTGCGGGTGAGGGTACGGGTCCTACTTACACTGTTGGGGTGGGGGTACGGTACGTACATACGCGGTTGGGGTGGGGGTACGCTCCATGCATGCGCGGGTGAGGGTACGGGTCGTACTTACACTGTTGGGGTGGGGGTACGGTACGTACATACGCGGTTGGGGTGGGGGTACGCTCCATGCATACACGGGTGAGGGTACGGGTCGTACTTACACTGTTGGGGTGGGGGTACGCTCCATGCATGCGCGGGTGAGGGTACGAGTCGTACTTACACTGTTGGGGTGGGGGTACGCTCCATGCATACGCGGGTGAGGGTACGGGTCATACTTACACTGTTGGGGTGAGGGTACGGGTCGTACTTACACTGTTGGGGTGGGGGTACGCTCCATGCATGCGCGGGTGAGGGTACGAGTCGTACTTACACTGTTGGGGAGGGGGTACGCTCCATGCATACGCGGGTGAGGGTACGGGTCGTACTTACACTGTTGGGGTGGGGGTACGGTATGTACATACGCGGTTGGGGTGGGGGTACGCTCCATGCATACGCGGGTGAGGGTACGGGTCGTACTTACACTGTTGGGGTGGGGGTACGCTCCATGCATACGAGGGTGAGGGTACGGGTCATACTTACACTGTTGGGGTGGGGGTACGGTACGTACATACGCGGTTGGGGTGGGGGTACGCTCCATGCATACGCGGGTGAGGGTACGGGTCGTACTTACACTGTTGGGGTGGGGGTACGCTCCATGCATACGCGGGTGAGGGTACGGGTCGTACTTACACTGTTGGGGTGAGGGTACGGGTCGTACTTACACTGTTGGGGTGGGGGTACGCTCCATGCATGCGCGGGTGAGGGTACGAGTCGTACTTACACTGTTGGGGTGGGGGTACGCTCCATGCATACGCGGGTGAGTGTACGGGTCGTACTTACACTGTTGGGGTGGGGGTACGGTACGTACATACGCGGTTGGGGTGGGGGTACGCTCCATGCATACGCGGGTGAGGGTACGGGTCGTACTTACACTGTTGGGGTGGGGGTACGCTCCATGCATACGAGGGTGAGGGTACGGGTCGTACTTACACTGTTGGGGTGGGGGTACAGTACGTACATACGCGGTTGGGGTGGGGGTACGCTCCATGCATACGCGGGTGAGGATACGGGTCGTACTTACACTGTTGGGGTGGGGGTACGCTCCATGCATACGAGGGTGAGGGTACGGGTCGTACTTACACTGTTGGGGTGGGGGTACGGTACGTACATACGCGGTTGGGGTGGGGGTACGCTCCATGCATACGCGGGTGAGGGTACGGGTCGTACTTACACTGTTGGGGTGGGGGTACGCTCCATACATACGAGGGTGAGGGTACGGGTCGTACTTACACTGTTGGGGTGGGGGTACGGTACGTACATACGCGGTTGGGGTGGGGGAACGCTCCATGCATACGCGGGTGAGGGTACGGGTCGTACTTACACTGTTGGGGTGGGGGTACGCTCCATGCATACGCGGGTGAGGGTACGGGTCGTACTTACACTGTTGGGGTGGGGGTACGCTCCATGCATACGAGGGTGAGGGTACGGGTCGTACTTACACTGGTGGGGTGGGTGTACGTTCCATGCATAGGGGGGGTGGGGGTAGGGTCCGTACATCTCTATCCCCACGCTATGTGATGCTTGTGCGGGCCGTACCCAGGCCTTTGCCACGTGGGTACGATCCGTCCCGCCATTGTTGGGGTGACGTGGGTGTGGGCGTGGTACGTCTCGTACCCACGCTCTTGAGGCGTGGGTACGGGACGTACCGGTCTGGTTGTGTTGCCGGTTCGCGTGGTGACGGACTTCCGTTGTGGCGGTCGCTGGCTTAGCTGGACACGCCCCCACCCCCTCGTAGTGACCAGGGCATGGGTGTCAGGTATGTCCTGGGCATGTGTGGTGTGTGACTTTGGTGGGGGTTTTGTGGCCTGCCCTGGTCCTGCCACCCCCACCTCCCCCCTTCCCCCCCTCCCTTAGTTGTTCTGACCTTCTGCGGCGTCTGCGTCGGAACCTGTAGAGGAGGTGGACTGCTATGAGGGCCGGGATGACACGTAGGTTCGGGTCCATGTCTGTCCGTCGCATACGTGTCCTCCTTGATCGCGGGGTCCTGTCTGTCCGTCGCGTACTGGTGGTCCTTGTTCGCGTCGTCCTGTCGCGTACTGGTCCTCCTTGTTCGCGTCGTCCTGACTGTCCGTCGCGTACTGGTGGTCCTTGTTCGCGTCGTCCTGATTTCCCGGCAGTTTTTGGCAGCCGGAAAATATTCACCGTGCGGGATGACGTCGGTGCGAATCGTGATTCCTGGTTCGTGAATGGCAGGCTGCGAGCGTCCCGACGTCAGGTCGGCCCTTTCCCGGATCGCATTGGTAGGTTTATTTTGTTCGGTCGGGCTTTTTTACGAATCGTACGGAAATGGTGTTCCGCGCGAATCGTAATTCCTTGTTTGTAAATTTTGACGACCGGGTACGCGTCGGACGGAGATTTTGCTCCGTCCGACGGTTCGTACCCGGTTTTTACCGGATCGTGATCAGCACCTAAGTGTAGAATATGCCACTAACATAAGTTTTGCACATCAAATAAAACTTCTAACAGCCCTAGCTTATGTACCAACCACAGATGTTGCAGAACATTACAATCTTTTATTAGAAAGTCCATTCTACAAACAAAATGAAGTAAAGTTATCTCCCCTCTTAGATTATTTTGAGGATACCTGGGTGGGGAGACTACACAGATCAGGCCATAGACGTCAGCCCAAGTTCCAAATACCTTGGTGGAATGTATATGTAAGTACACTCAACCAACAAGCCTAAACTAACAACGCCGTCGAGGGCTGGCATAATGCATTCCTAACTTCTACTGGGAGAACAACTCCAACACTACAAAAACTACTAATTGCCATACAAATGGAACCAAGTTTCCAAGAATTGAGAATGCAACAATCTGTCCTACAATTAAAACCAAAACAATCTAGACAAACTACTCAAATGTATAATTACCTACAACAACAGGCACAGCTATACCCATCCACAAAAGGACTTGAGTACTTAAATATAATAGCTCAAACTCTCTTCTAAACCCTTTCCTAAATATTAACCCACAATTCTACTAAAACAACTATCACAACATAAACAAACCACTTTATTATATCACATATTTAATTATGTGGTCTAGAATATATAAATCAATTATATCGACATATATTTAGACAACATAATTAAACAAACCAAGTACACAACAATATTAAATATATAAGGTTTGGCCACCAACAATTAAAATATTTAAATGAACTTACCTGTGTAGTTGCTCCAATGGGATAATAACATTCCTTCCAAATAAATCCAGGTAGTTCAAAATCCATAGGTATAAAAAAAAAATCCAAATAAAATGTAAAAATACAACTGTTTATCGAAAACAACGTCTACGCAAAAAAACGACTATCCATTAACCATAAAAATCCCGAAAAATATTAAAAAGGTAAATAACCGCTCCTGGAAACCCGAACAATAAAGGAAGTGTAAAATAAAGATTAGTAAACACAACTCATACACACTTCCTTTAAAAAAAATAAGGTGTTTGAAACCGACGAAAATATCTTCTCCGTAAAACCTACAAAAGAGAAACAAACATTCCCACCCACACACAAACACACATAAGGCACCTAAAAACATCACTACAAACGTAATTCAAACACTATAAAACTTTAACACACCGAAATAACAAAACACTAACAAAGCCACAAACACGGAACACAACGTAAATTATAAAACCGTATACAAACTATTACTAACACCCTAACTTCTAAAACATCAATCCATACACCCTCATTACAACATTACTACTTCCACAAAACACTTAAAACTAATTAATAATAAAGAAAATAACTCTTACCTTCTCAAACGCGAAACAGCTCCCGACCGCGACCTGGATTCAACCAAAATAACCCAAAACAACAGCGAGCGGTTACAAAATAAAAGACCCAAACAAACATAATAACTAAAAAAATACCAATAAATGCCCTAACTATTTATTTAACATTACACATTACTTTAAAAATTAGTAAAACATTAGAATAAAATACTCAAAAAGAATACCAATTTTTTTTATCTATGTGAAAATTATTTAACGTATTAAAATAATTATAATAAATAAAATATTTTTATTAATATATCAATAAAACTGTATATATTACCAAAATAAATAGATGAACATGATATAATTAATATATTGTATCTACAACATACCAAAAAAAATAAAAAAATACATATTCTAAAATGTAAACAATTTCAATATTAATTATGTAATATAAATATTAATAATTAAAATATATTAATCATATATTTCAAAACATACAATTTCTTATAAATTCAAATAAAGGCTAACATTTTTGAGAGTACACAATATAAATTTATAAATATTAAACAGCTATAAAAATCAGATATTTTTATTTTTAATTATTTTGTGTGTTTATATATTCATGTCCAAAATATACATTAAACAAATATATATCCATTATAAAAAAATTATGACTATAATACAAATGTTAAATATTAATAATTTTATTACATGTTTATTTCAATGATTTAATTATTAGAATATGCGTAATAATAAACAATATTTTCTCTCTAATGAATATACATTCCAACAACTATAAAACAAATCTTATTTTCCTTTCTACTATTTTATAAAAAAAATTGGAATTTGCATTCTGATATAACTTCTATCTTTTATCCAACCAAAACTAAAATCTACAGATTTTTTGTAAATTAAAACAAATTTATTTAATTGTTCCTATTCAACTCTATATTTAATTCTAATATTTGCTATTTACCAAACTTAATTAACATACTACTCCCACTACAGACTGAACTTAATTAATTTACTATTCTCACTCCAACCTATATTAAATTATAGTAGGTGCTGGACACTGAACTAAATTAATTTACTATTCCCACTCCAGTCTATATTTAATTAAGATAAGTGCTGGACACTGAACTTAATTAATTTACTATTCTCACTCCAATCTATATTTAATTAGTGTAGATGCTGGACACTGAACTTAATTAATTTACTATTCCCACTCTAGTCTATATTTAATTAAGATAAATGCTGGACACTGAACATAATTAATTTACTATTCTCACTCCAACCTATATTAAATTAGAGTAGGTGCTGGACACTGAACTTAATTAATTTACTATTCCCACTCCAGTCTATATTTAATTAAGATAACTGCTGGACACTGAACTTAATTAATTTACTATTCTCACTCCAACCTATATTAAATTAGGGTAGGTGCTGGACACTGAACTAAAATAATTTACTATTCCCACTCCAGTCTATATTAAATTAAGATAAGTGCTGGACACTGAACTAAAATAATTTACTATTCCCACTCCAGTCTATATTAAATGAAGATAAGTGCTGGACACTGAACTTAATAAATTTACTATTCTCACTCCAACCTATATTTAATTAGAGTATGTGCTGGACACTGAACTGAATTAATTTACTATTCCCACTCCAGTCTATATTTAATTAAGATAAGTGCTGGACACTGAACTTAATGAATTTACTATTCTCACTCCAACCTATATTACATTAGAGTAGGTGCTGGACACTGAACTTAATTAATTAACTATTCCCACTCCAGTCTATATTACATTAGAGTAGGTGCTGGACACTGAACTTAATTAATTAACTATTCCCACTCCAGTCTATATTTAATTAAGATAAGTGCTGGACACTGAACTTAATTAATTTACTATTCTCACTACAACCTATATTTTATTAGAGTATGTGCTGGACACAGAACTTAATTAATTTACTATTCCCACTCCAATCTATATTTAATTAAGATAAGTGCTGGACACTGAACTTAATTAATTTACTATTCTCACTCCAATCTATATTTAATTAGGATAGATGCTGGACACTGAACTTAATTAATTTACTATTCCCACTCTAGTCTATATTTAATTAAGATAAGTGCTGGACACTGAACATAATTAATTTACTATTCTCACTCCAACCTATATTAAATTAGAGTAGGTGCTGAACACTGAACTTAATTAATTTACTATTCCCACTCCACTCTATATTTAATTAAGATAACTGCTGGACACTGAACTTAATTAATTTACTATTCTCACTCCAACCTATATTTTATTAGAGTATGTGCTGGACACAGAACTTAATTAATTTACTATTCCCACTCCAATCTATATTTAATTAAGATAAGTGCTGGACACTGAACTTAATTAATTTACTATTCTCACTCCAAACTATATTTAATTAGGGTAGATGCTGGACACTGAACTTAATTAATTTACGATTCCCACTCTAGTCTATATTTAATTAAGATAAGTGCTGGACACTGAACATAATTAATTTACTATTCTCACTCCAACCTATATTAAATTAGAGTAGGTGCTGGACACTGAACTTAATTAATTTACTATTCCCACTCCAGTCTATATTTAATTAAGATAACTGCTGGACACTGAACTTAATTAATTTACTATTCTCACTCCAACCTATATTAAATTAGGGTAGGTGCTGGACACTGAACTAAAATAATTTACTATTCCCACTCCAGTCTATATTAAATTAAGATAAGTGCTGGACACTGAACTAAAATAATTTACTATTCCCACTCCAGTCTATATTAAATGAAGATAAGTGCTGGACACTGCACTTAATAAATGTACTATTCTCACTCCAACCTATATTACAGTATGTGCTGGACACTGAACTGAATTAATTTACTATTCCCACTCCAGTCTATATTTAATTAAGATAAGTGCTGGACACTGAACTTAATTAATTTACTATTCTCACTCCAACCTATATTACATTAGAGTAGGTGCTGGACACTGAACTTAATTAATTAACTATTCCCACTCCAGTCTATATTTAATTAAGATAAGTGCTGGACACTGAACATAATTAATTTACTATTCTCACTCCAACCTATATTTTATTAGAGTATGTGCTGGACACAGAACTTAATTAATTTACTATTCCCACTCCAATCTATATTTAATTAAGATAAGTGCTGGACACTGAACATAATTAATTTACTATTCTCACTCCAACCTATATTAAATTAGAGTAGGTGCTGGATACTGAACTTAATTAATTTACTATTCCCACTCCAGTCTATATTTAATTAAGATAACTGCTGGACACGGAACTTAATTAATTTACTATTCTCACTCCAACCTATATTAAATTAGGGTAGGTGCTGGACACTGAACTAAAATAATTTACTATTCCCACTCCAGTCTATATTAAATTAAGATAAGTGCTGGACACTGAACTAAAATAATTAACTATTCCCACTCCAGTCTATATTAAATGAAGATAAGTGCTGGACACTGAACTTAATAAATTTACTATTCTCACTCCAACCTATATTTAATTAGAGTATGTGCTGGACACTGAACTGAATTAATTTACTATTCCCACTCCAGTCTATATTTAATTAAGATAAGTGCTGGACACTGAACTTAATTAATTTACTATTCTCACTCCAACCTATATTACATTAGAGTAGGTGCTGGACACTGAACTTAATTAATTAACTATTCCCACTCCAGTCTATATTACATAGAGTAGGGTGCCGATCACGATCCTGCAAAAACCGGGTACGAACCGTCGGACGGAGCACAATCTCCGCCTGACGCGTACCCGGTCGTCAATTTTCACAAACAAGGAATTACGATTCGCACGGGTACACCATTACCGTACGAATCGTAAAAAAGCCCGACCGAACAAAAAAACACCTACCAATGCGATCCGGGAAAGCGCCGACCTGACGTCGGGACGCTCGCAGCCAGCCATTCACGACCCAGGAATCACGATTCGCACCGACGTCACCCCGCACGGCGAATATTTTGCGGCAGCCAAAAACTGCCGGGAAATCAGGACGACGCGAACAAGGACCACCAGTACGCGACGGACAGACGACGACGCGAACAAGGAGGACCAGTACGTGACGGACACACAGGACGACGCCACCAAGGAGGACCCGTACGCGACAGGACGACGCGATCAAGGAGGACCCGTACGCGACAGGACGACGCGAGCAAGGAGTACCAGTACGCGACGGACAGACATGGACCCGAACCTACGAGTCATCCCTGCCCTCATAGCAGTACACCTCCTCTACAGGTTACGACGCAGACGCCGCAGAAGGTCAGAATAACTAAGGGATGGGGGAAAGTGGGGTGGGGTGGGGGTGGCACGACCAGGGCAGGCCAC
The DNA here is from genome assembly GCF_964204655.1 of Triturus cristatus. Classification (NCBI taxonomy): domain Eukaryota; kingdom Metazoa; phylum Chordata; class Amphibia; order Caudata; family Salamandridae; genus Triturus; species Triturus cristatus. The sequence goes on from NC_140584.1 coordinate 1,025,722,302, forward strand.
AAAACAACCACATAAGTCACACACCACACATGGCCTGGACATACCTGACTCCCATGCCCTGGTCACCACGAGGGGGTGGGGGCGTGTCCTGATAAGCCAGCGACCGCCACAACGGAAGTCCGTCACCACGCGAACCGGCAACACAACCAGACAGGTACGTCCCGTACCCACGCCTGAAGAGCGTGGGTACGAGTCGGACCACGCCCACACACGTCACCCCAACAATGGCGGGACGGATCGCACCCACGTGGCAAAGGCCTGGGTACGGGCCGCACAAACATCACATAGCGTGGGGACGGATATGTACGGACCCTACCCCCACCCCGTATGCAAGGAGCGTACCCCTAAGCCCAACAGTGCAAGTACGACCCGTACCCCCACCCGCGTATGCATGGAGCGTACCCCCCATGCCAACAGTGCAAGTACGACGCGAACCCTCACCCGCGTATGCAAGGAGCTTACCCCCCAGCCCAACAGTGTAAGTACGACCCGTACCCCCACCCGCGTATGCAAGGAGCGTACCCCCCATGCCAACAGTGTTAGTACGACCCGTACCCCCACCCGCGGACGTACGGAGCGTACCCCCACCCCAACAGTGTAAGTTCGACCCGTACCCTCACCCGCGTATGCATGGAGCGTACCCCCCATGCCAACAGTGTAAGTACGACTCGAACCCCCACCCGCGGACTCACGGACCGTACCCCCACCCCAACAATGTAAGTTCGACCCGTACCCTCACCCGCGTATGCATGGAGCGTACCCCCCATGCCAACAGTGTAAGTACGACTCGAACCCCCACCCGCGGACTCACGGACCGTACCCCCACCCCAACAGTGTAAGTACGACCCGTACCCCCACCCGCGAATGCAAGGAGCGTACCCCCCAGCCCAACAGCGTAAGTTCAACCCGTACCCTCACCCGCGAATGCAAGGAGCGTACCCCCCAGCCCAACAGTGTAAGTACGACCCGTACCCCCACCCGCGAATGCAAGGAGCGTACCCCCCAGCCCAACAGCGTAAGTATGACCCGTACCCCCACCCGCGAATGCAAGGAGCGTACCCCCCAGCCCAACAGCGTAAGTACGACCCGTACCCCCACCCGCGAATGCAAGGAGCGTACCCCCCAGCCCAACAGTGTAAGTACGACCCGTACCCCCACCCGCGAATGCAAGGAGCGTACCCCCCAGCCCAACAGTGTAAGTACGACCCGTACCCCCACCCGCGTATGCAAGGAGCGTACCCCCCAGCCCAACAGCGTAAGTACGACCCGTACCCCCACCCGCGAATGCAAGGAGCGTACCCCCCAGCCCAACAGCGTAAGTACGACCCGTACCCCCACCCGCGAATGCAAGGAGCGTACCCCCCAGCCCAACAGTGTAAGTACGACCCGTACCCCCACCCGCGAATGCAAGGAGCGTACCCCCCAGCCCAACAGTGTAAGTACGACCCGTACCCCCACCCGCGTATGCAAGGAGCGTACCCCCCATGCCAACAGTGTAAGTACGACCCGTACCCCCACCCGCGGACGTACGGAGCGTACCCCCACCCCAACAGTGCAAGTTCGACCCGTACCCTCACCCGCGTATGCATGGAGCGTACCCCCACCACACCAGTGTAAGTAGACTCGTACCCTCACCTCGAATGCATTGAGCGTACCCCCACCGTGTATGTGCCAAGCGTACATATCCTGAAATCGGAGGTGTGTGTGCAGAGTCCACCCAGCAGTGCCCTGAGACAGGAGGGGTGGTTGCCTATCACTCCCAGCAGTGCCCTGAGACAGGAGGGGTGGGTGCCTATCACTCCCAGCAGTGCCCTGAGACAGGAGGGGTGGGTGTGGAGTCCTCCCAGCTGTGCCCAGAGACAGGAGGGGTGGGTGTGGAGTCCTCCCAGCTGTGCCCAGAGACAGGAGGGGTGGGTGTGGAGTCCTCCCAGCAGTGCCCTGAGACAGGAGGGGTGTGTGCAGAGTCCTCCCAGCAGTGCCCTGAGACAGGAGGGGTGGGTGCCTATCACTCCCAGCAGTGCCCTGAGACAGGAGGGGTGTGTGCAGAGTCCTCCCAGCAGTGCCCTGAGACAGGAGGGGTGGGTGCCTATCACTCCCAGCAGTGCCCTGAGACAGGAGGGGTGGGTGCAGAGTCCTCCCAGCAGTGCCCTGAGACAGGAGGGGTGGGTGCCTATCACTCCCAGCAGTGCCCTGAGACAGGAGGGGTGGGTGTGGAGTCCTCCCACCAGTGCCCTGAGACAGGAGGGGTGTAACACATGTGTGTGAGGCCAGAATTATCCACATGCATACTGGCTACAAGGGAACATGTCCCCATGAACTCATGTCAACAGACTCCACACACAAGTACAGTGATCATCAAGGATGCCACGATTGTTGCAGGTGGAGACATGGCCCTGCATGCATGGCCAAAGTAGAAGGGCTCCGTCACACACACAGCTCATGTAGACACAGCTCTGCGCTAAACATTGGGAACACCCTGCAGGGAAGAAAGCTGGGTACACAGAGGAAGGAATACACCCTGGGACAAGTGCACCATGCAGTAACTGCTTACATGAACAAAGAAAGTTAGCCAACACCTTGTGATGGCACACAGATCCCAGGGTCCCACCAATGAGCAGTACACTACTACATATCCCACACACCCAAACCCTTACACACCACCAAAAACCATGTAGCAGCCCCACCAACACCAATACCAGCATAGCAGTAGTGTGATAATGAAAACAAAATTAAGCTTTATTCAGCATGAGCACAATGTCCGTGGATCGCAGGCAGTTCAATCTTCACAAAGCCCATAGGGCAGTCAATGATTCTCAGCTGGATGGGGGACACAGTGGGATGCGTGTCCCCTACCTTGCCTGCACAGTCAAATGGCATCGTCTTCCACACTGGTGAGGGCATCAGGGGGGGGGAAGCAACAGGCACCGCAGGGACATCAGGGCAAAGGGGCGGCGTTGTGGGTGCAGGGATGGAGGACTCCACCACAGGGGGTGGGTCAGTGCCAAAGGCGGAGGCCAGGATGGCACTACACACCTTTGCAAGGTCCTCCAGGGAGTCCCCTGCACCCGAAGGGACCTCAGGCCCCAAGGAGGGGGGGGGTTCAGAGGGATGGGTCGCAGCGCCACCGGGGGAGGGTGGAGACAGGGGGGGAGACTCAACCACCCTGACCGGGGACCTCCTTGACCGCTTGCGTGGTGGTGTAACTGTGGGGCTCAGGGACAGAGCGGCCATGAAGGAGTCCTTGGGGGAGATGTGGCCAGGAGAGCTGAGGGGAGGGGATTTGGAGGGAGTGGACTGGGTGGAATGCGGACTCCCACTATGGCTGCGTGTCACACGTTTGCCCCCCGACCCAGTGGGTGTGCCTACCTCACCCTGTGTGTGCGTGTCAGGAGGAGTGCGGTGGACCTTCCCTGCTGGTGTGGTGCCCGTGTCCGTTGATGTGGGTGCATGCCGACGTCTGGGTGTACGTGGGACAGGCATGGGAGTGGGAAGTGTGGATGGGGCAGGGGTAGGTGGGGGGAGGTCGCGCTGCAGGAGACCCACTGCTGCAGTCAGTGTGGAGTCGATGGACCTCAGCAAGTTGCGTTGGTCAGCCTACGATGAATGAATGCCCTCCAAGAAAGCCTCGATGTTGGTGAGGGTTTTGCCGTGGGCATGGAGGACATTAAGGATCGCAGCCTGACCAACCTGCAGTTGCCGCTGGATGTCCACAGACTCTGCATTGGCGGCAGCAGTGGAGACAGGGGCAGGGGGTGCGGTGCCTGGCAGGAAGGAGACATGCTGTGACCGGGCACGCTGGGAAGGGACACGAGCAAGTGGGAGGCGGCTGGTGGGAACTGAGGGGGCGGTGCGAGGTGTTGTTCCGCTGTCAGCTGCTGGTGCAGCCACCGCCCACTCGGAGACATCCTCCTCGGACCTGTCAGCTTCGTATTCTGACGTGCCAGTCGACAGGTCCTCGGCCGCACTATCCTCCACCTCTGTCCCACTCGATGTGCCAGCCCCGATGTCACGGCTGGCACTGGTGCTCGGTCCCTCCGCCTTGCCTGTGTCCATGTCTCCCTCTGTGTCCCCCGACGATGCTGTGGGCAGGGTGGAGAGACAGAAATTAATCAGACAGCTGTACACATCAGTCACATGAGTACAATCGACATAGGTAACACTGCATAGCCTGAAAAGGAAGATCCCTAACATCTACTAAACAAGGTACCGATGTAGGGCATGAAACACACAGTTGGTTGAGCCACCATGCCACTGAAATACCATGGAGAGCATGAGACAATAGCTAAACACAGGAAACGGAGTCTGACATAGCACCCAGGCCCTGGGGACAATCCTGCACTGCATCTGCACCACACAGCGTTGGCGAAAATACCGATGACCAGGGACCATATCCATGAACTTGAGACACATGCTGCATAGGTAATGCTGAAAACATGCCCAACATGACTCGGTCACTGCACATTGCGTGTGTGTCCAGACACATCACACACTGCCCAGACCCAGCAAGTAGAAATCAGGATTTGACACATAGGCATTGCCCGCACCAACAAGACCCTACACGAGGCAAATTGTTGAGACACAGGTGGCACCAACATCTCATAGTCTGGCTGATACACACAGGGGCAGGCAAAAAGCAAGAGTGTACGCCAAACAGCCAAGGTGCGCCTGTACAAATAATGAGGTACCAGTGCCCATCCTCAGATGAGTATAACAAGACACACAGGCACTGGCAACTGTGAGTATGTAGAAGGACAATCCGGTCAGGCTGCACAGTGGACACCTGTACAAAATAGCACGTCTATATACATGGTGACAGGGGACAATGGCACAGAGCACAACCTACGCTGTAGACACTGAGATTGTCCACGTTTATGATGACACATACACCACTGAGGAAAAGGTGCCCCAGGGGACAGTAGTGGGCACGCAACTACATGCTACTGAATGGTAATGACTGCAACACACGTCACCATCCCTGCACTATGTGTATCGCACACTCATGCACATCATGTCACAGGCCACTACATAGGACATGCGCGCTGTAAGGCATGACACATGAGAGACCAACTCCCATGTCTGGAGTCAGCATCAGTGCCAACTGACATGGAACCCACATGCAGTGAACTTGACAGTGCACAGGCAAGGTCCCACAACCTGTTACACACCACCCCCACACATGATGCTACAGTCATTGTTCTCGTGGACAAAGCGCCAGCCTACATCACCTTGTGAAGGAGTGACTACACACAGACCAGAGAACACATTGCAAGGAGGGGAAGGGTGGCAGGGGCACAGCGCTATACTGGGGCAAACAGGATCTGCACAGCACCTTTAAACCCTGCCAGTTAATTCATGCTACTGTGCCCTTACAAATGCCGGTGACACACAACGAACACACATGTACCTACCCCCTTCCGGCTGCTGCATCGCCTGTAAGCGCCTCTCCAGGTCTGGAAAGACCACCGGCAGCACACGCCTGTGGAGGTGGCTCAGACGGCGGCGGCCGCGGTTCTTGTGGCTCTCAGGTGAGTCCCCCAGCAGGAGCCGTGCAATCCTCCGCGTCCAGCACCGGATATCCTGCCAGCGTTTTCTCACCTGGGGCAGGCTCCGCCTCCGACCATCCACACCCCTCACGGCACTGACGGCGGTCAGCCAGATCTGCTCCTTGGCAGTGGCGCCTACCTGTGAGGAGGAACAAGTGACACCACATCAATACACCAGCCACATGTCACAGAGAGACATATGGGTACAAATTAGCTGGTTACAACAAGGCATGTCATGCAGCCAACGCATTGCACCTTTGTCATAGGGACATCATCCCCTGGTGAGGGAAAAAGCAGTACGTGCCACAGTGGGTACACAGGTGGAATGATGGCAATGTCACAATCAATGATCAAGGCTCACACTGTGCATCACACCCACCCCTCCTGTCTCAGGGCACTGCTGTGAGTGATAGGCCCCCACCCCTCCTGTCTCAGGGCACTGCTGTGAGTGATAGGCCCCCACCCCTCCTGTCTCAGGGCACTGCTGGGAGTGATAGGCCCCCACCCCTCCTGTCTCAGGGCACTGCTGGGAGTGATAGGCCCCCACCCCTCCTGTCTCAGGGCACTGCTGTGAGTGATAGGCCCCCACCCCTCCTGTCTCAGGGCACTGCTGTGAGTGATAGGCCCCCACCCCTCCTGTCTCAGGGCACTGCTGTGAGTGATAGGCCCCCACCCCTCCTGTCTCAGGGCACTGCTGGGAGTGATAGGCCCCCACCCCTCCTGTCTCAGGGCACTGCTGTGAGTGATAGGCCCCCACCCCTCCTGTCTCAGGGCACTGCTGTGAGTGATAGGCCCCCACCCCTCCTGTCTCAGGGCACTGCTGTGAGTGATAGGCCCCCACCCCTCCTGTCTCAGGGCACTGCTGGGAGTGATAGGCCCCCACCCCTCCTGTCTCAGGGCACTGCTGGGAGTGATAGGCCCCCACCCCTCCTGTCTCAGGGCACTGCTGGGAGACATCAGGCACCCCCCCCGGGACCCCCCCGACAGTACATGGCATGTGTGTTACACCTGGACGCAATGGCAGAAGTCACAGTCACAACATAGGGACAGTCTGTGGCAGTGGCCTATGCACTCACCTGATACCCTGGTCGCCCATACAGCATGGAGTACTGTGGGAGGATCACATCCAGCAGAGCCATGTTCTCCTCCAGGGTGAATGGCTGTGTCCTCTCCACAGCCCTTGACATGGTTCCAGGGAATCAGTAGCAGCAGCTGGGTCGACGAATGCAAAGATGTGCAGGCAAGTGCTCCCTCATGGGACCTGGCTGCCTTATATGTGCCCTTCTGCCCAGTCTCATGCACAGGAGTACAGAGTGATTGGTCACTCACATTTGCATCCTATGTTTCCACCAATCCCTTCAAACCTAGCAGTCTGTGGGTTCTCTATCGGTTTCATTCTCCTGCATGATGTCAGCCCCACAAACACATTGCAACAAAGTAGAAGAATTCAAACTGACTTCTGCTGTGCACCTTCCAGAACAATTTCGAATTTTGAACTTGGTCTCCATGACAACCAGCATGCATGTAGGCCTTAATACTTGTCCCCTATGTAATTTGGAGCATCACACACAGGTACGGTGCGTTTCGGGGCCCTAGGGCACCCCAAATGCATGGCAACGGCCCGTACATGCATGCCTACGCTCTCCATCACTATGGGTCTGCACGCGTATGCGTACCCGTAGTGTTACGGACCGTACACACGCATGTACGCTCTCTATCACTATGGGTCTGCACGCGTATGCGTACCCGTAGTGTTACGGACCGTACACACGCATGTACGCTCTATATCACTATGGGTCTGCACGCGTATGCGTACTCCTAGTGATAGTGAGCGTACATGCGAGTGTACGGTCCGTACCACTACGGGTACGCATACGCGTGCAGACCCATAGTGATAGTGAGCGTACATGCGTGTGTACGGTCCGTACCACTACGGGTACGCATACGCGTGCAGACCCATAGTGATAGTGAGCGTACATGCGTGTGTACGGTCCGTACCACTACGGGTACGCATACGCGTGCAGACCCATAGTGATAGTGAGCGTACATGCGTGTGTACGGTCCGTACCACTACGGGTACGCATACGCGTGCAGACCCATAGTGATAGTGAGCGTACATGCGTGTGTACGGTCCGTAACACTACGGGTACGCATACGTGTGCAGACCCATAGTGATAGTGAGCGTAGATGCGAGTGTACGGTCCGTACCACTACGGCTACGCATACGCGTGCAGACCCATAGTGATAGGGCCATACACACGCATCTACGCTCACTATCACTATGGGTCTGCACGCGTATGCGTACCCGTAGTGGTACGGAACGTACACACGCATCTACGCTCACTATCACTATGGGTCTGCACGCGTATGCGTACCCGTAGTGCTACGGACCGTACAAATGCCTGTACGCTCGCCATCACGATGGGTACACATACGGCAGCACTCCCACAGTGATTTGGGAACATGCACAGGCCCTCTCAGCAGCAGTACGGCGGTTTTTACACATCACTGTGGTGATAGGCGACACACATGTAGGAATAGGGCGGACATACTTGTCCATGGATGGACATACTTGTCCAGGAATGGACATCAAGGCATCGTCTGTGCATTACTACATGTGTGGGGCACAGGTGTCACAGGCTGTGATGTGGAACATGCCTCCTGAGTGGAGAAGGCACCAGATGTATGATGAGATGTGTACATGTGTACTGTGTGAGGGTGCAATGTGTGCCAGGCATGCCCTTGACTCCTTTGACATGTGTGCATGTGGGACTGCGCACTTGGGGTGAGCGTCACTGGCATGGCACGGACACCAACACACGGAAGTGTCCCATGATGCCCGGTACAGGGGTCATGACACATGACTTGTCACTACCCACAGTGCACAATGTGACTATGTCATATATGTGTCCGGGATTTACATCAGGTTGATGTTGTAGCACCCTCAAAAGCTGCAGCCGTTGCAGCAACCAACATGTGGCTGTGTGTAGATTGTCATTGCACACTGTTCCCAACACCATGCCACATGTGTTATCGGATGTGAGGTGCACATGTATGCATGGGACACGGAGTAGCGTGACAAGGCCATGTCAGCAAACTCACAAGGAATGTGTGGTGAGTCATGACATGTGCACCTTCATGGCAAGGTGTGTGGGCTGGACTAGTGTAATGTCATGTGACCTGTGGCTCCAGTGTTCCGCTACCAGTCTCTGCAATCGGCATCACACTTCTGCTGATGTGTGGGTGTATGTCACTCCTGTCTTGCGTCGGGCAGTGCACTTGCACTGGGACACACCTATTTCCATGGCGTGGCATGGGGAGGTTCTCAATCACCGTGTGTAGCTGGGTCTTGGAAGGAGTGTCACCTTGCATCCATACGTGTCCTGGGCATGTAGCACATGCCTGACTCCCTATGTGGCATGTGTGTATTGCCAGATTTACATGTGCTCAGTAGACATGAGTTGTTCTCGTAGTGCACTCACTCTTCCTTGTCACTTCCAAATTACTGCAGAGCGCCTCCTGTTGCCCGAAGAATTCCAAACTTGGCTACCATGCAGGACAATGACAGGATCCGGCTCTACCGCTTCACCCAACCGTTGATTCTGGAGCTGACGGCGAGACTGGCACCACACCTGCAACCGCAGCACAGGTATCCTACGGCACTGACACCCCAGCTGAAGGTAATGGCTGCCCTACATTTTCTGGCCACGGGTACCTTCCAAAATACCATAGCTCATGTTGGTGGCATGTCCCAGAGCATGTTCAGCGATGTGCTGCATGATTTCTTGGAGGCCATGTTGATTCACCTGGATGACTTCATCAAGTTCCCAACCCCTGAACAGATGACTGAGGTCAAGCGTGGATTCTATGCCCTGGGAGGGATGCCCCATGTCATTGGGTCCATAGATGGGACACATGTAGGTTTGGTACCACCACACGCACGGGAGGTGGCTTACCGCAATCGGAAGCACTACCACTCCATCAATGCCCTTGTGGTGTGTCTGTCCAATATGGTGATTTCACATGTCTGTGCTCGTTTCCCAGGATCAGCACACGATGCCTACATCATGAGGCGTAGCGGGATGCCTGATATGATGATGCAGCTGCGCAACGAACGGGCATGTGTTGTTGGTGGGTACAGTCTGTCTGTCCTGTATTCTGTATAGCCGACCAGCACAACCGCTACACCAGTTCTAACGATGTCCATGTGCTTCCCATGTAGGGGACGCTGGCTATCCCAACATGCCTTGGCTGCTGACACCTCTCCGCAACCCCATCACGCCGGCCCAGCTCCGCTATAACACCGCCCATGGCCGGACAAGGCGAGTGATAGAGAGGACGTTTGGCATGCTGAAGAGCCGATTCCGGTGCCCCCACAAGACCGGCGGTGCACTCCCTTATGCCCCGGCGAAGGTCTGCAAGATCTTCATGGTCTGCTGCATGCTGCACAACATGGCAGTTGAAAGAGCTGTGCCACTCATCCTGAATCAACATGACGAGGACCATCCACCCGTGGAGGACGAAGGGCTTGGCAATGGGGCTAGTGATGTGGAGGATGTGGAGCCGCAAGAGGACATCCGGACTCGGCTCATACGCGACTTCTTTGCTTAGTGGTGAGTACCAGGGTCTGAGTGTGCACGCATTGGTCCCCGTGTGGCATGCGTTGTGATGTGTGTCTCCACCTGCATGTATGGTACGTGGGTCAGAGGTGTGTGTGGGTGTGTCACTGGAGTGATGGTGGCAGTGATGGTAGTATTTCCCCAGTCATAATTGTGACCTAGCATGTTGTCATCCATACATGTGTCGAGTAACTGCACATGCAAGTGGCTGTGCTTTTTGTGGCTGACTTCTTGTGTGTCTCTCTTCCCCAGGTACCTGCGCATGCCGTTTGCTGGTTGCATTGTTGTGGCACTGCTATTCCTCATGGACATGACATCGTGGGCTGACTCAGCGTTACAGGCACGGACACGTTTGGAAGTCTCCATGGGGTAAGGGATGCATCTGGGGTGTATTGGGTGTGGCAGTTGTTCACGATGTGTGCACACTGCCCCGGTCGGGGTTTGGTTCCTCTGCAGACATGTGGCATCCCCATGGGACACGACATGCAGCTGGGTACACCTGAATAGATGGGCTGCCTGGTTGTCAGTCATCAGTGATGGGATAGTGGATTGTGATGATGGCATCAATGTGTGTGACACTGCCCTCGGACACATACGGTTAACATTGTCTTGACATGGCGTGGGACTTCCACATCAGCGGATGTATGGTGTATGGCAGGCTCTCCGTGAGCAGCTGTGGGTGTTTAGCTGTTAGCCGACGCTTGTGTGCCAGTTCCATGGCTATCACGCATTTGTGCTGCAGAAGGGGGGTGCCAGTGTTGGAGCCACATGTTACTCCACATGATGTGTTCATGTGTACTTCAAGTTGCCTCTGCAATCCCAAAAACATGACTAATAAAGGTGTCCCTATGCCTCCAAGGTGCCTCTTCTCAGTCAATGCTGGTGTGTTGGCACGGTGCATCCTGCATGTCTGGCATGGTATTCCCTGATTGTGGCTATGTGTCAATGTGTCGAGTGGCAAGATGCAAGCTGTGTGTGTGTGCTGAGACTGTGTATTGGGCATGATGTCCATGACTGTGTGGGTATTGTGACATGTGCCATCCCCATGCATCCAACGTTGTCCATGACCCCATTCTCTGCATCCACCGGACTCAAGCTTGCAGGACATGGTTCTGCCACCTGTCTACACATACCTGGGTGCCCCCCAGGACACGGGCCAGGATCCCTGACCTCTGCGCATGACTGTTGCTGTACTCAATGTGTCTGTCAGCACGGTTGTTCGGCCACCCCCTCAGCTGGTTCTGACCATCACGGGTGTGTATGGTGCTCCATGTCTGTCTTGCCTAATAAACTGTGACCCATGTGTCCTGTGCCAGACTCAGGCCCCAGGGTGTGGATGGTTGAAGTGAACAGATGACTCAGGCATGTTTAGACTGTACAAGACACATGTTAGGTAATAATGCTACCAGCAGGCATCTACTCTTAATAGTGTGATTTATTATTGGGGGGGGGGGGGACAAAGTGAGGGGCTTTCCGGGATTAGGGAATGCAAAGTTCAGTAGGGGAGTTGGTGTCCTTGCCATTGGAAATCCTCAGAGTCCATGCCACAGTCTTTGTCAACATTGGTCAGCCAGTGACCAGCAGGGCCATGTGGCAGAGAATGTCTCTTGATGCTGTGATGCTGTTGCTCCAGTGGGCCAGGTGCCAGGCCAGGTGTCCTGGGAGATGGTGATGTAGCAGCCACCCTCACGGTCCTTTCCGTGGACGACCCGGCTTCCTGCGGGGAACCTCAGCAGCAGGCCGTGAAGACGTCTGGGATGCTCCGTCGGATGTTTCCTCCTCCTCCTCATGATCCCTCCCTGTGGGTGGTGATGTTCTCCGCCTTCTGGCACAGGGAGGGTCGGCCATGGTGTCGGCCATCCGACGGAGTTCAGCGTGAATCCCCTGGGACGCCGTCACTTGCTCAGCCTGTCTGTCCTCCATCCTCCGTTGGTGTACCTGTAGACAGGCTATTAGCTCCGCATGTTGCTGGGCCTGCTGGACCTTGATCCCCTCGAGGACGGACACAACCTGGGCCATGCCCGTGGTGTCCTGCCGGTATGAGTCCAGGATGTTACGGACATGGGAAAATACCGGATCCCCAGCCAACTGGTCAGGCTCGCGCCTCCGCCGTCCTCCACTCCCACCACCCCTGCCCACTTGCGTCTGGCCTGCACTTGTGGGAACATCGGGTCTCCGGGACCCCTGAGGGGTGGCATTGGCGTTGTCGCCTGCCTCCTCCTGGGTGCCCGGGACACCGTGTCCCTCCTGGCGAGCCTGGCTGCATTGTGGTGTTGGGGCAGGGATCCTGGGTGTCTCCTGGGATGTGGCAGGAGTGGGGGTGGTGGTTGGCACGGTTGTACCTGACGCAGGTGCTGCAGGTGGTTGGACACCAGAGGGGCCAGGTCGGTCGGGGTCGTCCGCAGAGTGGTGAGAGTGGTCGCTGCCGGTGGGATCGGTCTCCTGCAGATCCGGGTCCTGTGAGTGTTCCCCCCCAGTGTTGGGGGGTGCAGCACGACGTTGACCTGTGTGTGAGAGAGAAAATGTTAATTTTGATCCATGCAACATCCATGTTTCATCCGTTACAAAGTTGGCACATTTCCTCTTGGAATTAGGATCTGTCTTGCATTCCACTCACAGTGCACTTGTGCATGGGTGTGTCCCTTGGGCACCAATTTGGCCCCTTTAACTATGTGTGGCACAGTCTTACTTGCTGCGTCAAGTGTGACTGCAGTCAGCAGTGGAGTGTGCATGTGTGGCGAGCCATGCATTTGCGCCTTCCTTGTAGCACTGTACATGTGCACATGGAGTGGATCCACACACTTATATGATGCAGGTGGCTGTCCTTGTGCTCGTGTACAGGTTGTGACATGGCCCTGCGTTTTGCCATGATGAAGAGGGGGGGTTCTGGCACTGGCCACCCTTGTCTACATGCACGCAGTCCACCTGCTGACGAGCAGACATTCCCACACACCAAAGGACTGATTTGCTCTCCCTGTGTCTCCCTCCTTCTCTGTCCCCCTCTCCCTCCCTCTCTGTCCCCCTCTCCCTCCCTCTGTGTGTCAGCCTCCTCCCTCTGTCCATCTTCCTGTGTCTCCCTCCCTCTCTGTCCCCCTCTCCCTCCCTCTCTGTCCCCCTCTCCCTCCCTCTGTGTGTCAGCCTCCTCCCTCTGTCCGTCTCCCTCCCTCTCAGTCCCCCTCTCCCTCCCTCTGTGTCCCCCTCTCCCTCCCTCCGTGTGTCACCCTCTGTCACCTTGGCCCAGCTTCCTGGGCACACACTGTTAGCAGATCTTTGAGTGGCCCTTGGCCTGTTGATGTGAGTTTGTTTCTGATCTCCAGGCACCCATTTTGTCTGCTGTGTGTCTGTGCGCTGCTGCTGTGGTGGTGTGTGCTGCCACTCTTTCACAATGTTGGCTGTTCATTAGCTGCTGTCATGTGCAAAACAGTGCCTTCACCCCCATGTGTTGATGCAAGGCGTCCGCCATTTGCTGGCAAGTCATTCCTGTGTTGGGACACAGTGTTTGTCTGGCTGTGACCTAGGCCATATGGGCAGAGGGCATTGTTGTCTGCTTTGGAGTCGCACTATGTGATTCTTGGTGCCCAGCCTCCCGCCATCCGGGTTACCGTGTCATGTGTTGTTGTCTTCTGTGGCCTGTGACTTGACATTGTCCAGCTGGGTGCATGGGGCATGGTGGCAGCAGTGGCATGTGCCTGCTCATGGAGTGTGGTTGAGTCATGCGATGGCTTGTGGTGGTTGCGTGCCTGTTATTAATTTTGGTTGTGGTTGCAGTTCCCCCCATGTGAGGTGCGTTGTTTGTGTACTCACCCGGGTCTCGGAGTCCTTCTACTCCTTCAACTGCCTCCACCGGCAGTATGGCCATCACCCTCTCCTCCCAGGGATGGTACTGTACGGCTCTGCGGGAGGGCCATCCTCCGGTGGCGTTGGCCTGGTCGTGTTCCTCCTGCCTCTTGGCTCTGACCCTCCTCCGCAGATCGTACCACCTGTTCTGGCAATCCTGCTTGGTCCTCCTGGTGTCCGCAACAGCATTCACAGCATCGACGATGGTCTGCCACATGGCTGTTTTGGCTGCCTGGCTGGTGCTTCTGACCAATGTTCCAAAGATCTGTGGCTCGACTCTGAGGATTTGATCAACAAGGACCTCCAACTCTCGGTGACTGAACTTTGGATTCTTGGTAGTGGGCATGGTGAGGGGTGTGGGTGGGGATGGTGTGGGTGTGGGGGGTGTGTGGATGTTGGGGGGGGTGTGGATGGTTGTGTGTGTGTGTGAATGTGATGAGAGGGTGTTTGTGAGGGTGGTCGTGTGAAGGTGTGCAAGTGTAAGATGTGGTGTAGCTTGTAGTCTGGTTCTGTGGTGTCTGGCAGCAGTGAGTCTGTTGCAAAGGCTCATGGTTTGTGTGTGTGGGCCCTTTTCATTGGTCCATGGGTGGGTGTGGCAGTGTTTGAATTTTGGGTGGGTGTGTTATAAGGAGTGGTGGTGTATTGGGCCTCTGTTTGTTTTTGACAGTTGCAGGTCAGTGATTGTGAGAAGTTGGCCTGGTATATGCTGTTCACTAGTTCTAGTGACCACCTTGTACCATGCCAAGCAACCCTTATGGTGTGGTTGTAAGTCAACCTTTTTGGACTAGCTGCCCTAGTGGTAGCGTAGGCTAAGCAGTCTTTGAGGCTAAACTCGTGAAGCGTGTTAAGCAAGCTGTTTTTCCAATAGTAACCCCCTTTTATACCAATGAAAGGACACCACACAGATATATATTCAAAATATATATGTATTTATTTCTCAAAGTAACCCCTAGTCTCTTTATGAGCACAGGAGCACAAATCGTCAAACAAGATTATCACAGAATACACAGAAGTTGCACTTTATATGGATAGGCCCTGGTGGCCACTCGAACCATATACTAAAATAGTGGTATAAGTACCACGAACAGAAAAGGGAAAAGGCCTAGGGCCTCTAGAATCGCTGGGCCTACAAGGAGCTAACGTCAGTTAGTGACCAGGAGGTCCACGGGTGGCGTGTGCAGAGCAAATAGTCACACGCGTGCTCCCATAGGTTTCAATGGGTGCGTAAAAAGTACAAAGTTACTGCAAAAGGAATCTTCCGGATGACCTAGGAACTTAAGATTTGGAACACAGGCACTAGAGATGTAATACTACACTTGGGCACAGGTGTGCCAGCTTTACCTCACCCACAGGAAGCGGGTGCATAGGCCTCGAAGTGCGTCGGGTTTCTTCTATCTGTTCCGTTGAGCCTGGGACAAAGATGCTGCAGGCGGTCGGTCGGGAAGAGATGCAGTGGATCCAAGAGTGGATCGGAGATGTTGAAGACCTGTAAGCAGAGGGGACAGTGTTCACAGTCACTAGCCAGTGACCAGCGTGGCACCAGGTGGGTACCAGGCGATGTCGGGTGCAAACAGGTGATGAGGGGTAGCTTGTCTCCGCAGCCACGTGGTCCCTGAAGGTCGACGACGTCCAGGAGTCGGCTCACGAGCTGTCCCCCGCAGGCTCTCGCTGTCGGCGGTGTCGGCGACTTGATCGAAGCAAACAAGCCTTGGCAAAAGCAATTGTTGTAGGCAAGGAGTTTAAGCTGATGGTTCTGACCAGCAAGGTCAGAGGAACTGCTCCTTTGGAGGGGAGCAAGGGCCAGTCTGGAGCAACCAGACCAGCGGTGTTTGTCGTAGATTTCGTCGCCAAGATGGCCACTAGCCAGCGGGCCAGCAACCGGTTAGGCGCGTCGAGTGGCAAAATGCAGAAGGGCCCCACGCAGATCGTGGAGATGCTGGAGGGCTCACCTTTGGTGCAGATGCTGCTCGAGGGTTGGGCTTCTCAGGACCCAAAGCACAACTTGGAGGGAGCCTCGGTTGTTGCACTTGTCAGCTTGTCGTAGTCGTTCCAAGATGGCTGGCTCCACGTGTCTCGGTGCCTCCACGGGTCTCCTCTTTTCAGGGACTGTGGATCGGGCGGTGAGAGGTCTGGAGGTCCAGGTCTTGTCAGTCTCTGGGCTCGGGCTCCGGCGGGAGGCGGCGGCAAAGCAGACGGTGATTCGCTGGATGGTGCTTGCGTTAGCAAGGTGGTCACTCCCTGACCACAGGGGAGATTTTCTTCAGTCTTCTGTGCAGCAGAATGTCGAAGTTCCCGTCTTCTTCTTAGTTTCAAGTTGATTCCAGGATGTCTGAAGTCTTAGGACACAGCTCCTACCTTTAAGCGGATTCTAGGGGCCGGACAACCTGCTAGGTCCCTCCCTATGGGTGGGACCAGGAAGGGGGGTGGTTACACCCCCAATCCTTTGTCCAGCTCGCCCCAGGCCCGGGACTGGTGTGCCCCAGGACCGGTTTGAACTGGCATATGCACCGAGGCTCCTTGTGAGCCACAGGCATGTCTGGTTTCTTTCAAGCCCTACCTGACCAATACACAAAATCCTGTCTGGGGTGGTGCACGCACCTCCCCTGGCAGGAAACCCTTTGTCCACACCTCCCAAGCTGGAAGGACTCCCAGCAGCAGGAGGGCAGACTTGTGTCTGTGGTGGCAGCATCCATTTTGTGGAGCTGAGGCTATGTCTGATTTTACCCGGGTTTCAGGTACTGTACATGTCGTGTCCCTCTAGAAGGGTGGAATGCTAACCCCGTCGCCAGAATTGGCGAGGGGTTAGTATTCCAATTCGTATGACACCTTACTCGACATGTTTTGATAAAGCCAAACCAAAGTTAGCATTTAACCGCGAGGTTCATAATGCACTTAAGAGTATATGGTATGACGATATCTGGAAACAGTAGAAGGAAGTTGTTCCGACCACTGCAGACAGGCTCAGCTCATGCCAGAGCACCATCTCACATGGAACCAAGCACTCTGCCTTCAGGATTGTTAAGGCCTGCCATAGGAGTGACTTATAGGTTACCAGGTGTCCCATTTAAGGTTAGGTATAGGTATACTACACCTAAGTAAGAGGTGATTACACCAACTTACCCCAGCTGAGTGATCAGCCAGTTGTGTCAAATCGTTAGGCCAAGCCTGGGGTGGCATAATACATGCTGCAGCCCCTGGCAGGCCTTGTGTACACCAATGCCCTGGGTACCTAGTGTACACTGGTACAGGGGCTGACAGGGTGATCCACTTCCAATTGGTTATGCACCTAGGGTGCATAGTTTTAATTTAGTAGAGAGAACAGCAGGCTGGGGGTCTGATTGGCAGGCCCACAGCCTCAATATGTCAAAAACCAGTGAAGCAAAAAGCAAAAATTTGGGGTGACCATAGGATAGCAGACCCTACTCTCCTACACAACCCCCCCCCAAACGCTGGGACATTAAACTAGCCTTGACCAGTCTCGTCTTCATGTCCTAAGTGGAAGTACCTGGAGAGACCATCTGCATTCCCATGGTCAGTACCTGGCCGGTGCTCCACTGTAAAGTCCATCCCCTGTAGGGAAATGGACCACCTAAGCAGTTTGGGGTTTTCACCCTTCATCTGATTTAGCCACAAGAGGGGCTTATGGTCGGTCTGAATCTTGAAGTGAGTGCCAAACAAGTATGGCCTCAGCTTCTTCAGGGCCCACACCACAGCAAAGGCCTCCCTCTCAATAGCTGACCAATTCTTCTCTCTGGGGGTCAACCTTCTGCTAATAAAAGCAATGGGTTGGTCTTGACCATCTACATTAAGTTGTGACAGCACAGCTCCCACACCCAACTCAGAAGCATCTGTTTGGACAATAAACTCTTTGGAGTAGTCAGGACTTTTCAGGATAGGTGCAGAGCACATGGCCTCCTTCAGGTCATCAAATGCCTTTTGACAGCTTACTGTCCACTGAACCTTTTTGGGCATCTTCTTGGATGTCAGATCATTAAGAGGAGTCACAATGGACCCATAGTTCTTAACAAACTTCCTGTAGTACCCAGTCAAGCCCAAGAAAGCTCGAACTTGAGTCTGGGTGGTTGGAGGGGACCAGTCCTTGATGGATTGTATCTTACTCTCCAGTGGTTGAACTTGGCCTCCACCTACAAGGTGGCCCAAATACACAACCTTACTCTGCCCTATCTGGCACTTAGTAGCCTTGATAGTGAGGCCTGCCCTTTGCAGAGCCTCAAGAGCCTTCTTCAGGTGGATCAGGTGATCCTCCCAGGTGGAACTAAAGACAGCAATGTCATCAAGATATGCTGCGCAAAAGTCATCCAACCCAGTAAGGACTTGGTTCACCAGCCTTTGGAAGGTGGCAGGTGCATTCTTCAGACCAAAGGGCATCACCACAAACTGATAATGCCCACCTGGGGTTGAGAATGCTGTTTTGGCCTTAGACTCCTCAGCTAACCTGATTTGCCAATAGCCAGCTGTCAAGTCAAATGTGCTCAAAAACTTTGCAGAAGCTAGTTTGTCTATGAGCTCATCTGCCCTTGGAATAGGGTGTGCATCTGTCCTGGTGACAGCATTGAGTCCTCTGTAGTCCACACAGAACCTCATCTCTCTCTTGCCATCTTTGGTGTGAGGTTTGGGGACCAGAACCACTGGGCTAGCCCAGGGGCTCTCTGAGGGTTCAATGACACCTAATTCCAGCATTTTATGTACCTCAGCCTTTATACAGTCCCTGACGTGGTCAGGTTGTCTGTAAAGTTTGTTCTTTACAGGCAGACTGTCACCAGTGTCCACAACATGGGTACACCAGTCAGTTTGACTAGGTATCAAGGAAAACATATGTGAAAATGATTGTAGAACCTGTCTACATTCAGTCTGCTGATGGGCAGTGAGGTTGCCTCCAAGGGTCACTCCTTCAACTGAGCCATCTTCAGGGTTCTGAGACAACAGGTCTGGGAGAGGGTCACTCTCTTCCTCCTGTCCCTCATCTGTAGCCATGAGCAAGCCCATGTCTGCCCTGTCAACATATGCTTTAAGCCTGTTAACATGGAGTACCCTGTGGGGACTCCTGGGAGTTCCTAGGTCCACCAAGTAGGTGACCTCTCCCTTCTTTTCCAGGATTGTATGGGGTCCAGACCATTTGTCTTGGAGTGCTGCTGGGGCCACTGGCTCCAACACCCATACCTTCTGTCCTGGCTGATACTCAACCAAGACAGCCTTTTGGTCATGCCAAGCTTTCTGTAAGGCCTGGCTTGCCTCAAGGTTTTTAGATGCCTTCTCCATATACTCAGCCATCCTGGAGCGGAGACCAAGTACATAGTCCACTATGTCTAGCTTAGGCTTTTTGAGAGGTAACTCCCATCCTTCCTTCACCAAACACAGTGGGCCTCTCACAGGGTGCCCAAACAACAATTCAAAGGGGCTGTAGCCAACTCCTTTTTGTGGGACCTCTCTGTAAGCAAACAGAAGGCAGGGTAGAAGGATATCCCATCTTCGCCTGAGCTTTTCAGGTAATCCTTTGATCATACCCTTTAGGGTCTTGTTGAATCTCTCAACAAGCCCATTGCATTGTGGGTGATAAGGGGTGGTGAACTTGTAGTTGACACCACATTCCTTCCACATAGCTGTCAAGTATCCTGACATAAAGTTGGTACCTCTGTCAGATACTACCTCCTTAGGAAACCCCACTCTGGAGAATACTCCCAGCAGGGCCCTGGCCACAACAGGTGCTGTAGTGGTCCTAAGGGGAATTGCCTCTGGATACCTGGTGGCATGATCCACTACCACCAGTATAAATCTGTGCCCAGATGCAGTGGGAGGATCCATGGGACCCACTATGTCTATTCCCACTCTTTCAAAGGGGACCCCCACCACAGGTAGTGGTATAAGGGGGGCCTTTGTTGTGCCACCTGATTTGCCACTGGCTTGGCAGGTAACACAGGAGCGACAAAACTCCTTTGTATCTTCATTCATATGAGGCCAGTGAAAGTGAGGGACAAGCCTGTCCCAAGTCTTGTTCTGGCCTAAGTGTCCTGCTAAAGGAATGTCATGGGCCAAGGTAAGAAGGAAGCCCCTAAATTGCAGAGGTATGACCAACCTCCTGGTTGCACCAGGCTTGGGGTCTCTAGCCTCTGAATAAAGGAGCCCTTCATCCCAATACACTTTATGGGTACCTTGAGCATTCCCAGCAGCCTCAGCAGCAGCCAGCTGTCTGAGGGGTTCAAGAGAGGGACAGGATAACTGAGCCTGCCTCAAGTCAGCCCTTGAAGGTCCCCCTGTCCCCAGAAACTCAACCTGATCAGGTTCAAGCTCTTCAGGGACAGTTCCTTCAGGGTCCTCTAGATCAGCTTCCTGGGAAGGCTGATCATCACTCTGAGGCAGGGGGGAAGGCACAGCCTTGACCCTCCTGTTCTTCTTCTTGGTAGGTGCTTGGTCCATTGTTCCAGGATCCAAGACCTGTGGTTCAGTGAGGCACTTTTTGGCCTGTGACCTGGTCACAGCAAGGACATGTGATGATATACCTAACATCTCTGCATGAGTCCTGTACTCCACTTCTGACCATAGAGAACTCTCTAGGTCATTGCCCAACAAACATTCTACTGGGAGGTCTGCACTAACCACAACCCTTTTGAGGCCAGTTACCCCTCCCCATGAGAAGTTAACAACTGCCACACTATGTGAAGTAGTGGCATTGCTGGCATTGGTCACCAGGTAGTTCTCACCTGGTATGTACTGTCCAGGGTCCACAAAGCCTGGTGTCACCATAGTGACACTGGCACATGTGTCCCTGTAGGCTTGAGCCACTTTGTCATTAATTAAAGGGGTCTGTCTGTACTTGCCCAGGTTACTGGGGCTCACAGTCAGGGACACATCAATGTCCCCATCACAGATCAAGACTGCCTGTGTAAGGGTTCTGTCTAAGTCAGAATCTCCTTCAGTTCCCATAGTGATTCCCACTACACCCTTTGTCTGGGGACCAACACTGCTAACAGTAGTACTGGGAGCAGGTGCCTTAGGGGCAACAGTGTTGGGGGCTCCACCCTTTTTGCAATCACTAGTCCAGTGAGTTGTATTTTTGCAATGATTGCACCAGGGTTTCTTTTGACCTTCTTTCTTCTTTTTGGACTGTTGTTGGGACCCACCCTCCTTAGCAGTAGTTTGGGGCCCTGTTGAAGACTTCTGGTCTTTAGATTTCTGATCTCCACCCTTTTGGTCTGTTTTCTTCTGATCACCCCCTTGGCCCTGGTTCTGGTTCTTTTGCTTAACCCTGGTTCTGACCCATTTGTCTGCCTTCTTTCCCAATTCTTGGGGAGAGGTCAGATCAGAGTCAACCAAGTGTTGATGCAGTTGCTGGTTTTGACAGTTATTTAAAATCTGTTCTCTCATCATCAAATTATACAATCCTGTAAAATCAGATACCTTACTTCCCAGCAACCAACCCTCCAAAGCCTTAGTGGCACATTCAATGTATTCAGACCAGTCCTGAGTCTGTGTCTTTTGGGTGTCTCTGAACATTAACCTGTACTGCTCAGTGGTTAAGCCTAACCCATCAACTAGAACACTCTTCAGGACTCTGTAGTTTCTGACATCCTCTTCTCTAACAGTGAGGAGTCTGTCTCTGCCTCTTCCTTCAAAGGAGAGCCAGAGGATTGCTGCCCACTGATCTTCAGGAACCTGCTGTACTTTGCAGGCTCTCTCAAGAGCAGTTATCCACTTGTGGATGTCATCCCCACTTTTGTAGGGGGGCACAACCTTAGACAGGTTTCTATTGTCGAAAACCCTATCTTTGTCCTTAGGGACAATGCTGCCACCAGTGGGTATAGACCCACTCTCTTTATGCTGTCTAGCCTTGCTAAGTTTCTCTTCCATCAGGGTTACTTCTAGCTCCTGCTTCCTGATCCTCAGCTGGGCCTCTTGCATCTTGGCCTCATGTTCCCTCCTCTGAGGGGTGGTCATCCTTCTCCTGGAGTGACCTTGAGAGCCTCTAGAGCCATGGGAAGCATTGGAGTCACCTGAGCGATTCCTTTGCCTTCCCAGCCCTGTGTTAAGTCCACTGGGGAGATCCAGTGGGTTGAACCCACTGTCAGTCCCCAATAGCCTTGGTTTAGCTGGGCCAAGTATAACACTTGGCACTGGGCTAGTTCTCCCTTCATCCTCACTACTGTCAGTATCCTTTTCACTCTCATCCTCTGTGGTAGGCATCCCATCTAAGGGGTGACTATTGGGAAGGGGTACTTCAGTGGCATCTTTAGAAGGGGGGCCTCCTGTTCCTGTCCCTAAGGGGGCTAACTGGGAAGCTTTCTTGAGTGCTCTCTGATTCTCATCATTCTGTAAGAGCTCTCTGAGCTCAGCAGAGTTTGGGTTCTTGGGCTGTTTAAGGCCTCTAAGAGTTGCCAAATGCCTGAGCTCATTCTGATTAAGGGTAGCAAAGCTGGATGGTGCCCTCTGGGGGTCACTCTCAACAGAGATGGGTACAGTGGACCCCTCTGCCCCGGCCATTGCTCTTAAGTGTGGGTGGATGTGTTGCAATCTACCTACACTTGGGTTTACCTACTAAACCTATCTAGTAGTTGTAGTCAGGGTGTGCTACTCCCTTTGCTCTACAACAACTAAGTTCAGTAGAACTTAAGTATATCTAATCTTGTTTTATATGTACCTACAGGTACCTATGTGATCTTTCAATTGGTAACCAAGAGATTACAATGGTAAAACACAGCAAGCTCAAATCCAACCGCTGCTCACCAATGTGAGAAGTTGGCCTGGTATATGCTGTTCACTAGTTCTAGTGACCACCTTGTACCATGCCAAGCAACCCTTATGGTGTGGTTGTAAGTCAACCTTTTTGGACTAGCTGCCCTAGTGGTAGCGTAGGCTAAGCAGTCTTTGAGGCTAAACTCGTGAAGCGTGTTAAGCAAGCTGTTTTTCCAATAGTAACCCCCTTTTATACCAATGAAAGGACACCACACAGATATATATTCAAAATATATATGTATTTATTTCTCAAAGTAACCCCTAGTCTCTTTATGAGCACAGGAGCACAAATCGTCAAACAAGATTATCACAGAATACACAGAAGTTGCACTTTATATGGATAGGCCCTGGTGGCCACTCGAACCATATACTAAAATAGTGGTATAAGTACCACGAACAGAAAAGGGAAAAGGCCTAGGGCCTCTAGAATCGCTGGGCCTACAAGGAGCTAACGTCAGTTAGTGACCAGGAGGTCCACGGGTGGCGTGTGCAGAGCAAATAGTCACACGCGTGCTCCCATAGGTTTCAATGGGTGCGTAAAAAGTACAAAGTTACTGCAAAAGGAATCTTCCGGATGACCTAGGAACTTAAGATTTGGAACACAGGCACTAGAGATGTAATACTACACTTGGGCACAGGTGTGCCAGCTTTACCTCACCCACAGGAAGCGGGTGCATAGGCCTCGAAGTGCGTCGGGTTTCTTCTATCTGTTCCGTTGAGCCTGGGACAAAGATGCTGCAGGCGGTCGGTCGGGAAGAGATGCAGTGGATCCAAGAGTGGATCGGAGATGTTGAAGACCTGTAAGCAGAGGGGACAGTGTTCACAGTCACTAGCCAGTGACCAGCGTGGCACCAGGTGGGTACCAGGCGATGTCGGGTGCAAACAGGTGATGAGGGGTAGCTTGTCTCCGCAGCCACGTGGTCCCTGAAGGTCGACGACGTCCAGGAGTCGGCTCACGAGCTGTCCCCCGCAGGCTCTCGCTGTCGGCGGTGTCGGCGACTTGATCGAAGCAAACAAGCCTTGGCAAAAGCAATTGTTGTAGGCAAGGAGTTTAAGCTGATGGTTCTGACCAGCAAGGTCAGAGGAACTGCTCCTTTGGAGGGGAGCAAGGGCCAGTCTGGAGCAACCAGACCAGCGGTGTTTGTCGTAGATTTCGTCACCAAGATGGCCACTAGCCAGCGGGCCAGCAACCGGTTAGGCGCGTCGAGTGGCAAAATGCAGAAGGGCCCCACGCAGATCGTGGAGATGCTGGAGGGCTCACCTTTGGTGCAGATGCTGCTCGAGGGTTGGGCTTCTCAGGACCCAAAGCACAACTTGGAGGGAGCCTCGGTTGTTGCACTTGTCAGCTTGTCGTAGTCGTTCCAAGATGGCTGGCTCCACGTGTCTCGGTGCCTCCACGGGTCTCCTCTTTTCAGGGACTGTGGATCGGGCGGTGAGAGGTCTGGAGGTCCAGGTCTTGTCAGTCTCTGGGCTCGGGCTCCGGCGGGAGGCGGCGGCAAAGCAGACGGTGATTCGCTGGATGGTGCTTGCGTTAGCAAGGTGGTCACTCCCTGACCACAGGGGAGATTTTCTTCAGTCTTCTGTGCAGCAGAATGTCGAAGTTCCCGTCTTCTTCTTAGTTTCAAGTTGATTCCAGGATGTCTGAAGTCTTAGGACACAGCTCCTACCTTTAAGCGGATTCTAGGGGCCGGACAACCTGCTAGGTCCCTCCCTATGGGTGGGACCAGGAAGGGGGGTGGTTACACCCCCAATCCTTTGTCCAGCTCGCCCCAGGCCCGGGACTGGTGTGCCCCAGGACCGGTTTGAACTGGCATATGCACCGAGGCTCCTTGTGAGCCACAGGCATGTCTGGTTTCTTTCAAGCCCTACCTGACCAATACACAAAATCCTGTCTGGGGTGGTGCACGCACCTCCCCTGGCAGGAAACCCTTTGTCCACACCTCCCAAGCTGGAAGGACTCCCAGCAGCAGGAGGGCAGACTTGTGTCTGTGGTGGCAGCATCCATTTTGTGGAGCTGAGGCTATGTCTGATTTTACCCGGGTTTCAGGTACTGTACATGTCGTGTCCCTCTAGAAGGGTGGAATGCTAACCCCGTCGCCAGAATTGGCGAGGGGTTAGTATTCCAATTCGTATGACACCTTACTCGACATGTTTTGATAAAGCCAAACCAAAGTTAGCATTTAACCGCGAGGTTCATAATGCACTTAAGAGTATATGGTATGACGATATCTGGAAACAGTAGAAGGAAGTTGTTCCGACCACTGCAGACAGGCTCAGCTCATGCCAGAGCACCATCTCACATGGAACCAAGCACTCTGCCTTCAGGATTGTTAAGGCCTGCCATAGGAGTGACTTATAGGTTACCAGGTGTCCCATTTAAGGTTAGGTATAGGTATACTACACCTAAGTAAGAGGTGATTACACCAACTTACCCCAGCTGAGTGATCAGCCAGTTGTGTCAAATCGTTAGGCCAAGCCTGGGGTGGCATAATACATGCTGCAGCCCCTGGCAGGCCTTGTGTACACCAATGCCCTGGGTACCTAGTGTACACTGGTACAGGGGCTGACAGGGTGATCCACTTCCAATTGGTTATGCACCTAGGGTGCATAGTTTTAATTTAGTAGAGAGAACAGCAGGCTGGGGGTCTGATTGGCAGGCCCACAGCCTCAATATGTCAAAAACCAGTGAAGCAAAAAGCAAAAATTTGGGGTGACCATAGGATAGCAGACCCTACTCTCCTACAGTGATTGTGTTGTTTTAATGGTTGTTGGCCATGGTTAGAGGCTGTGTGCCTTTCGAATGGTGTATTCTTGTGTTGTTTTGTCCTTGTTGTGTACATGCGTTTTGAGCGTGTGTACGGTGTGTACATGGGCCATTTGGTTGTACGATTATGTCCTTGTGTGTGGCTTTGTACGACTCGTACATGCGGTTGTGATGTTGGGGCATGGGGTGCGCTCCGTACTTAGGAGGTTGTGTTGGGGGTGCGCCAGGAACGTACTGGGGTGTAGGTACACGGGGGTATGACACGTACTGGGGTGGGGGTGGGGCTCGAACGTACTGGGGTGTACATAGACGGTGGAACGACACGTACAGGGGTGGGGGGGTGTACATTGACGGTGGTACGACACGTACAGGGGTGGGGTGGTGTACATTGACGGTGGTACGACACGTACTGGGGTGGGGGTACGACTGGAACGTACTGGGGTGTAGGTACATGGGGGGTATGACACGTACTGGGGTGGGGGTGTGGCTCAAACGTACTGGGGTGTAGGTACACGGGGGGTATGACACGTACTGGGGTGGGGGTGTGGCTCGAACGTACTGGGGTGTAGGTACACGGGGGGTACGACACGTACTGGGGTGGGGGTACGACTGGAACGTACTGGGGTGTAGGTACACGGGGGGTATGACACGTACTGGGGTGGGGGTGGGGCTCGAACGTACTGGGGTGTAGGTACACGGGGGGTACGACACGTACTGGGGTGGGGGTACGACTGGAACGTACTGGGGTGTAGGTACACGGGGGGTACGACACGTACTGGGGTGGGGGTAGGACTGGAACGTACTGGGGTGTAGGTACACGGGGGGGTATGACACGTACTGGGGTGGGGGTAGGACTCGAATGTACTGGGGTGTAGGTTCACGGTGGTACGACACGTCCAGGGGTGGGGGTACGACTGGAACGTACTGGGGTGTAGGTACACAGGGGGTATGACACGTACTGGGGTGGGGGTGGGGCTCGAACGTACTGGGGTGTAGGTTCACGGTGGTACGACACGTACTGGGGTGGGGGTACGACTGGAACGTACTGGGGTGTACATAGACGGTGGTACGACACGTACAGGGGTGGGGGGGTGTACATTGACGGTGGTACGACACGTACTGGGGTGGGGGTACGACTGGAACGTACTGGGGTGTGGGTAGACGGGGCTATGACACGTACTGGGGTGGGGGTGGGGCTCGAACGTACTGGGGTGTAGGTTCACGGTGGTACGACACGTACTGGGGTGGGGGTACGACTGGAACGTACTGGGGTGTACATGGACGGTGGTACGACACGTACTGGGGTGGGGGGGTGTACATTGACGGTGGTACGACACGTACTGGGGTGGGGGTACGACTGGAACGTACTGGGGTGTACATGGACGGTGGTACGACACGTACAGGGGTGGGGGGGTGTACATTGACGGTGGTACGACACGTACTGGGGTGGGGGGGTGTACATTGACGGTGGTACGACACGTACTGGGGTGGGGGTACGACTGGAACGTACTGGGGTGTAGGTACACCGGGGGTACGACACGTACTGGGGTGGGGGTAGGACTGGAACGTACTGGGGTGTAGGTACACGGGGGGTATGACACGTACTGGGGTGGGGGTAGGACTCGAACGTACTGGGGTGTAGGTTCACGGTGGTACGACACGTCCAGGGGTGGGGGTACGACTGGAACGTACTGGGGTGTAGGTACACGGGGGGTATGACACGTACTGGGGTGGGGGTGGGGCTCGAACGTACTGGGGTGTAGGTTCACGGTGGTACGACACGTACTGGGGTGGGGGTACGACTGGAAAGTACTGGGGTGTACATAGACGGTGGTACGACACGTACAGGGGTGGGGGGGTGTACATTGACGGTGGTACGACACGTACTGGGGTGGGGGTACGACTGGAACGTACTGGGGTGTGGGTAGACGGGGCTATGACACGTACTGGGGTGGGGGTGGGGCTCGAACGTACTGGGGTGTAGGTTCACGGTGGTACGACACGTACTGGGGTGGGGGTACGACTGGAACGTACTGGGGTGTACATGGACGGTGGTACGACACGTACTGGGGTGGGGGGGTGTACATTGACGGTGGTACGACACGTACTGGGGTGGGGGTACGACTGGAAGGTACTGGGGTGTACATGGACGGTGGTACGACACGTACAGGGGTGGGGGGGTGTACATTGACGGTGGTACGACACGTACTGGGGTGGGGGGGTGTACATTGACGGTGGTACGACACGTACTGGGGTGGGGGTACGACTGGAACGTACTGGGGTGTACATGGACGGTGGTACGACACGTACAGGGGTGGGGGGTGTACATTGACGGTGGTACGACACGTACTGGGGTGGGGGGGTGTACATTGACGGTGGTACGACACGTACTGGGGTGGGGGTAGGACTCGAACGTACTGGGGTGTAGGTTCACGGTGGTACGACACGTCCAGGGGTGGGGGTACGACTGGAACGTACTGGGGTGTAGGTACACGGGGGGTATGACACGTACTGGGGTGGGGCTCGAACGTACTGGGGTGTAGGTTCACGGTGGTACGACACGTACTGGGGTGGGGGTACGACGAACGTACTGGGGTGTACATAGACGGTGGTACGACACGTACAGGGGTGGGGGGGTGTACATTGACGGTGGTACGACACGTACTGGGGTGGGGGTACGACTGGAACGTACTGGGGTGTGGGTAGACGGGGCTATGACACGTACTGGGGTGGGGGTGTGGCTTGAACGTACTGGGGTGTAGGTACACGGGGGGTACGACACGTACTGGGGTGGGGGTATGACTGGAACGTACTGGGGTGTGGGTAGACGGGGCTATGACACGTACTGGGGTGGGGGTGTGGCTCGAACGTACTGGGGTGTAGGTACACGGGGGTACGACACGTACTGGGGTGGGGGTACGACTGGAACGTACTGAGGTGTAGGTAGACGGGGCTATGACACGTACTGGGGTGGGGGTTCGACTGGAACGTACTGGGGTGTACCTAGACGGGTGGGGGTATACATATACGGGGGGTACGTGTCGGACGTACGGGGGCTGGGGGGAGTGTTGGGCGCGTATGCGGGCACATGTCTCCATGGTTGCTGTAGGAGTTCGGTGCGGACGGTGTTTTTTCCATACGGTTGTAACCTCGGACGCACGGGATGGATCGTGATTCCTCGGTCGCACTTGGATTTTCACGTTTGTAAGGTAAATCGTCCGAGGACGTGTCGGACACATTTTCCGACCCGAGGACGTGTGGGGAATGATTCCCAGTGCGGTTCGTATGGACTTTTTACCATGCGAATCGTGATTGCCAGTTCGTACGGCACTTGTACGATTCGTACGGTAAAAAGACCCGATACGAGTCGCACGGGGGAATTTTTTACCGGATCGTGATCGCCACCTAGGTGCTGGACACTGAACTTAATTAATTAACTATTCCCACTCCAGTCTATATTTAATTAAGATAAGTGCTGGACACTGAACATAATTAATTTACTATTCTCACTCCAACCTATATTAAATTAGAGTAGGTGCTGGACACTGAACTTAATTAATTTACTATTCCCACTCCACTCTATATTTAATTAAGATAACTGCTGGACACTGAACTTAATTAATTTACTATTCTCACTCCAACCTATATTTTATTAGAGTATGTGCTGGACACAGAACTTAATTAATTTACTATTCCCACTCCAATCTATATTTAATTAAGATAAGTGCTGGACACTGAACTTAATTAATTTACTATTCTCACTCCAAACTATATTTAATTAGGGTAGATGCTGGACACTGAACTTAATTAATTTACTATTCCCACTCTAGTCTATATTTAATTAAGATAAGTGCTGGACACTGAACATAATTAATTTACTATTCTCACTCCAACCTATATTAAATTAGAGTAGGTGCTGGACACTGAACTTAATTAATTTACTATTCCCACTCCAGTCTATATTTAATTAAGATAACTGCTGGACACTGAACTTAATTAATTTACTATTCTCACTCCAACCTATATTAAATTAGGGTAGGTGCTGGACACTGAACTAAAATAATTTACTATTCCCACTCCAGTCTATATTAAATTAAGATAAGTGCTGGACACTGAACTAAAATAATTTACTATTCCCACTCCCGTCTATATTAAATGAAGATAAGTGCTGGACACTGCACTTAATAAATGTACTATTCTCACTCCAACCTATATTTAATTACAGTATGTGCTGGACACTGAACTGAATTAATTTACTATTCCCACTCCAGTCTATATTTAATTAAGATAAGTGCTGGACACTGAACTTAATTAATTTACTATTCTCACTCCAACCTATATTACATTAGAGTAGGTGCTGGACACTGAACTTAATTAATTAACTATTCCCACTCCAGTCTATATTTAATTAAGATAAGTGCTGGACACTGAACTTAATTAATTTACTATTCTCACTCCAACCTATATTTTATTAGAGTATGTGCTGGACACAGAACTTAATTAATTTACTATTCCCACTCCAATCTATATTTAATTAAGATAAGTGCTGGACACTGAACTTAATTAATTTACTATTCTCACTCCAATCTATAATTAATTAGGGTAGATGCTGGACACTGAACTTAATTAATTTACTATTCCCACTCTAGTCTATATTTAATTAAGATAAGTGCTGGACACTGAACATAATTAATTTACTATTCTCACTCCAACCTATATTAAATTAGAGTAGGTGCTGGACACTGAACTTAATTAATTTTCTATTCCCACTCCACTCTATATTTAATTAAGATAACTGCTGGACACTGAACTTAATTAATTTACTATTCTCACTCCAACCTATATTTTATTAGAGTATGTGCTGGACACAGAACTTAATTAATTTACTATTCCCACTCCAATCTATATTTAATTAAGATAAGTGCTGGACACTGAACTTAATTAATTTACTATTCCCACTCTAGTCTATATTTAATTAAGATAAGTGCTGGACACTGAACATAATTAATTTACTATTCTCACTCCAACCTATATTAAATTACAGTAGGTGCTGGACACAGAACTTAATTAATTTACTATTCCCACTCCAATCTATATTTAATTAAGATAAGTGCTGGACACTGAACTTAATTAATTTACTATTCTCACTCCAATCTATATTTAATTAGGGTAGATGCTGGACACTGAACTTAATTAATTTACTATTCCCACTCTAGTCTATATTTAATTAAGATAAGTGCTGGACACTGAACATAATTAATTTACTATTCTCACTCCAACCTATATTAAATTACAGTAGGTGCTGGACACTGAACTTAATTAATTTACTATTCCCACTCCACTCTATATTTAATTAAGATAAGTGCTGGACACTGAACTTAATTAATTTACTATTCTGACTGAAATCTATATTTAATTATGGGATTTGTAAAATTCTAAATTATATTTAAATTTTCTAAATAATTATTTTTTTAAATTATAAAATATATAAACATTTTAATTTAACTTCCCAACCTTATCCCCTATAACCCAACATTCCGCTCCTAAAATTATTTGTAAAATTCTAAATTTAATTTACAATTTCAAAATAATTTTTATAAAAAATTAACAAATATATAAACATTTTTAAAACACTTCCCACCCTTATCCCCTATCAACCAACATCCCGCTCCTAAAATTATTTGTAAATTTAGAAATTTAATTTACAATTTCTAAATAAATTTTTTAAAAAAGTAAACAATATATAAACATTTTTAAAACACTTCCCACCCTTATCCCCTATAAACCAACATCCCGCTCCTAATAATATTTGTAAAATTCGAAATGTAATTTACAATTTCTAAATAATTTTCTTTTTTAATTAAACAATATATAAACATTTTTAAAACACTTCCCACCCTTATCCCCTATAAACCAACATCCTGTTCCTAAAAATATTTGTAAAATTCGAAATTTAATTTTCAATTTCTAAATAATTTTAATACAAAATTAACAAATATATAAACATTTTTAAAACACTTCCCACCCTTATCCCCTATAAACCAACATCCCGCTCCTAAAATTATTTGTAAAATTCGAAATGTAATTTACAATTTCTAAATACATTTTTTTTAAAATTTAACAATATATAAACATTTTTAAAACACTTCCCACCCTTATCCCCTATAAACCAACATCCCTCTCCTAAAAATATTTGTAAAATTCGAAATTTAATTTACAATTTCTAAATAATTTTAATACAAAATTAACAAATATATAAACATTTTTTAAACACTTCCCACCCTTATCCCCTATAAACCAACATCCCGCTCCTAAAATTATTTGTAAAATTCTAAATTTCATTTACAATTTCTAAATTATTATTTTTTTAAATTAAACAATATATAAACATTTTTAAAACACTTCCCACCCTTATCCCCTATAAACCAACATCCCGCTCCTAAAATTAAATATACATTTCACATTTTAAATAAATTTTTCTAATTAAATTTTACAATATATTAAAAAAATTAATTAACTTTTTTAAAACACTCCCCACCCTTATCCCCTATAACCCAACATCCCGCCCCTAAAACAATATAAATATTTCTCATATTATATACATTTTAACTATTTATACAAACAACTTCAAAATATTTACTAAACATACAATGACGATATTTTCACATGTCGATATTATTACTAACGATATTACTTACATCGACATATAAGTAAAAAAAAAAACGATATTTTTCACATCGATATTATCTATTTCGATATTTTGTACATTCGATATTTTTGACTCGATATTTCTGTCCCTCGATATTAAAAAGTCGATATATAGACTGCTCACCGTTTTTAAGGATGGAACACAGGCCCTGGGCACCTGATTGGCAGGAGCCCAGGGCACACTCAGTCAAAGTACATCAGCAATTCAGCAAAAAGTGGGGGAATACATACCATGCAAGAAATATGGCACTCTCTCACAATCGTCACCATACATTGACACTTTATAAACACAGTCATACAGCTGCATAAGCTAGACATCACCCTCCTGGCGAAGCCCCTGAGCCTGCGGCTTTATTGTGAGGGCGAAAAGTAATGGGTAGAGGGGGCAGCCCTGGCGAGTGCCCCTGTTCACCGCAAGAGAGGGTGCACGTTTCTTAACTCGGGCAGTCGTCCTTAACTCAGCCAGATGTGGGTCTCTTGCTCACTGTACGACTGGATTCAAGCTAGCCTGGCTGAAGAAAGGTGACATACCCTGGAACTGGTCCCAGGATGCTTGTTTCCGGTCCAGGGAGGACCCGGCCTGGCTGTTCGGTCTGGACTGTTCCCATGAGGCACAGGGTCAAGACTGATTTGCATATGGCTGGGTCCATACTGGGATGGTGTAGTGGGCAAAAGAACGATGGATTTAACCCAGATCTTTTGACTAGGGGAGAATGTTTGCATTGTAAGCATTCCGTCCATCATTTGTGTGCTGTAACCGTCGTCTCAAGGGTGAAAAAGACGGATGTAACTTTGCAGTCTCCCCTCGATACCATTTTCTACAGAGTGGCAAACACGTAGTCCCAATTGATGGTATTGAATGCCTTCTCTAAGTCCAACACTAAACAGGCCATGTAAGGCCATCTCCCCGGGGCCAACTCCTTCACCATGTGCAATCTCCTAATATTGAGTGTGGTGTATCTGTCAGGGATAAGAACATTTTGGTCCTTGTGTACCAGGTGTGGCATGTGTTGCAATAGTTGGAATGCCACTACCTTACTTAGGATTTTTTAGTCCATCCCCAGCATAGATAATGGACGGTAGGAAGTCAGCTCCACCGGGTCTTTGTCAGGGTTTACCAGTGATACCAGCAGGGACTTGCGCTTGGAGTGCTGTTATCTTCCCTCACTCGGGGCCACTTGATAGACCTCCAACAACTTGGGGGCTAGTAAAGGCTCATAGGCCTTATAAAACCTGTCAGGAAAGACATCCAACTCTGGAGTTTTGAGCGTGGCCATGCCCTTAATCACCTTGCGTATCTCCTGCACCACTAGTGGGGTG
Organism: Triturus cristatus; assembly: GCF_964204655.1. NCBI lineage: Eukaryota > Metazoa > Chordata > Amphibia > Caudata > Salamandridae > Triturus > Triturus cristatus. Next base: position 1,025,755,841 of record NC_140584.1, read on the forward strand.
TTTGCATCCGCACGTGCCAGAGGGTCAATCGCAGGCCGGTCTAAACCGCCTAGGAAATTTGCGATGTCCATCACATTCTCTGCCTGTCGGAGGTGTCATATAACCTGCGGTAATAGGCTGTGAGTGCCTCGTAAATAGGCTGCCTGGCTAGTGTATACCTGGTTCAGGTGGTCTCGTGATGGGATGGGATAGTGTTGCGCTGTGAAGGAGCCAAGCCAAAAGTCACCTGACTTATCACCCTCCATGTGCATTCTAGCCTGGTATGCTTCAAAGTTAATACACCATTGTTGTTCTATGAGGTGTGCGTGGTGTTTGCGAGTTGTCAACAGAGTTGGCAGCGCTGCGGAGTCTAACCTGGCTGGTTTCTCTTGTGATCCCAGTAGAGCCTCACTCTGCAGCAAATCGTTGTGTAGAGTAGCTCATCCTCCACTACTGCTCCTTTGCAGCGGCCTCTCAGTACTGCTTTCAAAGCCTCCCACTCCACCGTTCTAGTGGTGGTCACTGTTCCCTGTAAGGTGCGCGCCTGGGCGCCCACGTACCTATGTATCCCAGAGCGCGCAGTGTAATATGTGAAGCGCGCACACTCAGCTGAGGACAGTTCGAGCCGCTGCTTTTAAAATGCGTGCGGCGCGAAAGGCAGAGAGAGACCACCAGAAGTTCATCAGCAAGTGGCTCCTGCTGCATTTCTTTTGTTTAAAAGGACTCGGCTCTGGGGCAGATTGTGTGCTTTTTTGAAAGTAATCATGTTAATAACAGCGCCTGTGTGCGCTGCAATTAACATGATTACTTTAACAAAGGCACACAATCTGCCCCGCAGCTGTGCCCTATCACCAAATGAAAGGCAGCAAATCTACCAGCATGACGTGTGCTTTCAGGGGTTTCTAAAAGCACACGTCCTGGCTGTAGACTTGCATTTTTTTTTATAATAAAGTGGGGCAGATTGTATGCCACGCTCTATTTACAAATGAAATGCAGAAAGTCTACAAGCATGACAAGTGCTTTTAGAAACACCTGAAAAAACACGTCATGCTTGTAGACTTCAGAGACGTTTTTCAGGCATGGCCATGGGAGGGGGGTGGGGGGAGGAGGGAGAGACAGTGTTTCAGCAGCCTGGTAGATATTTTTATGCTAATGCAGGTAAAAAAATGGGGAAAGCTCTTCATAATTCATAATTTTTCACTTTGAATTATAAACCTGCATCTCCAAATACATCAACCGTGTTATTAATTGTCATAAATGAGTTTTAAAACATGGCACCTCGACAGAAGGCCTACATCAAAAATTATATATATATATGGTTTCTTAAATGTTTTGTCCTGAATCCTCTGTGCTGAGCTGAGTCCTGCTAAGAGTGAAGGCCAGCCACCGTCTCTAAAATCAGAGCGCTGCGAAGCTGTTACTAACGATAAACTATTTAATAACAGTAAAATAGTTTTTAACATTTTGCTGACTTGCAGACCATGTTTTCTCAACAATTGTAATCAGTATTTAGCAATGAAATGCTTTATGTAAGCACTCACCTGTTGTGGCCGGAACGTAAGTCTGGTGCCTCTGTACTGGGTACAAGGCACCTTACGACCTGCCTTTATCGTCGGGTACGCAGGGCTCTGCCTGCCCGCGCCATGCAGAAGAAACAGAGGCAAAACCACAATGCACGGGGGTAGGTGCAGCTGCAGCATGGGGTCCCTCTAGAGTGCACAGCAATGTGATCGGAGGTGCCTGCTGGCGGCAATATGGGCAGGCAGATCCTGTGTGCTGCGCCCCGTGCACACAACTCCACTTTAACCACCATGAGTTCTGTGCAGCAGCAAAGTGAGGAGAAAAGGTTGACTCCAGGCTTGGACCGGCCGCATGAGCCTCCAGTGTTGACTGGAAGAAAAAAGAAGGCAAGTGCTTGCTAAGCCAAGCCCAAGTGGTAGACTCATCCAGGCCGATCACCTGTCCTGACTCATGTGAGCCCCAGGCGGCGGCGGGGCCATCCTATGACAGACTGACTAATGTGGATATATATTTGAATTAAGCATGGGAGAGGTAATAAACAGCCGCTGATAGCAGACGGTGACCCGGGCTGGTGCGATCTGCAGCAGGCATCGCTGAGAGCAGCACCGCAGCCTGCGCCATGATTATTTGCAGCACTCCAGGCACGCAGCACTGCCTGCAAACTAGCCACATGCCTTGTAACTCCCAAAACAAACCCCGCGCTCCGGCAGCAGGATGTGACGTGACGTGTCCTGCGATGATGTCAGGCCAATAGTGAGACTAGAGCCGCGCCCGGGTACTGGAAAGCGCAATCATAATACTGTAGCAAGCAGCTGAGTGTGGCTGCCAACAGGCTGCTGGAGCAGCACGCGCAAGTCAGAGGCGGTGTGCTGAGACAGGCTCAGCTTTAATCAGGGTTTTTAGTGACAGAGCTGACACACAGCATATGTGTGACATTGCATGTCAGTGCGGTAATGCGGAGTACCACACTGAAATGTGTTAGTGTCACGCCTGATGCATGACACTTGGCTGGACTGGGGGTGCCTTCAGACAAGTAAGAAACAAAGGCCTTTTATAGTCGCAGTTTGGTAGCAAAAGGAAGCCATACTTGGGGAGGTGGGTCTCTCAAGGTCCTGTGCCCAGTGCAACTGCACCTGCTGCTCTATCGACAGCACCACCCTGCATTCAGTTTGGGGAATATTTTCTCAATGTCATCCAAATTTCCTCACAAAAGCTAAAATTATATTGTTCTCTGTATTAAAAACTATGCTGCTTTCTAAATTATTTTGAATGTGCTGCATTATAACTACACATACGACCATCTCACACTTGACAATAGCATGTTCTATGGAGTAGGGTAAAATGTAGGGGTAATTAGTTCACCCAACATGGACAGAAGGATCACATGCACATTGCTCTCCATTGTTAACCTCCTAGATGGACGTGTGTTGTATAATAATTGTGTAACATAACTTATACCTCTCAACATAGCCAGGCCATGCATGACCAAAAGGTGCTGGGGCTCCTCCACTAGGGTGGGCTCGAGCTCAACCATTCCCAATAATGCAAAGTTGAGTTCTGCTGGTCGAGCCACCAGATAGTAACATTCAGCCAGGATTTTAGAATATCCACAATGAATACATCTGAGAAAAATGTACTTTGCATACATTTCATTGGAAATAATTTGCATATTTGATAGCTATCCCAAAGTAGGATTGTGCATAACTAACTATTCGCTGGATCAAGAAAACCAGCCAGTGCTTAAGTTAATTTGTAAAAAAAAACAAAATTGCCAGGGCTCTCGTCAGGAGGCCACTTCAGCTTGCACCACACATTGCCCCTACCATGCTGTCAATTATAGTAACAACACAACTACTAACCTTCACGCTCCTCCTACAAGTGGGACAATTCGGACTATCACAGGCCCCCAAAGCTTTAAGAATGACTTGAGCGGCAGGTAATAATAGTTTACAACGTATATTGAATTAATAATTAACTGTTGTTGTAGTCATCTGTAAATTAGCCAGACACTGTCACATTGTGGCATACTGTCACAAGTGCTGGTGTTGACAAGTGCTGGTGCCAACACTGGAAACTACCAGCTCAAATTAAGCACTGAACCCAGCGCTAATAAGATGGCAAGCCATCTTTTTCGAGACTCTCCGCTTGGACACGCGGACAAGCGCTACACTGTCAGGGATCCAATATGGCTGTCTGCTTTCGAGGAGACCGCAAGGAATTTAGTGTGCCCAACAAACCACTAAGGAGAGCTTTGGCAAAACCCACAACAGCATGCAAATAAATAAACACAGAAGCACAGATGGGCCCCTAAATTATAAGAATGTTACTGTCTCACTTGGATTCCTCCTCCTTGCATCTGGATTTACACCTTTGTTTGAAATATCATTAATCTCTCATAAGTGTTGTATAATATGTCACAATTGCTTTACCTTTCAGCGGACCCTACTGCTGAGGAGGGCGGCTGCACAGAAAAGTAGGTATTTAACGCACATAAGGGCTGCCTATTATAAATCTATAGACCTTGCTTTCTTGTCAGATCTGGGATTGTTTGGGTCTCGCCAACCACACAGCTCAATCTGTCTGGTTGTGAAAAGACCTATGGTAAACTTGCAGTGGTCTTAGACGCTGCCCACTGCTTCCCATTGGTTGGCTTTATTTTCAATATCAGCTTGCTCATTATTAATTTCCTTGTGTGGTCTTACCTTCCTTTCCTGTTTTCCATCCCCCTGGAACATAGTATCTTTACTTCCTTCAACCACCTACTTTTCGGGAACTGAATTTTTCTTTTTGATTCAGCACTCCATGAGAGTGCATGTGTTTTCCAGCGGACTCCCTCATGTACTTCTCTTCCATATTCTGCTATGTTCCATGTTGCCCTCTCTTGCCCATGTGTTTCCTCCCCCTCTATGTGTTCCACGCATCTTCGTGTGCTACTCTACCACTTTGCTTCTACACTTCTGTTCTTCTATCATAAGTGATATCTTCCCCAATCGCTCTCCATTGCTTCCCTCCACACTCCTGCTCCCCTAGGCTATCTCTTTCTCCGCTTCCAACTTGAAAGCACTTTTGTGCTACATCTATTCTATTTTTTTTTTTAATCTACTATTCCGTCTGAGATCTGCAAACATAAAACATTTTGTAGGCATGCATGCGCAATGCAACATACTTGTGCCTACAAAATAGCATGGCTGCATAATAGTACCTTCCATTTGTTAGCTTTCCATTATGCTGCACAGCATCTTGATGCTGCTGAATAGTATAGCTCAAACGTTTTGGCAAAGAGGCCGTAAAAGCAAGACATATTGGCTTTGCCAATGCTTGTTATTATTTTGCTACTTTTGCTGCAAAGACATTCCAGGCATTTACTACACATTCTGAGCTACTCCTCAACAAATCCTGATCTATAGAAATGCTTCCCCTTGTATATGATGGTCTCTTCAACTGTATTTATACCGTTGGGTATTTTACTGTCTACCTCATCTTACTCCTCGCCTCCACAAAATATGTATCAATTTTATGTCTGAACGGGTCCTCCAAAAATTGAAGAAAACGTGAAAAGCAGTGCAGTGCATTACATAGTAATAGGAAAGTGAAAACATTTTAGTTCACGTGGAGACTAGGGAGGAATTCAGAGTGTACGATGGAAGGAGAGAGTTAAGTGGGACAGAGTTTCTTCATAGTTGGGCTCATAGACAGAGGAGCTCGGAGGTCCTTATCGATGCCAGATGAGGTGATCACAGATGAGAAAATACTTTAGTTCCTTTCTGAACTTTGAGAGTGATGAGGAGAGCCTGAAATCCAGAAGGGGTTTTCTTGGAGGTCCTGGTGCGTACACTGTCTCCAGTTTTCATTCTTGCATTTCTCGATCTGAAGTCTTCCAATGTCATGATTTTCAAGCAGGTGAATCAGTGGACCTGTTGTTACTGATTTGTAGGTTCAAGCCTTAAAGTCGGTGCAGTCTTTGATGGACAGCATTTGCAGATTCATCGCTCTCGCTGTGATGTGTTATATATTTAACCTCGTGATGAGATGGGCGGTGGCACATTGAATGCAATGCCATGGAGCGAATGCGGAGTGATGGAAGCTGTTGAGTAGGACATTGCCACCACCCAGGTGAGAGAGGATCGGGCCTTGTGCATTGCTTCTTACTCAGTTAGAGCTGTGACTGAGTTCTTTACTGTCTCTCGGGAATTGAAGAATTTATCCAACCAACCACTGTTTCCTGTATGGTGACCTTACACTGCCGCACACAGAGAAAAAAAATTAGAGGGAACATTGGTCGACGCACCCACATGTGTGGCCTGGTTCCTGGCGCACATAGCCTTGGCTGCAGCGCACAGAGACCTTACACTGCCGCACACAGAGTTTTAATATGTAAATAGTTAACAAGCATCCTTCCTGCTTTACCATGACCACCTTGAAATTTAGGTTGATATCTCTAAGCAAGATATTACACACATCAATAGTAGCAATTTTATTTAGTTCAGATGCTGCTTTAAATAAATAATGCAACATAGAAGACAGTTTGGAGGTAAAGTAATTATGCTCAAGTATTTTTACTTTTTGTAAAATGAGGACATATTGATTAGTCAAATGATTATTTTTTAGCTGAGAAGGCAATAGTAAAATCTGTAAAAGCGGCTTTAAACGTATCATAATTGTTGACAATGGAAGTATCAGAGGGAATATTGAATTCGAAAAAATCTTTAATAAAGGTAGTGGATTCAGCTATAAAATAATTTGTGTCAGACAAAAGATGATTATTAAGTCTCCATCTTCCTGCTTCTGAGTCAACTGTAGAGATATCCAAAGAAACCAAAATGGGAGCATGATTATATAGAAAAATGGGGCCAATCTCAGCAAACTGTAATGTAGGTAGTAATGATTTAAGAACCAAAATATATGCAATCCTAGAAATTGTATTATGTACATTGGGGAAAAAAGAAAATTCTGATTTGTCAGAATTGCAAGTTCTCCAGATATCAAATAACAGTCTAGAAGAGATTAAAGATTTGAATACTTTATGAGATTTTTCAGGTTTAAATCTATATTCAGATTTTCGATCTCTGAAGGGATCGAATATTTGATTAAAATCACCTGCCATAATTAAGTTTGAATTAGAGGTATAAGCAAACTTAATTTAAACAGTATACCTAAATTTAGGATCAGATTTAACACAAAGTAAACATTAAACAATGTGAAATGTTTTTAGCAAGAATAGCATTAACCAACACCCATATACCAAGATCACATTCTGTAGACAACATCTGCAATTGTAAAGATTCATGACAAAGGATGGAACCCCACCTATATGATCAACTGCTGGAGAACACAAATAATAATCTACCCTCTGTCTTTTCAAATTGAGAGATTCAGTCTCATTACAGTGTGTTTCATGTGGAAAGGCAATCTTTGTTTCAAATTTAGATAAGTGAGAAAGTTCCATTTGTCTTTTAACTGGGTTTTCAAGTCCTTGAAGAAGACACCAGTCTGCATGAGAGAAAGTATAATAGCATAGTCAACTTTGCTGCAAGTTGCTTCCTAGACAATTCATAATTATTTGGCCATCTTTCAAGAAATGTCAATATCACATTTACATCCAACAGACAGGGATATTTATGTACAGGAGGGTTAAAAAATCTGATTCCTTTAATCAGATATCAAAGAATGTTCTCAAACTGCTTTCCTAGACACTGGAGAATGGCCCACAGAAATAGCAAATTGAAACTTGTAAGCAGATTGAAACTTTTAAGCTAAGCTTTGCAAAGCCACTTGGGACAGAAAAGTAATCAAAGAGTATATCTGCCCCCAAGGGGCTCCCACTTCATTTATTGCACCAATGTAACCAGATCTACCAGAAAGAAAAATATTGTTTATGAGTACTGCTGGACCACCACACCTGCCTGATGTAGAAAGCAGCTTGTTCTGGAATCTCAGGAGTTTGCCAAAGACCCCTGAACTCTTCCACACTATGGATTTCAATGGACTTAACACCACTAGAGAATGTAAGTGCCCTAATGGGTCTGTCAGGATCTCTGGGTAGGTAGGTGGTGCTACTAGGAGGTCTGGGAACCACAGTTGAACCTTTCAAATTGAAGTCACTAGAATCAACTCTGCTTGCTTTGTTTTGCCTGAGCTGCCACTCGGGGAGCCATCATGAATGGAGAAAAGGCATACTGAACACTCCTGATCCAATCTTGGAGAAAAGCACCAGTCACCTTTGCCAGCGGGTCCGATGTCTAAATGAATAAAACCGTCAACTAGTGGTGTAACAGCCAAATGCCTGCATCCTTCAGGTAACATAAATTCCAATTTACTGCCACATCTTTGTGACCTAACACATATTCTGCCATCACTGAAATCCAGTGTAGAAGGCAGAAGTGCTAATAAGCTTTGGCTATCTTTGTTAACATCTTCAATTTCATTACTCCCATCTTGTTGATATAGCAAACCACTGATAAGTTGTCCATCGGCAGAAGAATGCAACAATTCACTTTCTGAGGTTACAAGGCTCTGAAGGCCAAGGACCCTTCTAGATATTCCAAACAGTTAATGTCAGCTCTGTGCTTGACCAATGCCCTTCATTGGAGAGTAAGCAACATCCGGTTCCCCAGTCAAATCTTCTGGCATCTGATATAACAACTTCTGTCTGGGACATGAAAATGCCATTTCATGTGTCCATATGTTCTATCCACCAATGTTGCTCCAATCTGGTTTCTGTCGATAGACTGATCATTTCACTATATGACAAGCCTTTGTGAAGATGCTGCATCTTCAGTCTCTTAGCATGGTCATCTCAGTTCTCTCTTGATATCCTTTATATTCTTCAATGGCAACTGTAATTGTGTCATGATCTGGAATGAGATGACTGTTTCATGTGTATCCTCATGGACAAGGCTTATAAACAAGTGAAAAACAAGCCCTTGATTTTAATGGACTATGAGCACCATGATCCTTTGCCCTGACCTGGCTGTGTTTTCCCTGTATCTATAGGTAGCCACATCCAGTGAACAACGCTTACTATTTGAAATATCCTTCGATGGACGGAGAGTAGGAGTGCTCTCTCTATGGTTTTCAGTTGTCGTATTCGTGGAACCTTGGAGGAAGAGTTTGTTAGCATTCAATAATTCCGACTCCTCATGGATATAAGATAAATTTGCTAAATGTGTCCTCTGTTTCACCTTTTTGAGGTGCGGTTAACAGCACTGTAGAAGCACGTTAGTTTCTTGAAAAAATCAAAGTTTCATATTAGAAAGTTTTACTCTTCTGTTTAAGCACGGCAGAAATGCATTTGTCTCTCTTGGCAGTGAACAATGTTTAACTGTTGTTCAATTTCAAAAGTTAAAAGTCATTGGGCAAAGAATTAAATATTTTGAGTTACATAAGGCTCATATTGTTATCAGGAAACTCGAGGAAAGTGTGTTCATCTCATTTCGTAGTGGTCACGATTGTCATCATTGTGTCTTTCTGAGACCTAGTTCCTCGGGATCAGTGCGATGCTCATGAATGGTACACCCCTCAATATCACCAATTCCACATACCATGAAGGCACAGACGTTTGAAGTAATAGAATAGGGGAGGGGAATAAAGAAGGGAACAACAAGGAGGGAGACCTGCAAGAAACAAACAAGAAACTAATATTTCCTCAATTTCAACCACCTAATATTATGTTAATTTCTCTACACGAGAACATACCTATCTACGTATGATTTCCTGTTTCCTAAAGATTTGGATGTAATCAAAATATACAACATGTAAAGACACAACTTTTTGTACATGCAAGCAGTATTTTCTCCACTCATACAGTGATCTATGCACCAGGGATGGAGAGATAACCATACATACTACACCCACTCAAGGGATCACTAATAATCCTCCATGGAATATGCACCCAATTGATCAAGGAAACTGTCAAAGAAAGCAATGTCTCATTGTAATCATGAATATGGTGCAAAACGGGATATCTCCAGGTAGATACCAGTCCCTTCAGAACAGGTCGATACACGAAGCTCACTGATAAGTGAGAAGGGAACTCCACTTCCTTCTGATTCTCTTATACACTTCACAATTAAGGAATTCCCTTTTATGGAATGCCGTAAAATGGATTAAAAATAAAATATAGAAATGCACAAACCAAGACAAAAACTGAAGACTTCAGAAATGGTAGGGCTCTTAAACTCAAATGTGTCATTCATGTAAGAATGATAATGAGCGAAACACTTATCTGAAAGTCCTTGATGACTTTTAGGAACAATTGCTTCCTCTTATGTCTCTGAACTGCTCCTTACAGTTCCAGGACCATGTGTGCTGTGGACACGGAATATCGTTTCTTAGCAATGCACTCTTTCCACTTAGCGCTCCTCGAGCTGTACACAGTAAAGCACACAAACTCTGAGTGCAGGGTTGAAACAATTAAATAAGCTCCAAGGCAGTCTTGAGGTAGGCGTTTCCAACCCGAAAACATGTATGCCGCATCCCCAACAGAGATCATCCCGACTTTTTAAATCGAGCATTCAAGACCTTTTGTATATATTTTAGTATATACTTATATGTGTATGTACTTTGTGACCTCTGGAGATCAGCACTAGGACTGGTCTACTTCCGCTTAGGGACTTTTTTTCTGTTCAACTCCCTCAATTTAACTGTCTTGTTCAAAAACGACCAGTAGAGGTCAGTAAAATACCAGAATTGCTTTCTGCTGAGGGACTTCCTTTTTAGGTCTCGCCTTGGCAGCACTTGCGCTTCATGCGCTGTCTCAGCAAGACATAAAGTAATCTATATGTTGGCTTAAACTTCATGTAATCTGTTTTTCCGCTTGCTATTGGCTTACTTGTGGTATTGTTGTTGTTATCTCCCTTACTGTTGGCTGCTTGTCATTTGCTAACTTCCGTGTAGTCCCGATTCAGCGGTGCCTAACTACAGTTTTAGTCCGCTCTGCTTGCACTTCTTTTAATTGAAGTGCAGTGTGCCATCTGTTTTTCACGCTGTAGCCTGCGTCTGTAACTGGAGACTCTCCTGTTGCCCCCGCTCTCCCTGCAGTTATATAAATCACTCTGGGTCCTTTCTTGTGCCATCTTCCCTGGCGCTCGTTCTCCTGCGTGTGCCCAGAGGTCAGCGCGTTTCACGGCGATAATTAATAGCAAGGCGCACCCTCCGAAACTCGCATCTGAAGAGCGGGTCGAGGCCGTGAAGTTCATGATGTGGGGGGCGTGGCCTGGCAGTGCTCGCAAATGTGCATTTTAATTCACTGCTTTTAAATCGGCATCTATCAAACGGCATCGAAAATAATGACGTGTCTGCATGCTCGTTCCACTACCCCTTGTTTATCCAGCTCCCGCCTTTGTTTATTTGACGCATGCTTTTATTAGGCGTCCCTGCCAAATTAATTATTTTTCTTAAGCGCTGCAATGTTGTGCTTTAATATTAAATAAACTTATTTTTTTCAATACGCCACACGGCGCTGCTTAATTCAACTTTTAAAATGCCGTATTTTTTCTCAAGGGGAAAAATGCCGCGCTTTAACTTTAGCAAGGGCGCCCCTGCGCCTCTTGTCAGCAGTTCGGCATGTTATAATTAGAGTGCAACGCACAAACTTGGTTAGCGACCAACTGTAATATCAGTAAAAAAACAAATCGGCTTTCTTCGCGCCAGCCCAGCGAACAGAAAAAAGATAATGCCACCTTTGAAGATTTGTCGTGAAAAAAGAAACTTTGTAACTCAGATCAAAAGCAACATGTCAGTGTTCATTTCCACGGCGCCTCCTGCTCTGAATACCGTAGACTGTAATCAAACCGTTTCCAGCAAGTCGTTATGTATTTAGGATGAATGCAGGCTAAGAGGCTGCAGAACTTAATGCACTGCTTGCAAACAAAAGGCCCAGTGTTCCTCTCTCTCTCTCTCTGGGCCCACTTGAGGCCAGTGGCCCCTTCGTTACAGTGCCTCGAGAGGGTGTGTCTTTAAAGCTCTTGGCATCACTTTAGCAGCACCGGAAACCGGAAGTGGACAAACATTCGAAAGGACACTCGTAGGAGGCATCCACATTTGGCCATGAAAATGGCACAGGCAATAGTGTAGCAGCTCCCAGCACTAGAACTTTGGCTTTGCCCGTAGTGTGAGCTAACATAGTTTCTTGGATTCACCGGTAGATTCCAGAAGGCAAGATCCTTTCTTTTCCAATGCTATTCTCTTCTATTAGGACATAATTGGTATGTCATCAGCATATAGTTGACAGTTGAGTCCAAATTATGTTATTTTATTAAGTTATGTTATTTTCTGTGCTGCTGCCTGGATTTAATTATGTGCTATAAATAAGGAAATACCCTAGTTATCAGCCCCAGTACAAAATTACAAGGTTTGTGGAAACGCCAAAGGCCTGTTGTGTTTCCCTACGAGATTCTAGCAGCTGAACACAACCGAAATCTTCAGGCAAAATTGTAGGGGTAGAGGTAAAGAAGTAATTACTGCTAAAATGTCTTGTTTGCGTCATAATTGGCCTCTTCAAAGGTCCTTGCATGCAGTCTTATCGTCAAAACTTACCCCACACTGAATCTCTGCCTGCTCATCTTATGCACCTCTAGTAAACCCAATGCTGCCAGAGGTTTAATTACTTCTCTGCAAAGCCGAACTTCCCTATAGTGAGTTCAGGCAGTACCCAATGTGCTGGTCTGACAGATCAATGTGTGGGCCAACACATCTATCCCCTGCTCTTCCACAACCCCGTCATCTCTTACCACACACCACTGCCCCTCTCACCTCTCCCTCACACTCCCACTACCCCTCTCATCTCGCTGTCCTACTGCCCACTGTCATCCCTCCCTCACAATCCCTGTCTCCTCTCTATACTGCCTGCTCACAAATGCTACCTTGCTGTACCTTCTCACTCTGTGCACTGCTCCTCCCACTCGTTGTCTCTCTCTCTCGTACTCTCACCTCTCTCTCATGTCTGACGCACTGTTTCTGCCTCTCTCACATAATGTACTTAATGTCTTCAAGTACATTTTCTTTCCCCTGCATTTTCAAGGTTTGTGTCCCTCAAACCCATGCTATCCTCTTCTTTTTAGGGTGTCTTCTGTGTACATAGGTGCTCCCTCTTTATGCATCTGTACCCTGCTCTCCCATTTTTTCTCATGCACTTTCTGCTCCTCTGTCTCGAGTTCATGCACCACTTTCTAATCAAACTACCTATCCCTCTCTAGCTTCCTTTTGACCTAATCTGCGCGGGTGTTGCCCCTATCTATTCACCATACCACATAATTCCATTACACAAATACACTACCCACCATACAATTTCACCCCACACATTTCCCCAATGAATAATTCCAATGCAATGCACAAAATTCCACACCACATACATCCACTACACTCCAAACCAAAACGCATACGTAAAAAGCATTGTCATTTACAATGCCAATGGCTCTAACTCTCACAAAGGCGAGACCTAATGCATTGCAAATGCTTGTTTTTTTCTGGCAACTGCATTCATTTACTTTCTTGATAGAAAACGACTAGCAGTAGTCTGTAAAATACCAGAATCACTTTAGCATTGTCTAGATTCCAGTCTATAGAAATTGTCTTCCACGAGCTCCCGTAGACAATAATATTTTTTTCATATCTTGTATTTTCAGTGATATGACTACCAAAGGTCCAGATTTCATATTAAAAACAGAGCTTTGGACTATACCATTTCTCACTGAAAGGCAAGGTGAGACTTTGCTGTTCTTGTGAGTGTTGTGTTCCCGTAGTCTAGTCTGGACAGCACTAGGGATTGAGTGACTTGTTTGAGGTCGTTGGGAGGGATGAAGGGTTTTATTTTATTGAGAAGTTTTAGGTTTAGGAAGGAGCTCTTTGCAGTGATCTTGATGTGTTTCTTCATGTCTAATTTAGGGTCCAGAGTAATTCCCAGTGACTTTACGGAATCGGACAGGGTGAGGTTGCAGTTGAGAGCATCAATGGCTTCTAGCCACTCTGTTATTTGGGGGTTCTGCTCCTTGTTGGAAATGAGGAGGATTTCAGTTTTACCTTGGTTGAGTTTCAGGTGATTGAGGGCTAGCCAGCATTGGACTTCTCTTAGAGTGTCATTTAGTCTCTGAATGTCCACCATGGAGGAGGTTTTCAAGCTAGATCTGTGTATCGTCCGCATAGAGGTGGAAGGAGATGCTGTTTTTTTTTAGTTGGGTGGTGAGGGGTTCCATGTATATGTTGAATAGTTGTGTGGAGAGAACTGATCCTTGGGGGACAACCCTGCTGATGGGGATTAGGTCAGACATGTGGTTTTTGATTTTTATTTGTTGAGTGCGGTTCTGTAGGAATGAGGAGAACCACTGTAAGACCGCATCTTCTGCACCAACTCTTTCTTGGAGTACCTTAGTGAGTAGTTTGTGGTCAACCGAGTAAACAACGATCCGTATCAAGTGATTTGTGTACATCATCTATCACATTCAGTATTGCTGTCTCAGTGCTGCACCCTTTTTTGAAACCTGATTGGTGGGGATCAAGAAGGTTGGTGTTGTCCAAGTATTGAGTAAGTTGATGGAGGACACATCTTTCCAAGTTTTTAGCGAAGAATGGGAGATTGGAGACGGGTCTGAAGTTATTAAGATCGCATGCGTCAGAGCCTGGTTTTTTGAGTAATGGCGTGACTTGTCCGATTTTTAGACAATCAGGCATGATTCCAGTTCTCAGGGAGCTACTAATAATCTTGGTCTAGAGCGGGGCTAGGGTGAGTTTTAGCTCTTTAGTCAGTTGGGCAGGGATGGGGTCCGCAAAGTGTGCTGAGGGTTTGGAACTGAAAATCATTTTGATAATCTCTGACTCAGAGATGGGGTTGAAGGATTTCCAGCTGTTTGGGTGGTGCTTTGGTGTGATATCTTCTGTTCTCAGGCTCGAGCTTGTGTTGGGGGGGGCTGTGGTGACCGTCCAGGGAGAGTTCAATGTTAGTGATTTTGTCTTTAAAAAAGTTGGCAAAGTTTTCAGAGGTCTTTGGAGGGTTGCATTGAGGATGAAGGGGGCTTGGAAGTTTGTTGCCTGATGATATTGAAGAGTTATTTGGGCCTATTTTTAGGGCTTGTGCCCTGCATTGCACTTTTGTGGAGGGTTCCAAAACGGACCCTGGAATCGCACACCCTCTTGCGTGTGCAATTCCTTTAGAGCCACGGTATTGGCATTTGCGATCGTATTTTTTAGAAAGACAGCACCAATAGGTCAAAGGCGGTCGCGTGGCTCTGCCCATGGCCTATTGGTGTCTGTTACACGTACGCCGACATCTGTTTTCAATTATCGTTCCCAGACACAGGCACGATAATTGAAACCAGATCGCTCGCTGTTGCGCACCGCGCGCACCACTCGTTCTTCAATTAAAGCAGGACTTTCCACAACCAATTGTCTAATAGAATCAGCAATTTGGAGATTGCATAATATTTGCCTCATTTATCGTTAACAAAATTAGGACTTTCTTTCATCACTGGCTTGGAGAATCTGCATTTTGGCAGGTATTGAAATTTGAATGTGGATGGCACCGGCAAACTGCATGTAACTTGACATGTAGGACTTTAAAAGTCACTGTACTAACCATTATAAGGTAATTAAATTATACAAAGTTATCTATGCACAAAGCATTGATCCTAGGTTAAAAATTAGACACTGCGTGATTAGGCAAGCTTTACTACAATATGTTGACTTTCAATACTTCCAGACACTCACCCATAATGCATGGTGTGCAGCTTGCGGTCACGCAGCTGGGCAGCCCCAGCCCATGAATAGCGGTGCCTTCGTCTCACCCGAGTGAAATACTTGCTCATCCTGAACTTTGCAGCCTGTGACAGAGGGCGATTCGGCAATCCGAGTTCACTGTGTCCTTTCTGCGATGCTAGTTTTTTTTAAAGCCAGACCATTGGGCTTGCACATGCATCCTGGTTACACTATTGCCCGACAGTACCTTCGCCCTACCACCGCCTCACCTCCACTACATCACCGCTACCATTTCATTCTCCAAGAAAATGTTATGTTTTCTACAAGTACTTCAGCCCTCAAAACATGGTCCCTACTCTCTATATCCTGCAAACTGCGCACGAACACCTGGTGTGCACTCCCCAGACCGCACCACAACCAGCCCCACCATTCTGCTCCTCCAACCCCTGCGGTCAGTGTCTTTGTCAAGGCGCGTAGAGGAATGCAGCAATGTACACATAGAGAGAGAGAGAGACTATAGGCGCGAAATGTAAACTTTATGAAGCACGGCGGTGAAGAAGCCGGAGGTGTGTGTGGTGGGGAAGGGGGGTGTCTGTGATAGGAGCAGGCGGCTCTTGCTCTGCAGTTAGCCTTAGGTAGGGGCTGCTCAATGGGACTTGTGATGGGCTTTTGACCAGAGGATGGAAAAAAGCACAGGCATGCTGATGTTTACACCAGCCTTGCACTGACCTCCTCTCCCGCATTTAAGCGCTGCATGCTGTGAACATGATTGACTGTTGTTGTTCACAATTTAAGAGTGTGAGAGGAGAGCCAGCAGAGAGAAGGTCATACAAAAAGCAGTATTATAAACCCATTTACTTGTAGGAATGCTGATAATGAGGAACGTGAACACCTACAGGCAAGTGGCCTTTAATAAAGGAGGTGGGGGCGAGGGAGGAAAGTGCGCGTAAGGTGTGTGAGATGTTTTAGTGGCGTGTACGTCAAATACATCAGGTCTCTGTGGAATAAGATATGTTTACCTCATGTTATGTGGTATTTGCCAACATTATGTGATCAAAAAAGAAGGCAGATCTTGCCAGTTTTAACACCTTTAATTAGCACAACCATGAAATGACATTAAACCACTAAAAAACAAAAGTCCTACTACGATTCTGACCCACTGGTCATCGCACTGCTCTACAGCAGGCATATTAACCTTCTAAGCTGTTTTAAAGTGTTTCAAACGTGTGGCCAGCAGATTACCTACACTTTTCTGTAGTAAGTACATATCAGTCTGCTGAGTGGCCTTACCCCCGAGACTTCCTTGATGCAAATAAATCTCAGCCGCAGGTGCCCTATCCCTATAATGCAATATGCTATCAGACTGTACCACGCCACTGATTCACCACTCGGCTCTAATCCGTTTCTGAAACCCCTATTTCCACCCTGCCCCTATTTGTGGATCCCCAGAGTAATTTTATTTTGCATGCAAAGAGCTATTATTTCTTTGTTAAGTATGGCTCTCATAGAGAGCCTCTATCGTTTATTTTAGATTGCTAATTTAATAACCCGCTAAACTATGACACAGCAACAGTTGATAAGTAAACCAATTACCTACTGTTGTATAGGCTTACACGTCTGACACCGCAAAATGTTATTTGCTAACACCTTCCAAAGACTAGCTAGCCAGAGCGGCGACCTTGGAGCTGGGAAACCAGGCTCGAGTGACCTGGCTTTTCTAATATTTCTCTTAAGGCTGCATCATTTCTGAGCCTCAGGGAGGCTCTACTCGCGGAAGTAACTCCGCACAAGAGACACGGATGCTCTGAGAAGCCACCCTTTAATAATGTAGCTCAGTGGGTGGAGGCCCTGCAGCAGAGGTCTTTAAGTATCTGGCTCTCGAGAGTTTAAATACTACTTTCATTCTTCGGAGAACGATAAATAGACTGAGACAGTCTAAAAGAGCAGGCATTAAAGTGGGTGACAACGCAAAAGCACTAAAAGTGTCGGACTCCCGGGTGAAATTCCGAGTTGATCCTGCCGGGATCAGAGCTCGTGCCTTGAAGATTGCACTTGTTTATTAGATAATAACGCTAAGTTCGCTGCGCCATTTTGCTTGATAAATGTGAGAGAAAAGTATGCCACTGCATCATTCACCCCACCTACACATTGCGGATTCCTCTGATTAAGCCACCTTTTATCCTGATGAAATGGTCGTTGGTGACAAGCATGGGGTTTGTTTGCCGTCAGAGTAATGCAGTCTGACGATCTTTAGAACTCTCTACAACGCAATGTGACTTTGAGCCTCCATGTCTTCGAATCGTCCGTGGCACCCCCTCTGTCACACCAAGATATTTCCTTTTACTATCCAAGTGTATATATTTAACAGAATTTAGGAACGAGAACATGAAAAGGTGGTTAGTTCCGCCTCAAAAATAAAATGCTTTGACTACAATCACACGGCATGCTCTAGCCGCGTCTAATGTGGGAATGTGAATTCACCAGGCTTAAGTGCTAGCTCAGGCTTTGGCACATGACCACACACCATGTGATCCTGGACAAATTACATCATCTCAGTGTTCCTCAGTGCCTTATACCAGCACTAGGAGTACTTAAAAATGTGTCACATGCTGCTTATATAGCGCTATGTAAATAACAAACTTGGCCTAGTAAATGTGCTGTTCGCATTTGCAATGAAATTGTAGCAGTGTCAATTCGCCGTTTAAATAATGAGGCCTTTGAATGTTTTCTTAAGAAACCTTACTACCCGAGTGCCAATCATGGCGCACCCACATGATCAAATTGTTCTGTGACCTTGGCCCACCCACTTTACTCCCCCTTTGGGCTTACATACATACCAACATTTGTAGCGCTTGGGAACATACTCACCTCAGAACTAGTTTCAGTAGATACAAAAAATGGAATGCCTATATTTGCGCTCTTTAGTATATATAACATAGACCTTACTATAAATCACCTCTTTCGAATCTCGGCGTGGGCTCAACATCCTGTGATTCTGGGCAAATCACTTAAACTCCTCTAGAGATTTCTGCACGGGTTTTGTGTGTACTTGAGAGAAAGGTAGTTTTAGGTCTCCCTGCACAAAGTAAGGAATGTTCTGTTGATTATGCAAATGTAATGCATTGGCAACAGATCGTAAAGCAGGACAGACGCATCACACCTCTCAGCTCTCCTTGTCAAATGACTCTTTCAGCTGCACAGAGCCTTGGACAATATCAGGCTAAACACCTGGTCCTCCCCCTGTATTCTTTACTACAGCCATTTGTTGTGATTTGTATATGCTCAAATGTTTTGCCAAGCTACGTTAAGGCCAAAAAAACGATATGGCATCTTAAATGACAATGACTTTTGTTTGTGTGTTTTGACAACGTGCAAGCAGTGCGTAAACACGCACTTTGTACTTATAGTAGTTGCTTACGACAAGCAAGGCTGGCAGTAACTGCGCCTCTTTTTCTGCCAGCCTTGCTTCTCATAAGCAAGGACTATAAGTAAAAATGCACGTTTACGCACCCCTGGTTGGTTTTCAAAATACATAAATAAAAGGCATTGTCATTTACAAAGCCAATAACTCAAACTCTTGCAAATGCGAGCCCTATTGCATTGCAAATTCTTGTTAGCATTGTCTAGAGCGTCACAGAAGAAGGAAGCACTCTCGATAGCCAATGACAACGCTGCAATGCAGTGTTGCGATTGTCTGAGTGCCGTGAATTGACGCTCAGCCAGGGAATGGGAGCCGGGGCATATTCTCCATGCAGGCTGTAATGCAGCCTGCATGGAGAAGATGCGAAGTGCGCATTAATGTTTGGCAAGCCCAAGAGTGCCAGCCAAAGTGCCTCTATCGTCGGAGCAGCCCCGCCCGAAACGCAAAGCTGAAGCAGAAGGAAACATAAAATAATAACAATGCGAGTTATCATTTTATGTTTCCTTTACTTCACTGCTGCGAAGCCGTGGGGTGACGCTCCTCCGCCATAGTGGAGGAGCCGTTACTGAGTTCCATATTACCAAATAGGCAGAATAGACACCAGCATATGGGCCCTACTCTCTTTAGGGTGCAGCAGAATGCTGCACACATTGAAAGAGGAAAAAAACAAGGAGAAATAAAGATATTTCTCCTAGTTACGCCTGCCCTGGGGAGCAGTACAGTTTTGACACATTCCCAGGTTTACAGATCATTGTAAATTTGGGAATGCGTCAAAACCCATGGGTGTTTTATGAGAACACCTGCCGCAACACCCATGAAACGCCTCCTGGACGCAGTGTAAGGCAACACAGCGACTTGCGCTGCTTTGCCTTACACCATATCTACGAGGCCATGAAAAGCCAAGCAAAGTGGCTTTGCATGGACTCGTAGATATGGGTCCGCACTATGTGCCGGCAGAGGGTCATGAAAAGTGACGCACTGGCGGTGCAAGGGGCTTGTAAATAAGCCCCTAAGTGACTGAATACTGACTCATTCATCTCGCTTGGGGGCAAGCTCCATGGAAGACCCAGGAACTAGAGCCCCTGGTTGTTTCACCTCAGTTTTCATCTGTAGTGGAACATTTCTTAGCCTATAGAGATTCATCTGCTAAACAAGTTAAGCAAGGGCAATGAAGAATGATTAAAGGGAAATGGACCTTAAGCAGCAATTCTCAGCTGTCAGGAGAGGAAGAGAACCCTTCAGGCCCTTATAGGCAGATTTTGGCTCCATCTGCCTGGAGCCTGACCTGTCATCGCACACCTTGGGGCGGTCTTTCCAAGTTATCCCTCATACCCCAGGGCCATCTCTCACCCTTATCAGCTTACTCAGCAATATTATGTGAATGGTGGCACACCGGTTCCCTAAGAAATGTCGAATTAGTTTCCATGTCAGTCAAGTTCTTTTTCCAGTCTGTCTTCACAATTGTGTTTGTTCCATTCTCTGCTTCTTGCCCTCCACAAACATTGTTACTGCCATTCTGATCACACATCATCAGGTAAGTCGCCCTCCATTCTCGTTCTAGTCTAAGGTTCACCAGTCTGACTGCCTCCTGTGTAAAAGATAAAGATTGTTATTTGTAATCCAGTTAAAAGAGAAAGCAGAACCCCCTCCTGTACTGGATCTGGTTGGATTTTAGATGTTGCAATTTGAGTGAGTTCTGTTTCTTGCATGTGGCAGCTGAGGTGTGTCTTTGAATTTTGAGATTGGGCATCTGTGTAAATAAAGGTTACAGCTTTTTGCACAGCCCTCAGGATCGCCGCTTTGGTCTTTAAAAAAGTACACTCAAGTCAGGAAATCTGCTAACAAGTTGTTTCTTTTTTGGTAAGTTGTAAAAACTCTGAGTGTGACCGAACTCTTTGATCGCGTTGTCTGTGCATAGGAGAGGGTGTGGAAAAGGTTATAAATGAGAGCTGTGGCCCTCCTCTGGAATGCCTCCAATATGTAAATTATTCCACCAGGACTTATTGTCTAAGTTGTCCAGTTTATCTAAGGGATCTTGTTGTTGCCTTCAAGTTTTTTCACCGTGGTCTACAGTACATCCCTCTCGTGGTCTTCCACCATTGATGTTTACAATTGGTGACCACCAAGATTCTACTTTCTGTTTTTGTGGGCTAGTTCTGAAGTGGGCTTGGTGAGGTCCTGGGGTCAGGACCCCAAATTGTTACTAAATTTCAAGATCAGGCGGCATATACCTACCTTAGCAGAGAGGGCGCCCATATCCTCATTATTCAGAAAGTCCAGAGGGGGTCCTCCTGCAGACTCTGCTTAGGGTCAGTTTGGTTTAGGCAACAATTTAAATAGGGTGGGGATATCCGTAATGTTCGGGTCCTTAGCCATCCTGCTCAACAGCCACCACCTTGATGGTTATCTTCATTCAATGCAGCTTTCTCTCTGCATGCAAGTGGGCCATATATTACACCAAAGACATCCTATGGCTCCTTGTAGCGCTCAATGGTATCTCTTTCAGGTAACCCATAGATGTTTTTGACCCAAGATTTAAGACCCCGGTCTATCGCAGAGTTGCATGGCACAAAAGCAAGCTCAATAATACTGACCCACACATTTCCCAAACCCACAATATCCTACATATCAGCAAGGTAACCGTATGTAAGGAGGCATACATTTACTATACTTAACTCCATAACAACTTAATTTTTTACTATGTTGGTAGTCAATTGAAGTGTAGGGGCCTATTAAAATTTCCATAAATATGACTGAACACCATTCTCGGCTTTTTGTTGCAGCAGGCTTCTGTGAATGATGTCTCTGATATGCAGTCTGCAAAATGCACAGATGCTAGTGCACACAAGCCCCCTTCTTGACCACTTCCTCTGCCTCCTTGTGCATTCAGTCTAGGCAAGTTACTGTCAAATGATGTCTCTCGTACCGACTGCATTACAGCTACTTATAGGGCATATGTTTGTATTTTTTCTATGTTCTGTACCTTTGAAATATTTAAGATAATTATTAGAAATCCACAGATCTATTCTTACACTTCCCAATAACGAAAGAAGAATAAGTAAAGATGTTAAAGTAACAAAATATAAGATCATTTGGATTACAAATACGAAGTTTAGGAACGTGGGACCACATTTATGAAGCATTTTTGGGGTTGCAAACAGCCCTATTCACAAAATCAGGCCATTATTCTGCGATCACAAAATTGCCTTTTCTTATGTAAAGGCCACACATTACGATTCGGTAACAAGCAACAAGTTACCAAATCGCAATTGGGGTTTGCAATGCAATACTGATTGGTGTTTGGAAGGGGCATGTTTTGGGCGTCCCTTCAAAATAATGAATCCCAGTGGTATGTATTAATATTTTGCAACTGAATTCCGGTCACAAAACAATAATCTTGCACCTCAAAATAAAGGTGATAAAACATTTGCAGATGGGTGCGGTCAGCAGTGGAGCCCTTTCCCTTTGTGTATGCTGACAAAAGCATTTTTAAAGAGTCACTGCCTACTCTTAAAAATGGAAAGTTACACTTTTTCATTTTTTTCTAACGCATCTCGTTTTCCTTTATGGAAAACGGTTGGATTTTTAAAAAAAAAATGCGTTGTTTAAAAGCAATCCTACATATGGTGATCTGCTGATCTCAGCAGGCTTATATTCCTTTGATGACTTTCATACCTAGTGGGTTGCAATTTGCAACCTACCTTGTTAATGTTCATGAGGTAGGTCGAATTGCGAACCACTAGGAATCAGTAATTTGCAAACAGACCTATTGGTACATGGGTTGTTTTGCAAATTACCGCACAGTTCTCTAAAATATTGCCCGCAAATTGTAACTAGTTCTTCGTACATCGGGCCCATGGAGATTATAAGCATGCCTCATGCTGGCGCTGAAAAGCCAACATCGGATTCCACCGTACCCTTTTCCATACACTCAGGATTAATTAATTGATAATCTTTAATATTGGGGTTTAATCCATCCTCTCTCTACAGTAGTCTTAAATTGATCTTGTGTTGCTGATATTATTTTGTGTATCATCTATATAAATAGAAATGATGCATACCCAAATATAAAATACATTTTTAAAAAACTGAGTTGTGCTTTCAATTTTTTTCTTGCAGGCAGTACTTATTTCAAAGCTGTATTTCTATTTCCGATGAAATTTTTTATTCAGACGCACAACCCTATGTTTTTGGTTCGAAAGAGGCCCACACCTGTCGATAATATTGCTTTCCATTTTTATAAACATACTCGGTTATACATCATGCTATAATTTTCAGTCATGAATTTCAAAATAGTATTGCAAGATTTAACAGATGAATGTTATCAACCAGCATGCATGTGTTAGCATTTCAGGCCAGAAAAATTCTCTATGAACATACAGTTTGCATGGAAAATTATAAAAATAAGGATAAATGTAGAACTGTGGAAAGGTGAAAATCCTCTAGTTGATTGGCACATGCACAATACTCACTGATGGTAAATGAGAGTTGCCTTTAGGGAAGTATAGACTTTTGAAGTTTGTGATTTGCTATATTGCAGAACACATTTAAAATTGTTATGGCCAACATAATTGGTTAGCATAACAAGCATTTGCAATGCAATAGGTCTCACATTTGCGAGAGTTAGAGCTATTAGCGTTGTAAATGGCAATGTCTTTTACCCATGTGTATTTGTTTTGAGTGTTGTGGCTGGATGTGGTGCACTGTAATTGTTCTTGCATTTCTATATAGCGCTAACAAGATGAACCTGCAGTGTGCTTAGAAAAGAAGGAAGCAGGACGTGTTTGTTATTTAAAAGGGTGGAAGTGACACAGGCCAGACGGAAAAAACAGATGCCAAACAACTAAACATTCTGAAAACTTAAATAAATGACAACAGCTTCTAAAATAAATCCACTTACTACCAGATTGGGTAATTTGACAGGACTTTGGTCAATATATACAGAAACAGCATACATCCCAATCTTCTCAAGAGTGTTTATAGGTCTGTCCTAGCGACGCAGCGCATGCGCTGCTCACCTTGGCGAGACCTATTGTCGTCGGTTTCTCTGGCGAAGGGGGAAGGGAGATCTGCACGCGTACGGTCAGGAGATGTGCACTCCGTACGCGTGCACATCTCCTATCCCCGCGTAGGGCTGGTGTTTAAGCACAGCGCTCGCATGGCGGGCTTTCATTTTCCCTCCCTCCCTCCCCCTATCCTCCTAGCGTTCTCGCACTCTGATTGATTGACTCCTTCTTTCCTTTCACAAGTTCACAGTGCTTGTTTTATATAGCGCGAACTTGCGCGTTCTCGCACTCTGATTAAACGTCAAGGTCAAGCAGAGTTAGCAGGGAGGCTAATCACTTTTGTTCCCTATAGACAACAGATGTGAGCTGAGGGGGAAATCTGGAACCCATTTCATCTTTGATAGATTGATTACCATTACATCGGCTAATAGTAGGATTTGCTATCACTGGTATGATGCGCTCCAATAATATACCAACGAGTAATTATTAACAAACCGCTCCATCTGTGAAATGATTTTCCTCTCTCCATTTGGAATGTCTCACCACTGTGAACCCCATCCCCCATTCCAAATACTGATAGCATCCCTCATTTTTCTGATTATGATTGGATCTTTATCAACACTGAGCTGGCTTAACTTTAGTGGGATTATAGTGCATGCAAATAGGGTTGCCAGTAGATATTTCACACCTGCAGGTTCATGAATTAACAAATCCGAGTAGCAATAGTGCATACTATGAAAATAATTTCACAAATGCCAGTTCCACAACATGATTAACTACTGCAGTTGTGTAACTGACACATTTCTCATGGATGCGCTTATATAACGTACATTTTACCGGATGGGATGATTATGCCATAGAGCGTCGCTATGTCTCATGTATCAAAGTGTAATGTAATGAGTATGCCGATGGCTCTGTTAGACTCACATTAAAATTTGTAATGAACCATAGATGGAGACATGCCTTTGAAAAGTGGTTTTGTCAATAATATCTGCATTTATCGCATGCAAAACCATGCGAGCTGTGTCACCTTCCCATTGCCACCTCGGCCCCCCCCTTCCAGAATATCCCCAGTATCCCTTCTTGCGAATTGATAGTTTACACTCATATATTTTCTCGCTCTTCTTCTCCCCATGTACACTATGAGTCCAGGTTATGTTAGTGACATCGACGCTTAAATATTCTAGGCAGAAAGGTTTACTAAACAATAATATTATAGGAATTACTTTTTTTAATAGAGCACAGATACGTACCTAGCCTTGTTATGTACTTATCACCTCTATCGATAAGTACTTATTGCAACGCCATACTATTTCAGGCACAACAATGACCCAGATATTAGTATTACCTTAGGGACATCCTTGTGAATTTTGCACAGGTACGTGCCAAACATTTTTTGGGAAATGCAATTTGAATTTACAGATATATTGAGGACAGAAGCAATCACTCTTCTTTGGAATTTTCCCAGCTGCACTAAGGCTGGGACGGAATTATAACCAGCCAGAATGCATGTCCCTTAGATAGTTTATTAGATAGTTTATTGGCCTCGATTGGCCCCCGTCTTCTAAATAAAAGATATGTGTACAGGACCTTGATATTCTATACGTTTTTTAGGCTCATAACACGATCCGGTATACATACAGGTAGGCCTGGGCCTATACCCAGTACATACGTACTACCAACTCACACCATTAACATAACTGTTATGCGCACATGTTCCCTTTTCTCATGAATTTGTTATAATATTCATCCTTCACGATCCCCTATTCACTCAGCTGCATTAGCTTGTCCAATTGCTTTCTGGTGTTAATACTGTTTTATCCACCTCGTTAGACATTACCCAACACCATGAATCTACGTATTAGACATTGCGAGATGTTTTATTGCACAATTAGACACTTACGCGGTGAAGTTATTGGTTCACATATATCTGTTGTTTGATGATATTTGACATAAATAATGCACAGTTGGGACCACTGTCACATCATATGTACAATAAGCATCAATTGTGCCCACATGTATGGGCTTATATTCTGTTTTATATATGTTTTTCCAGCCCTGAGGAAGTCGCGGGTCTCTTGTCCCGATCGACGAAACACGTGTTGGCTGGAGCTACAACGAGAGAACATTAAATTCATCTATATACAACATAATTGTTCCTTTGCTATAAGTGATTACTTAGAACACTGTTTGTATGTGTGCCAGGGCTTGATATGTAATGTACTTTTTACCATAATCACGCTTAGCTTTCTCCCACTATGTCCATCATTTTCCTCTCCCCCTTTCTAAGTTTGCGAAAGACTTTGAAGGTTTGAAGAGAAATGACCAATCATTTACAGGCTCACAACTGTAGGTTACTGGGAATATTTTACACCCTGAAAAGGTCCACACGTTTGTTAGCCTTTACAAAATATTCTGATTTTGGATAGCATGGTGTAATTAGCGGGAGACACCGACCTTTCAATGAAATTAGTAAATAGCGTGGTTGATGGCCCTAGACCGCACCAGGCAGAGTTACATTCCACAGAGCTCAATGAGTTCCCCATTCCAGAATGGAACACACCGGCCCACAGAGCACACCATCATCTAGAACCCATCACTAATCAAAGATGTAAAACACCACAATATATACAGAGTTAAACACTACACACGGTCCACGAGAAAAATGTGAAGATGTTAGCATTAAATTGAACCCGTTTAGTAGACTGAATGTATTTGAATCTGTGCAGCACATCAGCCGCTTTTCACTTATTTTCTTGTACATCCATTTAGTGTGCATTTCTACCGCACTACTTTGCCCCATCGCTTAGAAAAAAAGTCTGATGATTAAATCTGCAGAAAGGAAGAGTCTTGCAGACCTTATTTATTCCTCTGAGCATAGACAGCCAACGTGAATGTTAATCTAAAATTAAAAAGTATGTTAATCGCCCCCAAAAATATGATCCATCACTGGTACTGCAATGACGGATTGTGTGGCAATTGAGTCCAGGAGGTCAATAGATTCACAGATGACAGTTTGAAGTACAAGGGAGGGGGTTGTGGCCATCTTGTGACAATAAAGTGAACAATGATGAGAAGTGTCTGTCAAAGATGTTGAGGTGATGGTCTGTCGCTTAAATTAGTATATTACCCATCCTGAAGATGGATATGGAGATCTCTCCTCTAAAGCTTTGGGACGATGCAGTAGTGAGTTCAGGTTCATAGGGAATTTTGATTGTTTTTGTAACTTTTAGATGTGGAAGGGAGATGTTTCTCCATTGTGTAGGGAGTTTTGTGTAGAAAATGAAGTAAGTTTGTGTTACTGTTGCTCGCGTTGTAGTAGGTATCAGCTATTAGTTTATCCAGAACTTGTATGCCTAGATTTTGTTTGAACTTTTAAATTACATTATTTTGGAGTGTTTTGGGATATTTTAGGCTCCATATCTCTCAAGTGAAGTGTCGTAGGGTTTAGGGTAGGGGAGTGTCATGGTGCTGTTCCTTTTATTCTAGTCCCTGCAGAGATAGGGTGATGTACAGTGTATTTTTGTGTATTATAGGTAAATACCCAGGTTAAGGATCAGTGTCCTGTGATGGAGCAAAGCACTATCTATAACAGTGCCTGGAAGACTCTTTGGTAATCCTCTGGAGTCTTTCTTCACTTTTCATAATTGTGAGTCTCTGGAAAGTCCTGTCTCTCTTTTCATGCTCCCATTGCCGATAAATGGACTGGACTCCTTTCACCTTTCCCGGCTTGGTAATGGGGTCAAGTCCTATCTCATTTTCCATGCTCTCATTATTGTAGACCTCTCTCGCTTTTCAGAGTTGGTAGTGAGGAGCAAGTCCTCCCTCGCCATCTATGCTCCCATTGTTGTAGTCCTTTCATGCTTTTAAGGTCGAGCCTGGGCAAAACATGCGCTCCTCTGCTGAATGCAGTATTGGAGTATGGAATAGAAGCCCCGCCCACTCCCCCGTCCATTTTTGTCATTGGCTTGTGTCATTATCCTTCGTAAATGCTGGCTTCTGATTCGTTAACAGGCTTGGTAGTCCCTCCTTAGTACCGCCTTGTCTTCTATTGTAACCTACCATGAGGACTGGCCCATTTACTTTGGTTGTTACACGGTACGTCTTTTTTTAGTCTGTAAGCACTATATTCTTTAACAAGTTTCTCCTAGTGCAGGCACAACATGCTTTCCTGCAACATTCAGCATGCTATGCACGTTTTCACTTTCCGAGCAGCAAGGACCATGGCGCCCACTTCTTTGAATAAGTCTCGCTGTTAGAAGAGTTTGAGCTATTTGCATTGTAAAAGAAAATGCCTTTTATTTATGTGTTAATTAGCAAAACAGATAAATAAAAGGAATTGTCATTTACAATGCCAATAGCTTAAACTCTCGCGAACGCGAGACCTATAGCATTGCAAATGCATGTTTAAAACAGCTGGTGGGGGGTGGGGGGAGGGGGGGACACACCACAGTAGTGAAAGTAGGGGCACGGAAGACACTAGAAGAAAACAAAAACCATCATGTCGGTCTTTAAAGGAGTAGCACCCCCACCATGTGTTTGTGCATGATGCACTTTGCTGCTGGCAGGCGATCGAACATTATGCACAGCAATTGCGGATTATGAGCCAAGTTACAGTGCCAAAGAGTAAACTGTGAACTTGATAAGCAACCATCCAGCATCTCAGTCGGCGAGCACTGCACTACTAGCGGTGGTCTTTGTTTTGCATCGGTGAGCTCTTCCCCACATGGGCCACGGACCTGCCCGAGCCCTTTCTGCGGTGATCCGGGCACGGAGGACGGGCGCAGGGATCAAGGGCCGCTGCTCTTGAGGGTGTTCTGCCCTCGAGGGGGAACTGCCAACACATATGTACTTGCTGGCCACACAGGACGAGCAGCACAGAGACCTGAGCCCCAAGTTCCAAGCGAGGGTTCGGTGCAGGACCTCTGGAAGTTGGGCGTAAAGGGGGGGGTACCGGGGTGCTAGGGAGCTTTGGTGGAGGGGTGGCACGCTACTCCAATTGTGCCGTGGATGGAATGGGGTTTGTGTGGTGTGCGGTTCCTGCGCGAGTAATGGAGTGGTGTTGCTTCTTTTTTTTGTTGCCGTGCCTTGCGATGCATGTTGGAGCTGAGGCTGCCGTGGTTGGTGTGGAGGCGTGGTTGACTATACATCCAGATGCGGGTGGTGTGTGTCCTGTCCCGCAGTGCTACTGGTCCTCGACCCCCGCACACTTGGGAGCATCTGACGGCAGGAGTGGAGGAGCGTGCAAGAACGTTTTGGTGGGGAGGGGGTTGCACGGGGGTGAGCACGATCAGGTGGCGGAGGAGTGGTTGGGGTGGGCGTCATCGGTGCGGCCAGGTGTGCGCAGGAGCCGGAGAATGGCAGGGCGGCGATTTGGGCACCATTCTGGGAGGGATGTTTTTGCTGGGCTCTGCCCACTGGGCATTGGCGTGTGACTGGTCTGGTGGCAGGGTTGGGGGGCGGGAGACGAGGCCTTCTGAAAAAAATGATTTTTTCGATAAGGCGAACAGGGGGCTGGCTAGGATCCATGGCGTGGTCACGGAAATGTTTGGGAGGGGCAGGAGCGGAATGTTTGCGGGACTAGTTTGGTCCTAATGGGTACTGGTGTTCTCCCATAGAAGGTATATGTGGAGAAGTGCACGCATTTGAATGTTTGAATTACTAGTTTGGTCTTGGTGGGTGCTGTACTCTCCAATTCAATGTATTTGAGGGGGCGGGCACTTGCTGTATTGTATGCACAACTTGTTTGGTCCTAGTGGGGGCTGGTGCTCTCCCGGCTGCTGGAGCAGATGCGCAGCTGGAGCCGGGTTTTTGGGTAGCACAACGGCAAGTAGTTGCGGGAGGCGGGGGGGGGGGGGGTTGTGGTATCAGGATGGCCGACTTTGGAGCGGGGTTGGGAGTGGTGAGAGTGTAGGGGCATGGGGGCCCTTGTGTCGGTGGCTTGGAGTGGGGCAGGGTCTAATTACAAGGGTAAGGCGGGGAAACAAGGCAGCGCAGGAGAGAGTTTTGCTGATAACAATGGAGTGGGTCGGTGAGGGTGCATTGCCCCCACGTGCCTGTAATTATGGTCGGGGTGGGGTACTCAGAGGAAGCGATGCAGTAGGCAAACTTCGCTTAAATTTAAGAGAAAACACAAGCGTAGTGCTGCTGTACTGTTTGAGGTGAGGGAGGGGAGTAGGTTGGGTTGGGGGGAGCGGTGGGTCTTGAGAGGGATGAGGTGCCGTTCAGCAGGGAGAAAGGGGGGGAGAGAGGTGGGGGCAGCCGGCGGGATATGCTGATGCGCCAGTAGAAATGGGGGTGCACAGGGAGGGCGCAGCGCGGGTCGCAGTGCTGTCCAATAGATGGGGTGGGTCCTCGGTAGGCGGTGGAGTGTGCGGTTTACTCCGCCGACAGAGGACAAAACAGGACGGAGGAACGTGTTATACGGCCTCTCCCGTGGGCGAAAATCAGGAAGTGAATGAGGGCTCATTTGTTATTTTGTTTGCCTTTATGCCAAATAGCGCGCTGTCAGACATAGCTAGCTGGTGCCTGTCTCCCAGACTGTATGGGCAATTAGTATAACAGGTACTCCGTTTCCCTGTGGCGCTTCTGTTTTCTGGTTGTTTATGTGTGCAGGGATTAGGTAAATGAAGCTGCGATGGAATTACTTTACTCTTGCAGCTCAAAATGCGCGCAAACTGTTCCTGGAAGTAAAGGGCCTGCCGTAGAGGAACATTTTATGTGTTGAATTTTCTTCCTCTGCCGCATCTTGGGTTCCTGTAAACAAACATATGCGCGTGAAGCCAGGCTCTACTGCCACGTTATTGCCCGCATAGGGACGAAGGGAAGGGAACGAGGGGCATGCGGACCGCACAGCAAAAGAGACGCCGTACACATCCACATCTCTTCAGCAAAACAGACGGCGTACATGTGCACATGGCCTGTCTGTACGCATGCACATCTCCTCAGCAAAAGAGACGCCGTACATGTGCACATCTCCTGTCCCCCTTCGGAAGCAAAACCCACAACAATAGATCTTGCCAAGGCGAGCAGCGCATGCGCTGCATCGCTAGGCGAGACCTAAAAAATGGTGTAGCGTAGTCTGGGGTTTTATGTTCAGACACTTTGGGGACTGGTTCTTTAAAAAAGGACTACCTTGATAGAATATACCACCCCAATTATAAACCTAAAAGGTATCTCACCTCCACACCTTGATATATTTGTGGACTCTGCTTTTCCAGAATTTTCTAACTCCCTTCGTTCCACCAAGTGAAATATCACTACTTTTAGAATGAACCTAGGATTATTTACAGGACAACAAGCTGGATAAAACTTGCAAAACACTTCTCATTTCTCCAAAAGGCTATACATAGCAAATGGCAGTGAATTAAAACTGAGACGGTGATTATGAATAGAATAGAGCGGTATAGAGTGGTATCAATGGGTGGAATACAACTCTGACCAGATACAACTAGCCCAGTTTCCCAGCACCTGGATTTCCCAGGCGCCAGAACACTGGCCACAATATTACTGGCTGGAAAATCCAGAGGGTAAAAGGGCAACAAGATCAGTCAGGTTTAAAACAGATGGTACAAGTGAGGAGATTGTCTCTGGAATTGCAACTCCACATGCAGACAATCATCTGCATGTGATTACCCATTCTAGGGACAACAACCCAGAATAGGCAGATTTAAGTATAGACATACCAGCCAGAATTATTAGTTCCAGCCACTGAGTATTCCTGCACATAAATCCGCCTTACTCGTAATTGGGGCCATAATGTTCATCTACTGGTTTCCTAAATATCTCCATGGACAATGTAAGGTCATTTTTCATATGCTTAGGAGTAGTGATGGTCTATTGCAGATTTTCACTGGAATACAATACACGGTCAAGAAATCAGACAGATCATATGTTGTAATGAGAATAAATGGAAAGCATGCGTTTATTTCATTTTGCTGAAATCCAGATTTTCAACTGGTTTAACATCAGTGTTGAACATCATAGGTGATCTAATAAAACCATTAACTCTTATTCAAACCTTCTTCTGATCCCTAATCAGGAATCGTAAATCTATGCGAAACACCATTCTCTCTTCTGACATTCTGGTAAGCTATGGAGATCCACCTCTCAAAATGACATCTAATACTATTTCTCAAATTTTTCTCTTAATGCCATCTTGATATTGCTTAGGTTTTATTCTCTAAGTTTTACTGCACAGTGTTCGATTGCCTTTCCTACTAGAGACGTTCTCTGATCATACGTACACAAATAAACAGAGATAAACTTCAGTGATTTAATTTGGTACAAACTTTGACTCCAATAACTTTTGACTGAAATTCATCATTAGATAAGACAGACATCACATTGGTAAATAATCTTTATTTTTAAATGCTTTTTTGAGTCTTATCACAAGGATTATGAAGATGGGAATCTCTTTAATGTTATGTTATGTTATTGGTGATTTATAACGCGCACGGCTACTCAGAAGAGTGTTCCGGCACGACCCAGCAAAAGAGAACAGTGAAAAAGAAGGAGAACAGGCTTAATGAAATAGGAAAGTTTTAAGTTTTTTCCTGAACTGAGCGGGGTTTTGAAGGCTCCGGAGCTCCGGGGGGAGGGAGTTCCATGACTTAGTCGCCAGATAAGACAATGAGCTGCCACCGTTTTTCAGACGAATTTTGGGTACAGAAGCTAGGCACGAGTTCGACGAATGCAAGTGTCTGCCTGGAACATAGAACGAAAAACGTTTCCTCAGGTACATAGGGCCGTATTCGTAAAGTGTCGCATGGCCCGTCACTAAAGCCTTGAACAAGACCCTAATAATTAACCACCACAGGGGCAGCCCAAACCACCTGAACAGGGGGAATCAGTATTTTATCCTAACAATGGTTCACAGCGTACACAAAATTATAATAACACAAACAAGTCAGACAACACTACACACCTAAAAGTGAAAAGAAAAAGATAATGGAAAATGCGGCCCTTATATAGGAATACAAATTTGTTTATAGAAACATATAAAAAATTCTTTATTTAATAAAAAAGTAATATAGTGAGGCTCAGACATGTAAGCTGGTACATATAACAATTAATAGACATATACAACCAGACAGGTGGCATACAAAAAGAGGTTACATAAAAGTCGGAGTTCCAAAACAACAATGGAACTACAAAACACAAAACAATGTGTCCTCCATAAATTGCGGCCACAATTGCGTCGACGATGTTTCGACCTTTGTCATAAGTACATGGTCATCTTCAGGACAGATAAATAAGTGAGCATCCCAGACAATTTTATTTGCAGGAAAGGAACAAGTAGAATGCAACTCAATGCTTGTATATTACAATTTTATGTTTGTGTAAGATGAAAATATTAACTAGGCGCACTGTATAATTCAGCTTCTTTCGACTCTTTAACTAACTCAGCGACTATTTTGGGGTTAATCACTCAATTGCCGACCAGCAATTGAGTTGCGACGGAATCTAAGTGATGTTCGGGCGCTTTCTGGAAAAACAATGATAAGATACTACCCACCCACGACTAGCTATGTGTGATTAACCCCAAAATAGTCGCTGAGGTAAAGAGTCGAAAGAAGCTGAATTATACAGTGCGCCTAGTTAATATTTTCAATATTTTCATCTTACACAAACATAACATTTTTATATACAAGCATTGAGTTGCATTCTACTTATTCCTTTCCTGCAAATAAAATTGTCTGGTGGGATGCTCAGTTATTTTTCTGTCCTGAAGATGACCATGTACTTATGACAAAGGTCGAAACGTCGTTGACGCAATTGTGGCTGCAATTTATGGAGGACACATTGTTTTGTGTGTTGTAGTTCCATTGTTGTTTTGGAACTCCGACTTTTATGTAACCTCTTTTTGTATGCCACCTGTCTGGTTGTATATGTCTATTAATTGTTATATGTACCAGCTTACATGTCTGAGCCTCACTATATTACTTTTTTTATTAAATAAATAATTTTTTATATGTTTCTATAAACAAATGTGTCTCCTATATAAAGGCCGCATTTTCCATTATCTTTTTCTTTTCACTTTTAGGTGTGTAGTGTTGTCTGACTTAAGTATTTGTGATCTAAATATGTTTGTGTTATGATAATTTTGTGTAGGCTGTGAACCATTGAACAAGACCCTAGCTTTTAACGGCAACCAATGCAAATTACGGAGATGTTGCCTCACGCTAGTATGTTTGGGTAGGTCCAGCAGCAACCGCACAGCGACATTCTGCACCACCTGCAATTTATCCATTAGGTAGCCAGGGAGACCTACATACAATGCATTGGCATAATCAAGACGGGAGGTGACCAAGGCCCTGATTACTGTTTATTTGGTGGAAAGAGGCAACAGGAACAGACATTTTCTGAGCATCTTCAAAATGCCGAAACAGGTACCTGTCAATTTGCTAATTTAATTATTAAAACTAAGTTTTTCGTCAAACCAGATCCCCAGGTTCTTCACAGGGAGACCCGAAGGGGATGGTCGTGGAGCATCAGCGGGCCAACAGTGATGAAGAAACAGATAAGCGAAATCCCCCAAAAAAGTATCTCCGTTTTATCTTCATTGCATTTCAGCTGGGCCGAAGTAAACCGGTTGAACAACGCAGACAGGCAGGATCTAACGTGGTCCATACTGGACTCATGCTTTTTCCAGGTGAACAAAAGCTGGGTATCATCAGCATATGCTACTACTTTAGGACCAAAGTCCTCAGTTAGCTGGATAAGAGGGGTTATATAAAGATTAAATAACAGAGGACTCAGTATGGATCCCTGAGGGACCCGTGTTTGAACAGCTTGGGTGGTAGATGTAAAAGGAGGGATTCACACTTGCTGGGTTCTACCGTCAAGGAAGGACTTTAGCCATTCCCATGCGGCACCGATGATACCAAGCCTCTGCAATCGGGCCAGGAGGTGGGCATGGGGAACAGTATCAAAGGCGGCAGATAGGTCCAAAAGGACCAAAATTGCCCTGCCCCCATCATCTAACGACTCCCGGATGGCCTCTGAGATTTCCACCAAGGCAGACTCAGTGCTGTAAGAAGCACGGAAACCCGATTGAGAAGTGTGCAACAAGCCGTGTTGTTCAATATAAGCGGTAAGTTGTTTGTTCACAAGTTTCTCACAGACTTTGGCCACGCCCAGCAGCAGAGAGATAGGCCAATAGCTGGAGGGAATATGAGGATCAAGCATTGGCTTTTTTATAAGAGGGACCAGCATGGCCTTCTGTACATCCCCTGTGAAGACAAATAGAGTGCCCCATCTTCCCGTCTTTCAAACTATGAGCATATATTTCTCACTGAGTCCTGTGTAGTTTCACCAATTTTTATTAAAAGTAAATGGGACCCATATTGTATTGGAATTTGAAGGAAGTCATCTAGGACCCTTAGTGTATTCTGCTCTTCAAGGGGAGCTACTACAGCGCCTCTGGTCTGCAATAGGTAGTGCCAGTGCACAGCTATGTAATGAGCCATCTGTGGATAAGAAATTTGTGTTCAAGATAGGCAGTGTGCATTATACTGCAATTGTAATTCTTGCCAATTACTGTCCTCAAGTGTTCCACTGCTGGAGTGACCACATGCAAGAGCCTGTTCACCGAGAGCAGAAGAGCATGCATTTCTTAAGAGCAGAGTTCAATCCAGGCTGAGATTCAGTGCAGTACACAGTGTCAGGGACAGTGTTAACAATCTTCTTAAAGGCATGGACTGCTCCTCATGCAGAGGACAGGATGAGAGGAAGAGTGTTTGTGCCCCGCTCTTGCCAGCAGGCATCTAGGAGAGGGAACAACTTGCCTTGGAAATCTGCCTGGAAGGTGTAGATGTGTATAAGCTCATGGGGACTGTCAGCATTGTAGAAGGACAGCTCTCCCCTCTCATAATCGAGGAAGATTCCCACACGCTGTGGTCGGCTTGTGACGGGCAGCGTGACACGGGGATTGGTGAAGGCCTCATAAATCTTGCCTTCCTTTAGGCCAATGACCCAGATGCCATTCTCAGGAGACTTTACTAGCTTGCCTTTGCGGCTAGTGGTGCCCTTCATGATGCCTAGGCGCCACTTCTGCTTGGTGCCCACAATCACTTCCCAGTAGTGCTTGCCTGTGGAGAAGCCTTTATTGGCCAAGACACAGTTGCTATAGTCGAAGCGCTCAGGGTTGCTGTCCCGTCGATTGTATAGGAGTCTGCATTGCACCACAGTGTCCCCCTTAGAAAGGTCAAGAACTGGATGGGCCGTCATAGGGTCCAGCCTAAGCACCTCTGGAGCTGTGGAAATAAAAATGAATGAGTATCATTATAAGGGGTCACATAATACATTTAGGTCAAATAATACATATATCTGCTATATTGTTTAGCATATGCACTATGTATGGACTCACAAAACCTATTTGTATATAAATTATGAATTAATGACAAGAATGAAATAGTTTATTTTATGATGGGTGCATACATTTCTCATCCCACATTTAGAATGGTTTGCACCATTGAGGGTCTTACAAGAAGTCCTCACATCCAACAAGGCATCCTAAAGTATAGAATGTATTGGTAGATCTGTGTGCCTGCTCGCACTAAGCCTGTTCTCTAATTTATGCATGCAAAAACATATAAAGTCTAGAGACGATTCACCGCATGCATTGTTCTCGCCCATCTAATGCTTCCTGTTAGCTGGGCAGTGGATACCTCTTCCAGGGAGTGCTATCTGAATGTTATGTTACATGTTCTGCTAACATGATATTCGGCCAGTGGCAGCCAACACATACACACAGTGGAGGGACGGGGGAGGGACGAAGCGTGTGTGGGAGTGCGAGATAGTGTTCGGGGGAGGGTGGGGGGAACATAATAAGAATAATAAAACATTTTTAAAAACTTAAACTTACCTGCTGCTGAACGGTCGCTGCATCGCGCCATGGTTCTGGGATGTCCCAGCAGACAGTGCAGGCTAGTCACAGACTCCCTGCCCAATTGCAGGGATCGGCCTGAACAGGCTAGAAAGATACCCTGCCCAGACCAGGGAGTCTGTGGGGTTTCTCTTACTCAGCTGTTCAATACAGCCGGTTAGAGAAACCTAAGTGCATATGTGAGATTTGGTCGGCCTGAGATGACCAGCCGAACACGCAGGAGCACTAAGAGAGTGCACTAAGACTCCTCCTACCCCTCCCATGCCTCAGCCCCGTCCCTCCCTGCACACGCTGCCTGAGCCAGTGGCTTAAAAAATAAAACAATACTGAAATATCGCTTCATATTTTTGCTCCTGGCTCTGAGCCAGTGGCGCGACTCTCCTCTGCCATTGCAGAGGAGCCTCTCCTGTATCTGGCAGTCAGCCAATGCTGCCAGAGCCGACCTGACAAGTGTTAACAAAAAATGATAACATAGCAGAAGCTCAAGAACGAAATGGGAAAGTTACACACATTCTTGCCTTGACTGAACCTATGTTAATAAACAGAATGTTTGAAGTAGATGCTGTCTTAAACTAAATTAATTTACAAAAAAAGAACAAACCGGATGTTCAAGTACTCTGGAACTTGTTTGTGATATTGTGAGCTTTTTAACTCTTTTGTCAGGAACGTATTTTAAGAAAGAAATCTGTCTCTGCCAGAAACACTCAGAAGTCCAAGGGGCATATTTTCAACAGATTGCGATAAACGCAAAGTGCGCTTAGCGCGTTTTTTATCATCGCCGGCTATTGCTGGATTCCATCGCCGTGGTAGCGCAGTATTAACAACGCTTTCCTCCAAGGCGATATGAAATCCCGCCATAGCCATAAGAACATGTTTTATCATGAGAAAACAAGCGATCATTTTCCTGCGATGCTGGAAACCTTGCTAATAGGCAGGTTTGGACTTAGCCATCTTTTATATGGGAGGTGGATTACAAGGCTAAGTCGTATTTTTAGCAGGAGTTAAAAACCTGCTACAACGGGGGCTTAGCGCGGCTTTCATTCTCACATTGCGGGTCCGATGCAGCCTTGTTAATATCCCGAAGCTGTCTTAGCGAGTGTTTGTCATGGAGTTGTGTGAAGGAACACCCACTTTGCATGTTATTAGCGATAAATATCGCTGAGATGCAATGTGGAAAAAAAACGGCTGCTAACTCAAGGTAACAAGCGCTAATGCTTGTTAGCGAGTCCTTGTTAATAGTGCAATAGAAAAATCGCCGCTTTTTCGGCGATATACGCCGAAAAAGCAGCGATACTTCTCTTGATAATATGCCCCCATGACTTTTCCCCAGGCCATGCTTCGGCAACTGGAAGGCACAGGAGAGAGAGTTCCCAGGACTAGAGAGCTGCCAGTCATCACCTGTGCTACACTTTGAAATTCAGTGTCAGCTCGGGGGACACTAGCAAGCCCACGGCTAGATGGCTGCGCTCTAGTGCAGCTCTGATGGCAGAGACCCTAATCCGTCAAGAATCTAGGCACAAACGTGACATCCCTATCTGGGAGCCGGGCGGAGGAGTGACAAAAGGAGACACGAAAAGTAAGCAATGCGGTCTCTCAAAATGGTGGCAGCCGGGCGAATCCCACAGTGAAGAAGCTGAAAGAGACCTGGCCGAGGGGGTGAGCTGCGTTGATGAGATAAGGAGGAGCTGGCTGTCCTAGCTGCCCTGCTAGCGTGACCGCAGCCGGACGTGAGACAGCTGCATTGTTACAGGAGAGCCCGCAGCGTAGATGAAAGAGGCGGCCTTGAGTAACGCCGGGACACAGCCGGAGATCAGGGGCAAACGAAGAAGCAAAACCGACTCCCGGTGAGCGTTGGCCCCCGGCTGGTGGTGAGGCAGAGAATGTGCAGCCGCTAACTTACTGCGGCCAGTTGGGTGGCCCACGAGACATCCCACAAGTACTAAGTGTCGAGACTCAGGATGGGATGCGACACCATGACTCCAGGAAAATCCTGAAATGTTTCGTGGATCTCCAAACCGAACTTTATGGTGAGCGGCCCTCGGCGTCCTCAAGCGAGGCAGATGCATACATAAGTCACATTGCACTGGCATGGCTATCCCCTGGCCCGAGGTAATATTTAGTCCAGCCGAAAAGAGAGGAGGATGTGAGGGGGTCATTCACCAGCTACCAAATGGGAAATCGCCTGGAGGGGACTGTCTACCGAGCGAGTTTTACAAAACATACTCAGACCTCCTAACACCCCACCTTCTTGAACTGTATCAAGAGGCATCTCACAATCACTCTCTACCCCCCACGATACGTGAAGCATTACTAATCACACTTTTAAAGCCGGGCAAACCGCTGAATAAGACGGACTCGTATCGACCGTTGTCAATAATTAACACTGATGTAAAAATACTAGCAAAAATAGTCGCATCCCGCCTACAGGATATATTCCCGCTAGATCTACCACTCATAATATTCGCACCCTCTTCCCCCTCATTCACCAGCTGAATCCAGCGATGGCAGCTGCTGATGTCTTTCTAGATGCTGCTAAGGCATTCAACTCCATACAGTGGTCATACATGTTCACCGTGCTGTCCCGAATGGTTGTTGTACACGAACCCGGCTGTGCAAGTTCGTATTAATGGTGAGACCTCAGGTTCCGTGATAATACACAGAGGAACGAGGCAGGGATGCCCGCTTTCCCTGATTTTGTTTGCCCTGGCGCTGGAGCCCCTTGCATGCATTATCCGGCAAAAACACACATCCGTAGCTCTGCGCTTTCACCAACGCCCATTGTCGATCTCGCTATATGCCGACGTTAGAGAACCCAGCATAAACCTAGACCCGATGGGGCAGAGTATGTGAAATACAAATGTTTTTCTGGTTTAAGTATAAATTGGTCCAAATCAATGTTTTTTTCGCTGACCTCTGCCACGGCTTCACACGAACTAGAGTATCCACTCGAAAGGCAAATAGTAATACGGCAAAACTATGGTACAGCTATAACAAAACTGTGAGATCAAGCAGGCCGATTGATACGCCTGCCACTCTCGCTGGTGGACATACTTGCCATCATAAAGATGGTCGTGCTACCTACGTTTTTATATCTATTTACTAACATCCCATTCCCATTAACACAAGACTTCTTTAAAACACTACATACCTGCTTGACAACTCTCACATGGGTGAGTAAGCAACCTTGAATTAAGTGGCAGACGCTTACACAATCTTATCTCAAAGGAGTGTTTGCGGCTCTGGATTTCTTTCTATACTTCCTATGTGCTCAGGCCCATTTTGCTCACTACGGGTATCACCACCAACGATACATAGCACACACTGCTGTGGAAAACGAAGTGGCTCACCCAGCTCTGCTCAATGCAATGGTACCGCATGTGTGGCCATCAAACAATCTTAAATCCTTTGGCCCGGTGTATACCACAACTAGGGCATGGAAAGCACTTGCAACCAGAGCAGACAAAACTCCATTATATGCAACATCATTACCATTAGTGCATCACCCAATAATATCAGTCACAAAGAAGGCAGGGGCACTAACCATCTTACAAGAGGCGGGACTGAATAACATGGGAGATGTCTTCCCTGGGGTATCCTTCCTCATGATTGAAGAGTTCGGAGGCAACTGACAATGCACTCCGTTGCAGAGCTTTGTATATTATAGGCTATGAGCTGCAATGAAAGCACTATGTCCCTGCTTCCCCCAGGATCCGGCTTCACTGACTTCGCTACAGGTCCTGATTTCAAGAACTGATCGGAAGAAACTCATTACTAAGCAATACAACTCTCCCCAGAATTAAGGGGAAAGGAAAAGTGGGACGCAGTCTTGGATGCCCCATTGACGCAGACAGACTGGGAATTCTGCTGCAGCTTATTGGACAGGCTTACATCTAACTGCAATCTTAAGATAATACATTTTAAATACTTGCAACAGGCTTACTACACCCCCCCTCCAGCTTCATAAATATGGGTTGCGTACTGAGGCAATATGCATACGATGCAGAGCTGATGAGGCGGACTTCTTACACCTAGCATGGACATGTGGGCCAGTGTTTCGCCATTGGAAGCGGGTCATACAGACGTTATCCAAAATTATACAGACACAAACAGATTGCCAACCCTCAATATGTCTCTTGGGCCTCCTTAAAATGTTACCCCAGTTAACACGCAAGCTGACAGCAGTGGCATTGGTGATGGCAAAGTGCAGGGTATCCATGTGTTGGGGTGGGAGGAGAGCACCACGGCATGGGGACTGGTTACTTGACCTGGCAGATTGCAAGCTACAATTTGAAACATATGCTGAGGATCCACCTCTGGCATCCATGCCAAAAGACTTTTGGGCCCCATATGTAGTTCACATGCTGTCCACAAACACGGAATAAATGCTGCCTCATGTTGTAATTATTGTGAGAAACGGGGAGGGAGGCGAGTGGTTGGGATTCTAGAGCCTCTGTTAGGATTTCTTTGTTAACCTTTTGCACAGATCTGCCTGTGATATAGAACGCTGCAATACAAAAAAAAAAAAATACAAATTTCAGTGTCCGCTCAAGCGTGCTTTGTCCCTTGAACTCACCCCAGCATGTTTCCAACAATTAGCCATAAACTGTAAGCCTGTGTGTGTGCTTATTGTACTTCCCTAGAGTCTTCCTGTTAGAAGAAACTAAGGTGAACTAACCTTGTTAAGAGTAATGGCGCACAATCCTATGACCAGACATTAGAATGTTCTGGGGCAGAAAGTTAGTTTTAAGTAACCGTGGGCAATGAACTTCGCTCCGCTAGCGGAGGTTCCGGAGATTTGATAACTATGCATTACATCAACATGGAATTCATGCAATAATTCCGACTGCGCCATGTAGCAGAGTTAGCTACTGCACCCACAACCCTTTGATAAAACAACTTTACCGTTACATGCTAAAAAGTATATAACTAATTCACAAAAGTGAACTCTTAAAAAAAAAAAACAGGCAATTAGAGAGGTGATGATTTTGGGGTCCCCACTAACCATTTTTGCCCATAACTGTGCTTGGGGTGGTCCTAGGAGGATTGGACCACCACCACCGCATCGTTCAGCATGATGTGCTCTTTGTGTTCACGGCATCTCCTTGGTTCTCTCCCTAGGTTAGGGAGAACCCCAAAATCATCACCTCTCTCACTGCGTGCTATACTTTCATTGTCACTTTTGTGAGATGACTATATGCATTTTAGCATGTAAAGAATGATAGAATTAATTATTGTTTAAGTAAATGTACTGTTTGTTATATTTTTCATTTTCGTGAGATGGCTATATGTATTTTACCATGTAAAGATAGAAGTTTTACTTAAGATATGTGAGATTTATGTTTTATTAATTGCATTACATTGAAAACACAAGATTTCTGTTTTGTTAATGTGCATAACACATAATTCATTTAAAAACTCTGGAGTAAGCTACTGCACACACAACCCTTTGATAAACAACTTGACCTTAACATGCTAAAAAGCATTAACCAATTCACAAAATAGAGCTTTGAAAAATATCAGGCAATGAGAGAGGTGATGATTTTGGGACCCCGCTAACCTAGGGGACGGACCAAGCAGATGCCTTGAACACACAGAGCATATTATGCTCAACGATTGTGGTGGTCTCATCCTCCTAGGACCACCTCAAGTAAAGTTATGGGCAAAAATACAATGCCAACCAAAGGCCCAGCAAAGCATTATGGGGCGAGATTCCCCTTGAGGAATGTTTTGATATTGGATACTATAATATTCACTGCACTCTAGAATCTCGTCTTTGCTGGACCTTTGGTTGTGATTGTATTTTGGCCCATAACTGTGCTTGGGGTGGTCCTAGGAGGATGAGACCACCACCGCATCGTTCAGTATGATGTGCTCTTTGTGTCCAAGGCATCTGCTTTGTTCTCTCCCTTGGTTAGGGAGGACACCAAAACCATCACGTCTCTCACTGCTTGCTGTATTTTCATTTTTATTTTCACTCTTGTGAGATGACTATATGCATTTTTGCTTGTAAAGATAGAGTTACTTGTTGTTCTATCAAGTATATGTGAGGTTTCTGTTTTATTAATGGGGATGAGACAGAACGTAGTTGCGGAGCGGAGTTCACAGAGTTTTTGTTCAATACCGCAGAATTCCATGTAGCGGTACTCTGTCAACTACGCCCACCCATAGTTTTAAGTGAGATTGATTTTAAAGTTAGATCTAAGACTTCCATTCTCTTTTTACTGTCTAAATGAACCGATGTAAAAGGGTAAACTGTTCTGCTGAGGGTTAGAGGCTCATGAACAAAGTAGTCTTTGCATCTCAGCAGGAATCTCCTTTCCTGTCAAAAATTGTACAATTTTTATGTATTTCTAAATTAGTCTAATGTGCAGCCATGTTATATTCATCTCAGCAGCCAAACGACTCAATTAGCAAGTAGAGTTGTTTGGCCACTGAAATTAATCAGGCTTGAAAGTATTTTGAAGAACTGTGCTTTTGCCACACCAGTACATTATCGTCCACAGGTTTATCCATTACCATCTGGAACCCTATTTCTAGTTTCTAGGTCACAAGAGCACCTCCCCACCAGTGACCATGCCACCAACCAACATCCTGACAACCTACAATCTAGACAGGTCTGGCTGCGTTTTTACATTGAGTAACTCATATCTATGCCACATCAATCAGTCATTTGAGCTCTACTGCTGGGAACAGGCAATGCACTTTCAAGGAGCAAGTTATCTGTCAATCTCTTGTACAAGACCAGGTGCCCCTCCTGAACACTTATTTACATTATTTATTTCTGTGGTCAGCTATTCCTTAACTATTGCATTTCAGGATGGTATTCATTGATGTAGTTTGGTTTGGGCTATTTTTGTCTTGTCTCCTCATTACACTGGCTCGTTTATTGGTGGGTTGGTGAATTCTGCAAAGGACAAGTGTGTTATTTCATCTCTTCCAGATGTCCTGTGAAGGACACTCTTCCAGTCCCACCTTCAAACCCTACCTCATTCTCATCATGCAGAACAACTCAGAATCACTTACGATCATAAATCAACAAGGCTTGGGAGGTGGTACACAATATAAGATCAGACAAGAAATAAGAACAGGGATAAACAAAATAAATTAGATCAGTGATCTGGAGATTATGTAAAACCGGACAGTGGTAGTTAGGGCAGAGAAAGAGGGGCTGCTTGTTCTAGAAGAGAGACTAATCAGAATGGAAAGACTGCATCCAGGACAATTTAAGCAGTTGTATGTCAGAAAAATGTTGCCTTGCAACTTCTAGGAATTTGTTCGCCCTATCTGTGTTCCCTGCACCTCTGTTTTGTTTTCCTTTGCTTTCCTTTCTATTTCTTTCCGGTTACCTGCAAGGCTGATTCAGCTATCAGCTCAAGGGCCTTCTACACCTGAAATTCATTGGGAGTTTCTCTCATGGACAGTGAACCACTAGTGCTCCCAAGCTTTGGGATGGTCTATGGGTACTTCCTGGGGTTGTTACCAGCACTATCAGAGCATCAGGCTTTATATGTAGCTAGAGCTTGCTCAATATTGGTATATGTGCAAATTTATTTTTGGACTCAAACTGTGCCTGGTTAACATTATATCCAGACCTGCTGTTCTTCTAGAATATGCGTTACTGCCACTGTTCTACACTCCT
Organism: Triturus cristatus; assembly: GCF_964204655.1. Classification (NCBI taxonomy): domain Eukaryota; kingdom Metazoa; phylum Chordata; class Amphibia; order Caudata; family Salamandridae; genus Triturus; species Triturus cristatus. The sequence continues at coordinate 1,025,799,982 of NC_140584.1, forward strand.
TCAAAGAGAGAGATGGTTGTGACCCTGACGTCTAGGAGACCAACCTCCAGGAAGTTTCTCTTCAACTCCCTATCGCCTCTATCTCCCCCTCCCTCAACCACCACAAGAACCTGTAAGTTTGAGTTTATTCAAGTCTCAGCCTCCAGCTCTTATTTGGTGGAGAGTGCAGATTAGTATCAGGCTGCTAATCTAAATGTCTGATATGACCCAACCGGGTCTTAAGACTTATCCATACAACTACATGTTAGTGTGCTGTGCTCTATCCCAAGATTCCATTGAAAGCACAGTTTATCTGTTCTATGCTGCTCCAGAACTGCACAGACTGCGTACTATTCTTTGGAACTTACCCCTTGCAGAAATCCATTAGGGGAAATGCCTGTTGACCACTTGGATGTGCTACCACCCGCTACAATCCAACCTTTAAACAGTCTTGTTTGATTGCTAACATGTGAGAAGGGGTTCACTGACAAAATATCAATGTAAAAAATATAGAATGCAAAAATATCGACTCCCTATACCTAAACAGGCAAGTACAAGAATATTGAGAAAAAAAATATCGATGTTAAAAATATAGTTGTACAAAATATCGGTTTTTATATATATAGAAAATAAAATTATAAATATTAGTTATATTTGTGTCTGGTCGACCCTCTGCACTGCTGCCCATTACAGGGTGTAGGCGAGGCCCTATTACACGACCAGACCCTCACGACCGCCATTTTGGGAGGTTGGCGGGTTACTTGTCATCGGGTAGGAATTCCGATAAATGAGAGCCCTGACGCAGACGCGTGCATTGGGCACCCTGCTGGTGTGCCAAAGTCACGCCAAAGCGGTACAAAAGGGGGCGGTGATAGACAGAGCATCAGAACCAATCAAACACTCACACCCAGTCAACAGATCTGGGTTTTATCCATCACCGTTCTTTAGCCCACTCTGCCACCCCAGTTCAGACATGGCCATATGCAAATCACTCTGACCCTGTGCCTCATGGGAACAGTCCAGCCCGAACTGCCAAGCCATGCCTTCCCTGGACCGGAAACAAGCTTCCTAGGACCGGTTTCTGGCATTTCAGCTGTCTTCAGCCAGGCTTGCTTGAATCCAGTGGCAAAGTGAGCAAGGGACTCACGTCTGAGCATACCCTGCCAACTTATGGCGAACAAAGCGGTACAAAAGGGGGTGGTGATGGACGGAGCATCAGAACCAATCAAACACTCACACCCAGTCAACAGATCTGGATTTGATCCATCACCGTTCTTTAGCCCACTCTGCCACCCCAGTTCAGACATGGCCATATGCAAATCACTCTGACCCTGTGCCTCATGGGAACAGTCCAGCCCGAACTGCCAAGCCATGCCTTCCCTAGACCGGAAACAAGCTTCCTAGGACCGGTTTCTGGCATTTCAGCTGTCTTCAGCCAGGCTTGCTTGAATCCAGTGGCAAAGTGAGCAAGGGACTCACGTCTGAGCATACCCTGCCAACTTATGGCGAACAAAGCGGTACAAAAGGGGGTGGTGATGGACTGAGCATCAGAACCAATCAAACACTCACACCCAGTCAACAGATCTGGGTTTGATCCATCACCGTTCTTTAGCCCACTCTGCCACCCCAGTTCAGACATGGCCATATGCAAATCAGTCTGATCCTGTGCCTCATGGGAACAGTCCAGCCCGAACTGCCAAGCCATGCCTTCCCTGGACCGGAAACAAGCTTCCTAGGACCGGTTTCTGGCATTTCAGCTGTCTTCAGCCAGGCTTGCTTGAATCCAGTGGCAAAGTGAGCAAGGGACTCACGTCGGAGCATACCCTGCCAACTTATGGCGAACAAAGCGGTACAAAAGGGGGTGGTGATGGACGGAGCATCAGAACCAATCAAACACTCACGCCCAGTCAACAGATCTGGGTTTGCCAGAAACCGGTCCTAGGAAACTTGTAAAGTCACGCCAAAGGCAAGCCCGTCTGTGCCATGCCCGGCCTGGCCGGGCCCAGTGGCCAGACACCCTGCCGGTTGGATGTCCCAACAAATTACCAAGTACTCAGGGGACGACTTACGTAATATATCGCCGCCTATCCCGAAGTCTTGTAGGTACAACATAAATGTAGGCAATGAGTTGCTGAAATGTGGGAACTGTAACAAGGACTTTATACCGAAAAACCAAACGAAGCATCAGGTGGCAAAATTACATTTGCCTCTACTGAACTGTCGGTCATTAACAAAACATAAATACTATTTAAAAATCTATTTTAAAATCTTTAAACTTAAAGTCAGTCAGTGCAACAGTTGGGAAAGTGTTGTATAGTGGAGGGATAAATATTACTATTCCCACTCCAGTGAGTGCAACAGTAGGGTAAGTGTTGGATAGCGGAGAAATACAATTTACTATTCCCACTCCAGTCACTGCAACAGTATGGAAAGTGTTAGATAGCTGAGGGGTAAAAATTACTATTCCCACTCCAGTGAGTGCAACAATAGGGAAAGTGTTGGCTAGCGGAAGCAACCTGCAACTAAAAAGTTACACAATTACCATAATTGATTAGCAAATAATTAACTAATATTGATTAATAACCAATAAATAATTAATTATATAAATATATAATTAATAATAAATGACTTCCCACAATTAACACTATAAAATCTCAACTAAATAAATATTAATAAATAAAAAATAATCATTAATTTATTATAATTAAATTACCTCCCACCCTATTCCCCTATAAACACAGAACCTGCTACGGAACTAAAAAACACAACATTTTATTGAAATAAAATTAATAACTGCTACAAATAACACATATATTAAAAAACATAAACATAAACAATTCTTATTAAAAAAAGATACTAAAATACATTACACTATTTAAAAAAATCGATATTTTAAGCAACTATATTTTTGCAAACAATATTAATGACGTCTATATTTGTAAAAACGATATTTCTTGCCTTAAAATCGATATTCTTGACCACAATATATTTTTGCTGTCGATATTTCTGACTCAGGATATTTAGGACTCAATATTTCGCTAGTTCGACAATTCCAACTCAATATTCTGTCTGCACACCGTGGAAATTCAAATGATCTACAACAACCCACTGTATAACTGTTCCTTCAGGCAACTGTTACTTAATAATACAATGGACCAGCCATTGTATCACTGTAGTGTGTCTTTGCTCACTAGAACAGAGAAATTGCTGCTTTTGGAAAGAATTACGTGCTGAAGACTTGTGTTGTTACTTTTGTGCTTTTATAATTACTATAATAAAGTATTCATCGCCTTACAATTATTTAATGAAGTGTGAATACCAACGGGCTAAAGATTTCGAAAACACAGAGTAACTGTTAATATCAGAGTTCATAACTTGCGTAAACGCAGTACCTGTCACTTACAGAGGTTTTTTGCTAACATAGTAGCTGCCCCTTATGCACTAATCCACAGTACTTGTCATTTCAGAAAGTGAAGTTGTTACTTATTAAAACATGTTACTTTAAGTGATTGTTACAAACACAAAAAAGGTAAACTCATCTCAAGGATTGTGCGAGGCAAATACACGCCCTTTCATCTAGGATTAAACATAAAAGTTAACAGTGTGGTTAAAAAGACCATATTTGAACACTATACTATGAGGAAAGAAGAGTTCTATTTGTCTTTGTTTGATTTAGCACAAGCCTCAATTCCTCCAAAAGAAACCTCCCATGAGAAATATGAAACTCTCCGGAAATTGATAAAGGTTTCCATTTGTAAAGCGAAATAGTTGATATGGCCGAAAGAGTGCAGTTACAGAATGATTCACCAATAATACAGGAGTAGGACAGGGGTGCTATGAGTCTTGGAACACTTCTATCCTTAATAATGCAGGAGTAGGACAGGGGTGCTATGAGTCTTGGCACACTTCTATCCTTTCTCAACTTGAAACTTTTGCAATGCAATACCAAATAGTATTAAAGAGCCCCAAAACGATATCTAAGAGAGGTAAACATGTTGTTAGACGGTGACAATACAGTCCTCTGGACATTATGCTAAAAGCACTGCTATAGAGCTATAGTAGAACTCCATTATGCTAGGTGTAAGAATGCATAACTCAATTTATCCAAATGCACGTTGCGAAATGCCACTCATTATGCATGGTCTTAGTGACAATTCTTCCATAAAGAGTATAAATCATATAATTTAATTTGCCTAACCTTTACTCTGTACCCATAGCACACAAATACACTGATAGGTGGAACTTACATTAGGAGGTCTCATTCATTTTTATTTTAAATTCTGATATCACCTTATCCAACCAGCATTTAGGATCTTCAAGGTTGATGGATCCCTTTCTCTGTATTGGAGGAATGTGCAGGTCATACTACATAGATCTAACAATATAGAAGTAATTAAAAAAAGATTGTGAAATGCCTCCTTTCTATCAGTCCTTCCTTGCACACAACCCAGTATCATGCACTTCAAACTAGGGGTCTTGTCACTGAAAGCAAAATCAGCAATAAGAACAAGCTTTTTAGGGATAAGGGTATTCCTCCAGTTATAGATGTTTAGATGGAAATTAGATCACAGGCTTTGGGCTCACGGTAGCTAAACGTGCCTCAGATTAGAACAAAACTATATAAAAGCTTCTGCATGGAAGAGAGTTTTTTTTTTTTTTTGATAATCAAATTTTATTGGCATTTTATACGAGAAACAAAACAGAAACAAGCGTATATTAGCATGAATATACAATAGCCATGAGCAGCAACCAGCATATCTCAGCTCTAGGAGATGGAAGGGAATGTCTGTAGGACCGTAGATATCATCACATTTGCATTGACAGACACATATCCATGTGGAGGACATCAGAACGTTAAGGAGGTAATAAATTCAGCCACTTACCCCATATCTTCTGGAACTTCTCCGGACATCCCCTTGCCATGAATAAGGGTTCCTCTTGAGCGGCGCACCAATCCACCCCCGCCGCCACCTACGCAGGGTGGGGACTTGGGACTTGCCCATGCAGCCGCTATGTCGCATTTGGCTACTGCGAGGGCCGTGCCCAAAAAGAGCTTGACGGCTCGGGAGCCGTCTAGGCCGTTGAAGACGCCAAGGCGCAGGCGCATGGGGTCATGGGGGATCTGCCAACCCGGGGTGTGCTTAAGCACAGATTCTGTAGCAGACCAGAATGAGGCGAGGGCCGGGCAAGTCCACACCAGGTGAAAGAAATCTGCGGGAGCCAGGCCACATCGGGTACAGTCAGGGGAGGGGCGCAATCCAGCCTTATAAAGTTGTGTCGGTGAGGCAGGCTGTGTGGAGGTAGTAGAGTTGAATGAGGAAGAGGTCGTAAGGGTTTTGGGGGCCATAAGGGCATCATGCCAGTCCGCATCTTCCATGGGGCCCAGCCAGTCCTCCCAGCGGGCTCGGAGTGTGTCTAGATTAGTAGGGGTGTTAACTAAGGATCGAAATATCCTCGAGACACCCCCCTAGTCCTAGATTTCCCATTAGTACCTGTGCCTCTGGGGGACTGAACTCGGGTAGTGAAGTACCAGGGGAAATGTGTGTTGCAAGTGCATGGAGAAGTTGTAAGTAGCGATAAAACTGGGTCCGAAAATTGGGTCCGAATGTGGTCACTCACCCAAATGTCTCCGAGGAGAGAGATCCTAATGCGGTCCCAGGACCGGAACCCCGTAAGTGAAGAAGTCTCTTGGAGCCAGGTACCCTGCCACAGGGGTGTTTGTTGGGTAAGTTTCCTATCCCAATGGGTGTGGCGAAGGGCGGAGCGCCATGCCACCAGGACTGATCTAGTGATCGGGGGGAGTGCTTGTGGAATAGGAGCGCCATATAGATAGGCATGCAGTTGTGAGAAATCCATGTATCTAAGTTCAGTTTGATAAGCCGGGTCAGACCAGCCTCCTGTGTACCAATCATGGACTACAAGGAGTCTGGTGGCAAGGTAATAAAGGTGTAAGTTGGTCACTCCCATACCGCTGTCGTAGGGTGAGATCCGGCAGTGAGCCAGGGCAATGCGTGGTCTCCCGTGTCCCCACAAGAATCAGATAAGGGCCCCGTCAAACTCCTGAAACCAACTCCCTGGAAGGTGAAAGGTGGTATTTTGGAAAATATAAAGGAAGCGGGGGAGAATCATCATTTTAACAAAGGTGCTACGGCCAAGGGGATTAAGCGGCAGAGCTTGCCAGCGTTTAAGATCGTTTTTAGCTTTGGGGATCAGAGGAGTGAGGTTCAGAACCCATTCCAATTCTGGGAGGAGGGCAATCCAAATTCCCAAATATTTAAAGGACTGTCTCCTGATGGGAATGTGAGATTGCCAGTCAAAGCAGGCTCTCGATATGTGGAGGGGGACAAGGGTGGATTTAGCAGGATTAAGTCTTAGGCCAGAGACGCTCTCAAAACTCCGAAGTATCTCCAGACAGCAGGGGCCGGAACGCTCCGGGTCGACCATGAAAAGGAGGACTTCGTCCGCGTAAAGGGTGATTTTATCTACATGGTGGGGGTCCCAGGACCAGCCTTGGATCACCACGTCAGAGCGAATTAGGGAGGCAAAGGGCTCCATTGCCAATGCAAATAGCAAGGGTGAAACGGACACCCTTGACGCGTGCCTCCCCTAATTGGGAACACATCAGAGAGGGCGCCGTTGACAAGGACTCTGGCCCGCGGATTTGAGAAGAGGACGCGAACGGCACACAGGAACAGGGGACCAATGCCCATCAGGTGGAGAACCTCCGCCAAATAGGACCAGTCAACCGTATCAAAGGCTTTTTCAAAGTCAAGGAGTAGTAGAGCAAGGTATGGGGAGAGGTGTTGATGGTGGGCCAGGGCAAGGTGTAGACGCCGTATACAGTGCCGAGTACCGCGCGACGGCATGAAGCCACATTGGTCCGGATGGACCAGTTTGTGGAGGAGGGGGCGTAGGCGTTGTGCTAACACGATGCAAAGAGTTTCACATCGGTATTTATGAGGGAGATGGGGCGATAGTCCCTGCAGGAAGGAGAGGGTGGCTGGGTCTTCGGGATGAGTACAATGGTGGCTAGGTCGGTTTCAGGGGGGAAGAAGCCCTTTTGAGCCACGTATCGGAAGAGCTCAGTTAAATGGGGGACAAGTGAGTCTCTGAAGGCTGCGTAGTATTCCAGGGGAAAACCGTCGGGCCCAGGCGTCCGCCCCAAATTCAGCCGAGAGATCGCACCATGGATCTCCTCCGGAGTGAGGGGAAGGTCCAGTTCCGAGGACTCCGCCTGGGTAAGGCAGGTAAGATGGACATCCATGCCTTCCAGCACTGCTGAGAGGGAGGCCACGGGGGCCCGGGCTGAGTAAAGATGGTAATAATAAGTGTCGAACGTTTGGGCAATGGCACGCGACGTGCGTTGAGGGGTGCCGGCCGAATCGAGGATCTCAGGAATGATTCTGTGGGCTCTGGGGTAGGAGACCAGGTTATGGAGCAGTTTCCCATTTTTGTCCCCCCAACCATAGACACGGGCCACTGAGGTGCGCCACAACATTTTGGGGGACTCTAGAGAGATGTGTCGGATTTCGTACCTGAGGGCCATCAGCTGCCTAGAGGTGCAAGCGTCGGGTGTAGCCGCCGAGGCCGTTTCTAGTCGCAGGGCTTGCGCTTCAAGGCGGGCCAGACGGGCGGTCTGTTCAGCCCGTCCGCGTGCACCAATCCTCTTGCCACCACGCGGACAGTTGCCTTACCGGCTTCCCACACCGTGCCCGGGGAGGGAACCGACCCATAATTGGTCTGGAAGTAGTGCTGGAGCTCCAGCCCAAGCGCGTCTCGGAAGCGCTTGTCTTGGATTTTGTTTTTTTTAAAGATCTTTTTAATGTTAACAACAAACAACAGTACAGATATCACGTAGCACATTCTTTGAAGCGCATTAATGATTGACATGGAACAAATGGGTTTATCTCAATAAATAACATTTCCCTTGGTTAGATTGCTCCTGTAGTTCAAGATTCTGGTTCATCCGGGGACAATTGCGATGGTAAGCTGGGCGGTGCACATATATCCCACAAATTCGTTCCATTTGCCCCATATTTGCATCCATTTCCTCGGGCACCCCCTTGATACATATGCTGTTTTCTCCCTAAAAATGCACCAGTCCATGTTTTTTTTTCCAGTCCATCACTATCGGAACATTTTGTGCCCCCCCCATTTCCTCGCTATGTTTCGCTTGGTGACCATCTGACACAGCGACACAAATGTTCTCTCTTTACTATCCAAATCTGTTGGTTTCCATATGTTTAGCAGACATCTTTTGGCCCGGGTACCACTCTCTCCACCAGTACCTCCCCCATGCACAGGATGACATCACTCCAATACCTAGTAATGTGCAGGCACTCCCAAATAATATGTAAGAACGTGCCCTTCCAGCCACCCTGCCTTCTGCAACTAGGGTCTTCCCTATATCCTATCCTGCGTCACGCTGGCACTGTGATGTATATTCTATGCAATATTTTCAACTGCACCAGTTTTAGTTTAAATGAAATTGCTACCTCCTTTGGTGATGCCAGTGCTTCCAGCCGGTCCTCCTTCTCCAGCCCCAAAAAGTCACGCTCCCATTTTGCATGGCGCTGTGGAAGAGGATCCGGTGAGTGGTTGATCAGTTTTGAGTAAGTCAGGGGAATTGCTTTTTTGGCATATACCCATCAAGAAGCCTATTCTCGAGAGGTGAGGCCTCAGGAGGGGTTTCTCCCCTCAGGACCACTGTCTGCAAGGCATGTCGTACCTGTAGATACCAGAATCTCTCAGTATCTGCCAATTCATATTCTTGCTGTAGTGTCGCGAAGGGCACCACCTCCCCCTTTTTCCAAAGGTCACCCACCTTAGATATCCTAGAGGTTTCCCATTTATCGAAACCTCTCATCCTTTAGTGGGAGCCCAGTTGTTCCGCATCCCACAGTGGGGTGGCCAGTGTTATTTTCTTCGCCCAACTCATACTCCTATGCACCATATGTCACACCTGAATCAAATGCTTTGTGGGACCTGTCAGATATATTTTCGAGGGCCTTGAATAAAGCACACAGGTGTGAATACCCCCAGGCAAGAGCCACCTATCCATAGCATATCCTGGATCATTCGGAGGTCAGTATATGCAATGGTTGATGGCAGCTAGTTGTGCATCCCAGTAATACTTTCTCATGTTTGGTAATCCAATTCCCCCATCATACCAGCCTTTTACTAATTCGGAGAATGATATTTGTGGTGGGCTACCTCCTCAGAGCAACGTTCTTTGTTCACTTTCCACCGCTGCAAAGTAGGACGCGGGAACCGGGTCAGGTGAATTGTGAAGGACATACAAGAAGCGAGGCAATTACAGCGAGTGCCGCTGTGCTGGGTAGCAATAGCGAAAGAGTCTTTCAATGTGCCACATCCTGTCTTAGCCGCGGTACCGGCGGCAGCAAATTGGACGTATAATACAATTTGGGATCTTTCGTGATGAACAGTCCAAGATATTTAAATCCATCTGTAGGCCACCTTACAGTCCTTGGGCAGGGCAGGCGGATATCCGTTCAATACAAATATAATCGATTTTGAACAGTTAATATTGTAATACCAAAATTAGTAAATATTTTGAGTACCCTGTGCAAATATCTCTCTGGAGAGGCCAGGTGCAACAAAATATCATCTGCATTGAGTGAGATACGGTCTTCCCACTCCTCCGCCCAGTGTAATCCTCAAATTATAGGGTCTCTACAGATCCAGTAGGCTAGGGACTCGAACGTTAACGCAAATAAAAGTGGGGACAAGAGGCAACCCTGCCGCGTCCCCCTGTGAAGAGTGAAGATGGATGACTTTTTATTTATTTATTATACTACTTGTGCGAGGGGTTCAATACAGAGGAATCTTATCCAGCTGATAAAGTTTGGACCAAACCAGAGTTTTTCTAAGATGGCAAAGAGATAGGGCCACTCCATTGTATCAAACGCCATGGTAGCATCCGAGGACACCACCACCGCATATTCCCTTTTAGGAGCTACCTGTCCCATGACCCCGTGCAATCGCCGCAGGTTTAGGGATGTATTTCTTGACGGGATAAAGCCGATTGGTCAGGGTGGACTAAGCCTGAAATCACCTGGACCAGCCGGGTGGCCAGCAGTTTGGCCAATATTTTGACCTCTGCATTCAACAGTGATATAGGTCGGTAGGACGAGCATTGGATTTTGGGTTGTCCGTCTTTATATATCATTACCAGAGTAGCTATCCTCTGGTCTAGCGGAAGGTGTCCTTTCTCAAGGCTTTCCTCATACATTTTATGAAGATGGGGGAAGATTCTATCAGGCCTCAATTTGTAGAGTTCTATCGGGAGGCCGTTTGGGCCCATCCCTTTCCCGGATTGGAGAGTTTGTATGGCCTGTGCTATTTCTTCCTGCGTGAGGTCGTTATCTATCAGAGTTCTAGCTTCTTTCGCAATCATTGGTAGGTGCATTTCGGACAGTAACGCTTTCACTTCTCTTTCCTGCCTAGTGGTCTTGGATGCATATATTAGCTCATAGTACTTGGAGAATTGGTCATCGATTTCCTGCGTATCCGTTAGACTGTCCCCTGATTCTGCTAGTAGCTCTGTGACTAGCCGACTCGCTAGTTCCCTCGTGTCTAGCCAGGCTAAAATTTTCCCTGCTTTTCCCCTAGCTCGTATATTTGTCCCAAATTGTGCCTATTTAGTGTTTTGACCATGTCTCTCACCTCGCTCCTATACTCCTCTTTCTTTAAGTTGAGAAGGTGTGCCTTGTCTGGCTCTTCTGTTGTAGTGAGTTCACCCTCTAAATTCAGTATCTCTTCTTCTAGTCTGAATAGCCCTGCATTTTTTCCTTCTTTACTCCAGCTATCTGGGACCCCACATGACCCCATAGTACCATTTTGAAGGCCTCCCAGAGGATCTGGGCTGATTCTACAGATCCCTCATTCTCTCTAAAATAATGGTCTATATCCTGAGTGATCTTCAGTTTAATCTTCGGACTTTGGATGTGCCAGGGGTTTATTGGCGCTTTTCTGGTCCTGCTTCCGTTTTCGATCTCCATTTGTACCCATACTGGGGCGTGATCGGAAATGCCCCTCGCTAGATGTCGGACCTCCTTAAAGTATCTTACCTGGTCTGCCGGGGTCAATATATAATCAATTCGGGAGAGACTCATGGGCTCCTGAGTGAAATGTAAAATGTGTCTCAGTAGGATGATGAACCCTCCATGGATCCACTAGCCCCACTGCGTATAGGAAGTGCGGGAGCATCTGCTGCGATGGTACAGAATCTCGGCTGGGGGATGTCAGTCTAACCTCCCCATCACAGAATTGAAGTCTCCCCCTATTACCACTTTCCCCATTAGATTACTTTCCCCAGGCCTCTTAATGCAGTCTTCTGCAGACCTGGTGGTGAGTACATTGATACTATAGTCAATTTCGCCCTCCCAATTACCAGACGCCGCCGCATATCTACCCAAGTTGTCGGTGACTGTGTATGATCTATTGTCATTGGGAAAGACCGTTTCTTTATGATACCCACTCCTCGTGAACCCGTAGTGAACCCTGAGTATACCAGCAGTTGATAGCCTCATCTAGCCAGGGCCACGCACATATTATCTATTAAGTGTTTTTCCTGGAGTAGTACCACCACTGGTGCGTGTCGTTTAATGAATTGCAATATGATTTCTCTTTTGAGTTTGTCCCGTAATCCGTTTACATTCCAGGACAGGAGTCTGAATCTTTTATCACCTGATGTGCCCATACTTCAGCTCATAAATCATTGCCATATCTGGTGTTCCATCTTTCTCCCAATAACATATGCATCCCAAGGAGCTGGTTGTGATCAGTGAGTCCCACTGAGCCTATACTCCCTCCCACTGTCCCTCTCATGTCCCATGCCGTAATATATGAATCTGTAACAGAATAACAGAACTACAATAGCAACCGCCCCTCCCTGCTCTCCGGCACTCTGGGCTCTCAACTGCCCATGACCCCAACTATGCAGAGTGCCTGTCGCCCCATATATAACTAACTAAAGGTAGTGTTGGGGGGGCCATGCCAGATTCACCCCCGCTCCCGTCCTTCTGCTCAATGTATCCTCTTGTTCCTATCCACCAATATTCAGTTTCAATGGAGGCACTTATTGTTCTCTGCTCAACTCAGTCCAGCGGCGACGCCAAGTCCGACGGTCCTTTAGCCATGTACGCCATTCCCCTCTCTCTCCTTCATCAATGGATCGTGCCGTCCTCCTTGCTGTGAAGATTTAGTATGCGAGAAGTGTTCTTCCCCTTTTCGGGGATTGTGCTCTTTTGCCGACCTCCATCCCTCCAGCCAGTCTGTTGCTGAATCCGGCATTTCAAAGAACCAGGACCTTCCCTCCGCTTCCACTCGGAGCTTCGCTGAAAACCGCATTGAGTATCGGATACCTTTACATCTTAGTTGCTTCTTGATCTCCAGAAAAGTTCTTCTTTGTTTCTGCATAGCGATCGTAAAGTCCGGGTAAAAGGTGATTTAGCTATTTTCGTACTTGATCGGTGGGGCCATACAGGCAGTTTGTAATATACTGTTTTGGTCCCTGAAAATTAAGAGTCTCTCCAGCAGGGGCCTGGAGAGGGGGGCACTCGGTTTTGGCCTACCTCCGGGCATCCGGTGCGCTCTCTCGACCATGAAAAAAGTTGACAACGTCTTTGGTCTCAAATAGTCACAAATCAGAGTTTCTACAAAAAGGTCATCTGCTGGCCCTTCCGCCTTCTCGGTGACCCCAAGTATCCTGACATTATTTCTTCGTGATCGCCCTTGATAATCGTCTAATAATCTCTCCATTTTCTTACTGTCAACTTGGAGTAACTTGATTTCTTGTTTCATCTGATTTTACCCTCCGCTTAACTTTGTGGTGACCACTTCCATGTTTTTGACTTTTGCACTTATGTTAAGTATGTCTGGCCTCATCAGCGTCACCTCCGCTGTTATTGAGTCTAATCTGTTTTGTTGGGACGTACAAACTCCCACTATGGCTTCCATGATGTCCTTCAGTGATGGTTCTCCGCTGTCCGGTCCCAGCCCAGTTTCTTATCCTCCCTTGCCGAGAGTGTCTGGATCAGACTTCTTCTGCATCGTAAATTTGTCCGGTTTGGTCTGGAGGGTTCCCATTGCCCCCGACATTGTGGCCAGTTAGTTGGTGACCTGCTGGGGTCCAAATGGGTGTTACACCCTCCCAACCCTGTGGCCTCTTTGTGGTCTCTTTCTTATATCTTGAATTCTCTGCCAGCTAGCCAACGCCACTTTTATTTTCCCGCACTTCTGGACCTCGCGGCTATTCCTCAGTCGAGCGCTTCCGTTTTGACCAATTCAATCAATGGTCCCTTGTACACCCTTTTGTTGCTTTGGCTTGACTTATCTTGCCACCTCTGTAAGGAACACTTTGCTGAGTATCTAGGCCCCACCGTTGTCTCGGTATCCGATCGTCCTGCCTCCAAGGTCACTAGGACATTTTAAAACACCTCTTCCCCTTCTTCGCAGCTATGGTGTAAGTGCCCTGGCCCTCATTCACTGCTTTCTTGCTGTCTTCAGCAGTGCCTGGCCTCAATGCTGTCGACTTCAGTGGCTGCTGTTACCGTGCAAATATGCGGCTCATTGGGCTAGTAGAGCTGTTCAATAAGCGAGGCAGTCTCCTGCCCACCTGCTCCCTCATGCTGTAATCTGGTCTCCCTTGCCCTGCCACCGGTGCCTCTCTATGCCAGTGCCCTCTTGGATATTCAGGGCCACTCGCCCTGGTCTCCCCCACGCCGGTGCCTTCCGGTGCTTTGTAGTTACGCCCTAGCCGAAATCACAGATGGCTGGTCTTCTGCCCCCGCACTCACTCACCGGGGGATGCACGTCAGGTGTGCAGCTCCCACCGCGTTCTCTCTGGGTGCGGCCGTTCTTCCTCGGCGTTACTTCTTCCCCAGGCCCGCTGCCACTCGACTGCGTCACTCCCCAGTTAATAATGTTCCAGGAGCCGCTCGGGGACCCGGGGCTTGCAGTTCACTGTCCTGTTGTTTTGACGGGCAGCAGCTACCGCCTTCTCGTTTTCGGGTCCTCCGCGATCCTGGCCAGTTTCTCTTGCGTTCTCAGCTGGGCACAGCCGCAAATTCAGCCCAGGGCCTTAACTCCTTCCTCGGCCGCAGTTCCAGGTCCGGACATACTCCACCCCTCGCAGCTCATTTTTCTTCCCGCATCACCTTCCTTACGGCCTCCGATGATTATTTACCATTCTCCGCAATGAGTTGCAGATCTTCAGACAAATGTATTACAGGCAGAAGCCCGGGGAGTCACGGAGCCTCACAGGAGTGCGGCCATCGCGGTCAGCGCCGAAGCCACCCCCCTGGAAGAGAGGTTTTTAATGGTGTTTTATTTGAATGTGATTGTATTTTAATGGATTTATCAGCAGTCAAATACAAAAATCTCAAATGAAAATATTGCCTACAGTTATTACAAAAGTCTAATCTGTCATTTTTTTTTTTTTTTGTAAATATTTTTATTAAGAAATTCAAACACAAAACAACGTACGTTGGCATTGCATACATCGGTGTTACATTCTTCTGCTAGCGTACATAGAGTCACAGAATACCTTAATTGGACATTGGTACATCAGTGGTATATAGTAGCACATTGGACTGCTACCGCATCACACAGTAACTTAGCAGGTCACATTTGGTGTATGATTAGGCCCTAGGAACTCAGTCACTCAGTTCAGATTCTGAGGTCTCACGCGGGGGTTCACATATATTCCCTCTGTAAGCGTTCCACCCCCCCCATATCTGGGTAATCTGTCACTTTTTGAAGTGTTAAGTGCTAAATCTGAGCCTGTCACTACTTTCAAACGTTGTAGTGTTGCAGATCAAAGCTAACCGGATGAAAGGGGAGCAGCACAGGTAAGGTTGCTGAGTGATGTTGCAGCAATGAGGTACACCTACACCTGTAATGTTCCCTTTTTCTGAGTGTGGGATGTTCCTTTATTACTACTGTGATGTAAGGAACATATGTTCAGGGGTGCTCTGTAGGGTGCTGCCTCTCCCTTAAGAAAATGGTTTTCAGATAGGCAGTCAGGACCAGGTTTTTTAAGTCAAATGTGGAGTATCTGTGTTTGGGTTTCCTATGGGATCAAAAGCATTCGAGGCACAAGAACATTGTCCCCTGAAACGTCTTTTTAACAAATCCCTTGTCGCTTCTCAAACACCAATGGGCAGGTAAAACACATACTAAATAAAAGAGTTTATCTTCTTGTCTATTTTTCATCACCATTATTGCTAACTGAGTTTTAGTCTTGTTCAGGAGCCAGGATTGTCTAACATAATGGAAAATAAATTGTTCTTCGCCCATCCTACCTTGGTCTCTTTCGAAGGTTCCTCCCCTTTCTGCCACCATAAAAGGCTCCTATATGCCACCCATATCCTGAGTTGCTCCAAGCTACATGTGGTCAGAATTTATGGAGTCTGGACAGACTGAATTTTAGGATGGTGATGAGGAAGACCAACTTGGAGTATTGAAGATTACCTTAGTGTGAACACTGAGTTCCCATTCAGACTTATTTATTTCCAAAATTTTGCCCTTTCAGACTCC
The DNA here is from genome assembly GCF_964204655.1 of Triturus cristatus. Taxonomy (NCBI): domain Eukaryota; kingdom Metazoa; phylum Chordata; class Amphibia; order Caudata; family Salamandridae; genus Triturus; species Triturus cristatus. The sequence continues at coordinate 1,025,815,522 of NC_140584.1, forward strand.
ATTCACTGTCTTGATCAGACTTTTCTATTTCATAGAAAGTGTAAAGCATTTTAGGTTGTGTCGCAATGCTAGAAACTTGACTGTTTAATCTTATTTCTGCCAGTCCCAATATTGTTTTCAAAATGTAAGAAATAAAAATCGATACTCAGACCTTTTAAAACCCAGGTATCAGACTGTATTTTAGAGAGGAACTTTGCAACGGGGCTATCAAAGCAAAGGCCAAACCAGTTTGCAGCATTAACTTTCGTTGGAGGTGACATTAAAGAGAAGTGGCTTTCAGAAGGTCACTGTTTATGCTCCAGCCTCTTACAAGCTGCAATTTTTGCCATTTCAGAATAAAAACACAGGTACGCTGGACAAACAATCTCCGACACATGAGAAGGAAATCCATTACTTACATGTAAATGTAGTTCTCCAGTATTGGCATCTTTCATAGATTCACATGCTTGAACCATTCCCTGTCGTCAAATTAGGAGTCCCACAGTAAATATGTAAAGCTTTACAACATATATTAAATAGCCTATAATGGCTAGAAAACATTCACTTCGTGAACTTATCCACATCCTTTATAAAGAACCAAACATCAGCTAATCAAGCAAAACTGCCTCTAGAACTCTCTCCATGGAGGCATAATTCCCCCAGATTTTCAAGAACTAGTGGGAAAGGTAATCCCTTAAAAATAAGGAGAGTTTCTACGGGGAGGAGGGTGGGTCACATGTGAATCTATAAAAGATGCCTATACTGGAGAACTACAGTTACAGATAAGTAATTTATTTTCTTCTCAGTATTAGACCTTTCATAAATTCACATGCTTGAATCAGAATAGCTAGCAGTTAGAGCATCTGCACAATCATCATTACAATGGCACAATAGCAGAAGGTGGGATAATAGAATAGAGAAAAGTCTCACCTTATTGGAACAAATGGTGTAATGCTGCTTGTCTCACAGTCGCATCACAGTCCTCTGATGATTCCAGGTAGTAATGTTCTTCCATGTTGCCGCCTGACATTTCTTTGAGATGCACACCTGTGAATAGAGCGGTCAAAGTAGGAACCGCTCTAGTAGAGTGCGCTATAACTTTGTCCATCAGAGGTCTTCCAGCCTTGCGGTGACAAAGCTGAATAGCCACTGAAATCGATCGATTTATGCTCGGTTTCGAAACTGGAAGACCCTTATGAGGATTCCCATATGCTATCAGCAGTTGTTCTGTTTTCCTAAATTGTTTAGTCCAGTGCAGACAGAGCTTAAGGTCCAATGTATGTAACAATCTTTCAGCTGCTGTTTGCAGATTCGGAAAGAATGTCCTCAGGACAATAGGCTCCTTTCAATGAAAATCAATCTGGATAAATTTGGGATTGGTCCTGAGATCCAAACTATTATCCTTGAACTGCAGAAAAGGCCCTTTAATTGGGAAGGCTTGTATCTCGCTAACTCTTCTTGCTGATGTAAGAGCCAATAATAATGCCATTTTCCATGTTAAAACCTACGTCTGTTTTGTGAATAGGTTCAAATAGAACCTACATCAGTTATGCAAGCACTGTATTGAGTTGCCAAGAGGGAGAAGGTGCCTTTATTGGAGGAAAGACTATGAAAAAGAAACTGTTTAATCACCCTACTTGACCACAAGGACAGTGAACCAGTCTCCTTTTTAGGTCTCGCGCTTAGCGATGCAGTGCGCAGCACTGCTCGTGCTTCGAGAGTCCTTTTGTGGAGGGTTCCAAAACGAGCCTGGAATCGCACGCGCTTGTGCGATTCCTTTTGGTCCACGGTATTGGAGTTTGCGGTCGTCTTTTTTAGAAAGACAGCACGCAATAGGCCATTGGCGGTCGCGTTGCTCCGCCCATGGCCTATTGGTGTCTGTTACCCGCACGCCGACATCTGTTTTCGATTATCGTGCCCAGACACGGGCGCGATAATTGAAAACAGATCACTCGCTGTGTGGCGCGCGCGCACCACTCGCTGGCTTGTTCTGGATTTGCTCAGTGGGCACTCGGCTTGTTATTAACACCAGTCGGGCGATATTTTTATAAACAATATTTAGGCCACAGTATTGTAGTACCATACACTGGAGCACATACATTTTGGCCCTTCGAGGTGACAGCATGCGTCCGAGCCCCACATCTTTTCTTCATGGAAAGGTGCCCCCTTACTCTCTGCATCCAGCTTATGGTGTGCCTTCATCCTGCTCTGCTTCCAATGCTACAAGAAGGAAAGGCTTCACCCCCGGATCCTTTATTTCGTTCTTGGATCCTAGAGAACTGAAAAGCTGGTGCCAGAGTGTTTCCATTTCGAGGGAAACAGAACATTTTGGCACAAAGCGACCTTACATGGCTGGGGAAGGAAACGGAGCTCTTCGAAAATAACTCTAACCTTGACTAGCCCTGTGTAGATTGCTGTAAATGAAAATAAAGAAGTGCTTTTTTGCAAGATTTACAGTTTTTCATCTGTCATGGGGGAGACCCCAGCCCACCATGGGTATCAAATTAGGAATAGAATGCAGTCTGGGTTGTCATGTGCATGTCGACTTGTCATTTGCCTTGACAGTGTTCTTCTCGCCGTATAATCTGTACCACATCAGCATGTTGCGTTGTTTTGTTCCATCAGAAAAATGAATGTCTCTATTGCCGTTCAGATCCTCGTTAGGTGTTGTGTTTTAAGACGTGGGTAATACCAGGGAGTCGGCAGTCACCTAATTATTGATAGTTTTACCATTTGCTCCCCAAACCATGTATTTAAAATGTGGGAATGTTATCTCAGTTGACATGTTGTGCAGCCCTAGGGTAGAAACATTTTTTTTTGGTACTACATATATGCTTTCACCAGGTACTAATGTTTTACTAGTACATAAGAAGCAGATGGTATAGTGGGTGGGATTTATATGAACCACTGTTCCCAAGCTCTTTTATATTTTTAAAAATAAATCAGTTCCTCTAATATTTGTTAATATAATCATTACTGGACAGCCAATGCCCACCTTGCGGTGCATCTGGCTGAAAGAAAAGTAGAGGTTCTTCTGTGCTGACAAGCGAGAGGGGGGAGACAGGCAGCTAAGGACCAGACAAGCCCCACCCCCTCTCTCTCCATGGTGCCTGCTACCTGAAAGAATTGTAAATATGTGCAATAGGTTCAGCAAATCTAAAGGCTGCTTGGGAGCCAGCAGGAGCTTTAATTGATGGACTCACTTGGTGACAGACAGTTACTCTTTTTAGAGCACTGTGTAGATGTTACAGTTCATTTCTGGAGTGCATCCTTCCATTGGAACTTAAAAGGCTTGTATTTGGTACAGCCCGATTGCCTATAACTAAAAACATTCTGACAGCACTTGTTTTGACTTTAACACGGAATCTTTTTTGTGTAATGCATTTTTAAAATTCGGACTTGCATATTTACTGTGCAGGTTGGGAAATCCTAGCACTATAAAAACACATGCGCAAACCAAGATAAAGATGTAAATCTGTTTACACTCAGATTTCTGTAGTGATCGCATTAACCAAATAAGCTTTCCTACTGGAACAGTACATTTCCACAGATTATTTTAACATACATTCATTTCTCAGGTATGCCGTTTGTGTTATATTTTGTATTCATTTAAGTGAAGGGCCAAGAAAATAGGCGATTTTACACTCTTTTTTTGGTCCTTGAAAGCAATCTGCAGCGCAGTACCCTTACTCTTGTGCGCTTTGATTGTTTATAAAAAACTTTGGTTGTGTTTGTTGTGATATTGTGATATAGCATATTTTCATCATATGGCTTGTTCTGAAGTGTGAGTCGGCCCATGGGAGTCGATTTATTTAGGTTGAGCCTAACAGCAGTGCGCATGCGCTGCACGCTCTGCGAGGCATGCAGTAGTCGAGTATGCTGTGGAAGCCTCGCCTACTCTACTCCCATATTTTTGATTGGCTGGTGTCATTGTCCTTGGTAAATGCTGGCTTCCGATTGATAATGAGACTTGTTAGTCCCTCCTTGTTACCGCCCTGTCGCCATTTGTTACCTCCCATGAGGACTGGATCTTTTACTTGTGGCGTTACACTGTCTCCTTCATAAGTCGGTAAGCACTATTTTTTATTTTTTTATTAATTTGTCGCCCAGGCCGAAAGGGAGAGTTTATACTCACTAATCGAACAAGCACTTGCAATGCAATAGGTATCGCATTAACGCGAGTTTGAGCTATTGACATTGCAAAAAACAATGCCTTTTATTTTTGTTTTCGTTTTTAAAACATAAATTAAAGGCATTTTCATTTACAATGCCAATAGTTTAAACTTGCGTAAATGCGAGACCTATTGCATTGCAAATGCTTGTTATATCTTAAAATTGCTGCTAAATGCACTTTAATAGAAGAATGGACCAAACCTGACTTTACTAAAAATAATATATAGGGTAGAATTTCCCGTGTCGCAAAAAGGTGTAGTGCCAGCTTTCCCAAACAATCAAAGAACCTATCTAGAATTCTATAGTTGAGTTTCCATTCATGACAGCGGTTTCTGGTTCTGCTCTGTGTATCTGCCAGAACACTGTTTGTCCCTGGGCCAAGTTCTGTTCTTATTGTTATCTGTTGTTGTTACACCCATTTCTGGATTTCTTGTGCTTCCTGTGATAGAGCCAGAGATCTTGTGCCCCCTTGTTTGTTTATATAATGCATGCTGGTAGTGTTGTCTGAGTGACTCTATGCTCCTGATCCTCTTATCCAGGTTAGGAATGCTAGGAGACTCAATAAAATGGCTTTAAGTTTCTAACAAATATATATGCATTTTCATTTGATGCAGAGACTATTTTCCACTTCTTTTTAAATCCTGACCTGTAGGTGAGTGCCCCACCCCTCTAGGGTAGCATTCGTGGTAATAACGAATTTGGATATCTGAGGTAGGAACGTTAATCCTCTCAACAGATTGGCATCCCTCGAACTCCAAGGTAAAGCCGCTGTCATGTTTGGAGTGATCTGAATTACTTCATCGAATGATCCCGGAGTTTTAATCCATTCCTTGTCTAACTCTTGCTGTAGAGGCCACATTCTGCGCCAGCCAAATGGTTCTAGGGAAATGGCAGAGGACATCATCCGTAGAAGTGGTTTGAATAGGCAAACCGAAAACGTACTTTCTTTTCAGTAGCCTCTGTCCCAACAGTATGAGTCTTAGTTGACTTTCCTGTGATAAGAATGCTTTGTCTCAAATTATATCCAGAAGTGCTCTCAGGAACGTTATTTTCGGTGAAGGATTTATCGTCGATTTTTGGTGATTGATGGTAAGACGTATGTCGTTGACAAATGCTAGACAGGCTCTTGTTGCATGCCACGAAGTTGGTGCCTTTATCATCTAATTGTCGAGGTATGGAAATACCTGGAAACCCATCTGCCTTAGATGAGCTGCAAAAGGAGAACTTTGAATTGGTAATGAGTGACGGACACTCTGAATCTCAAGAATTTGTGATGTCTTGGGTGAATGGGAATATGAAAGTATCCTGTAGATCTTGTACATCCAAAGTTGACATGTAATGTCCGTGATTGAGAAGATGCAGGATGTGCTGAAGAGTTACCATGTGAAAGGATTTTTTTCTCAGGTACTTGTTTAGCTTCTGCAGGTCCAAAATTGTCGTCATTCTCCTAATTTCTTTCCTATTGAGATGAATCAGGAATAGAACCAATTCCTTTCTGGGAGTGAAACACTCAGTCGATCGCTCCTTTTTTTAGCATGGTCAGCATTTTCCATTGGAACAGATGTAGATGAGGCAGGGGTGCTCCTTTTGGTGCTCTCTGGGTGAATTCTAAGGTATGACCGTAGGTAATTAAGTCCAGAACCAACTGTCTGATGCTATCCATTTCCACTGGTGTAAATAATTTGAGATTTTTTAACCAGTTTGTCAATGGGATGGAGACGGTATAACCAGCACCCTCAGATTGTCACTGTTTTCAACCAGTGTCACTGTCTTGAGAAGTTTTCTTCCTTCTCTGAGCTTATTTTGTATAAGCTGCTGAGGTTGGTTGTCTAAATTGCTGTTGTGGATACGAATGCAGATACTGTTGCTGAAAGGGCTTAAATTATAGATATCTATATGTTTGATATCCTCCTCTATATGCAAATAACCATCTTATTTTTGCACCTCGAAAGGGATCTTTCTCATCTATAGAGCACCTAAAGATTTTGCAGTATTCTTTTCTGCTTTTATCACCTGTAAGGCATCATCCATATGCTTTCCAAGCAATGCTTCCCCTTCATATGGCATGCCCATTATTTTGATCTGAACTTCCCGCCTGAACAATGTGACTTTTAAGTTCAAGTATTTTTATTCGTTAAAAATGAAAAAGAAGCAAAAATTCTGAAATACATGCGATACAAGCAAAAACCCAAGCAATACAAGATGCACATGAAAATACAGTTGATTACTAATGGTTAACAGCCAAGAATAGCAAGTGAATTGACGGCACAAACAGTAGTAGCTGACATAATGGAAAAATGTTTTTCAATGTTTTCTAAGCACCGGCCTTCTCTATCTGATGATATGGAGATGGGTGTAGATGGATTCTTGGGCCCACATTTGAGCTAATTGAATCACCACAAAATATGGTTTTAGATGTCTAATAAAGCATGCAGGCGAGTTTTCTGGTACTTTTTATTTTTTTATCTATCCTTGGTAAACCTGCAGAGACTATAACATCTACTATCGGTATTGCCTTAACTGATTTGTTTAGCAGGTTCCTTAAAGTTATATAAAAAACAATTTGACTCCTTGATAAAGTCAGTGTGACAACTGAAACCTTTTTGCGGCTCTTTCCATCAGATTATGAAACCCTCCAATGTCATCAGGTGCAGAATCTAACTGTTGTGGTGCAGACAGAGATGGCACTGGAATTAGATAATTTTCCCATTCATTGGGTATTGATTGGTTGTTAGGAATTTCCTCTTCTTCTCTATCCTCATTTGAGGAGATTACCTCATCCAATTTGTATAGGCCCTCTGAATAAGTCCTTTTCTTTGGGGGTTGGAAATCCAACCCCTACAACTCTGGGGGAAGGGTTGAGTGCCCACAGAGAACGTATCAACCTGTAAGTGATCAGATCAATAACGATACCAAGAATAATGATTAGTTTTCAGAATATCGCTATCCCTCTCATTAGCTCCCAGTGGGTTTGTTAAGGGGGATGGCAGGTGGGGCCAATTCTCCAGCTGCAATTGCCCTTGGCCCCCTTGTCCTCCACTACATTTGATGTGGTGGATTAAAGCCTACAGTGGGACAGGGGTGAGGGGGTGACAAAACAGGCACCCCCCGCCACAGTCAGCATTATTTCTCCCTGCTGATGGATGGGTCAGGATGTGGGTGGCAAACTGCGTGAGAAGCACGTATGTCACAGCACAGGTTAGTCTATTGACTGTAGCCCGCCTTGTGAAACATGCCAACCGCACTCCATGCTTTTATTTATGCTGCTGTGGCCACAGCACCCAACAGCTAGGGGTGGGTGCACAGAGGCCAGCACTGGGAAGTGGTTTCCCAGACTTTTTACTGGTAGACGTTGACTTCGACCTGTGCACGCCCTGTGCTATAGCTTCTTAATAAGGCGATTTTCAACCTCTTGCACTTTACTCCCAGCGACAATCAGACAGCACAGTTGAGCGGCTGCATAATTTTTAGGAATTCTCTGTGCCAGCAGCACTGTTGAGCCTGATTGCAGGCTAGGGGATCCTGTTGGTGCTTAATCTGCAGGTGTTTGCTGCTGCAAGGGCTAGGGCAGCACAACCTAGCAGCAAGGGAGCACAAGCAGGCGAGGAGCTCTGAGCTGCTACATGTTTTGTGCGTGGCTGATGTTATAATGAGGATTGCCTCATTCCCAAGGTACTACCTTAATAAATAATTACTGTACATGGACATATGGTCCTTGAACTTTGTATTTTGGCTGGGCTACCTTTTTTAATGAAAAGCAGTGACCATTGTACAAAGTTAATATGGAGCGCTGAACTACGGGTCTGGCTTGGCCTTAAGAGCCAGAGCATTAGTAGAGTCATCAAATATTTGGCATAAACCATTTTACTTTAGTACATTAGATTATATACATTGTGTAAACTGCATTTATTATATGCAATACTTTCTAAACAATAACCTAGAAACATTCATGAATTGCACATCCCTTTCTGCCCTGACAACGATGCCATTGGTGACTCAAGATGAAAGCCATGTGCCCATATGTTAATTTGTATGTTGTTATTATAAAAAAAGACCAATATTATAGCCTAATAAACCATATACAAGAAAGATTGTTCTACACCCAGAGCTACACCCGGAGCCTAATTACTTCCAAGAGATATCTTCATGATTACCCATTGCAGGTGGCCTCACCAGTTGTATCTGTGTGGCCCCTTGAGACACCAGTACTCAATGCTCTCTCCTCCAAGTACCCATCGTGCCACCTGTTGCACAGCCATTTCAACTTGGGCACGTCTTAAAGACTGTCAGGAAATCTGAGACTCACAATGTCTGAATCTTTAATGCCATGACTAATTCCCTGGGTGCATGTAGCATGTCTGTCAGCAGGCTCGGCCATCACTCATTTAAGGCTGTGGATAAATGCTTCCAACATAGAGATAATAGCAGCCACGTACCTGGTAAGATTCTGCGGAATAGGCGTTTCCAGACGGTAATCTTGAGGTCATCGTGCCGAAAGCCTGGCTTGAATGACACAGCACTATAAGGAACATCTGAGCGGCGCTGTTGAGGAAGCTGTGCTCTGTGTGTCACAGGAACAAAGGAGAGAGACTGTCAATAGTATCAGTCTGTGCTGAACTCCTTCTTTGCTATATCCTATTGTCATCATGATGGATCCCTCTGCAGCACAAGGTAGAGGAACAGTCCTGAGCCTTTCTCACTAACAAATGAATCCTCTGATCAATTGTTCCTGCAGTGCCACCATTAGGTTGTGGGGAAGACCATCACAAACTGTCTTTCATGATTCATACAGATCAAAAGTTGCCTTCTCCACACACTAGCCGGGCATGGCCGGCTTGTCTTTTTTCATCACCATGGTATTCCTTCTTTTTTTTTAAAGTATCAAGGACAACATTAATCATTTAAATGAATTCAATCGTTTCTCTCTTCGAAGGCCCAGACCATCCTTCTTCCATCTTTTCAAGTCTAACCTTAAATCCATTAGATGTGGTGCCCCACTGGGTTCAGTCCTTTGGCCACTCTTGTTTAACAAGTACAAGACACCACTGGTGCAACTTCTTCATTCAATGGTAGTCCTTTGCTGCTTGTATGCTGATGACCTTGCAATCAACCCAACATACCCTATACTCATCCCAGAACCCCCTTCTTTTCTCTGCCCATTCTGGGTAACTTTTAATAGCCTAAAACTGAGTCCAGCAAAACCAAACTACTCATCCCAAAAACCATCAATAAATGGAACACTTCCAGCTCGCCAGAAGTAATGGGACCTCATTCTTCTCTCTCCAAAGTCATACACAATTTGGGCTTCTCCATTGACTCTAATCTCTCGCTGGAACTTCACATCTCTAAAGTAGCAAGCTCCTGCTTTTGCAGTTATAACTACTGAAAAAGATCCTGCCCTGAATAGTCTTAACCCACCATGCTCACCTTGACTTTGGCAATTCGTCAATTGATGCTACTTATGTCTTTCTAACAAACTGATATGATATCTACAATTAGTATACATTACAGCAGCCCATCTCATTACAGTTACCCATCAACGAGATCCCATTAAACCCATCCTTCCACATGTCCATTGACTGCCCATTAAAAAACAAATCATATTTAAACCCTTAACAATTGTTCATTGTACCTTTCATGTCAAAGCTGTCTTTTTTTGGACTACCAAGTTTCATCTCCACCACCTGCAATGGTCTCTTAGAACCACCTGACAGTTTCTGTTAAACATTCCTAAAGCTGCACAGTAAAGGATGGGGATACACTATTATCACCCGTGGCATCTAGAGTGAAATAAACTCTAATCACCCCGCATTTCACTCCCTCATTTAATCTTTTTTGTACAGCACAAAATACCCTTTTTTGTACTAAATGATTTTCACAAGCGGTCTTCTTTTATTATCATTACGTACATACACCTTGGTGTACAAGCGCTTTAGAAATCATAACATGTATTCATATTCCTCCTCTACGGACATCAGGCCTCTACTCACTTGTAGTCTTTCACTCTTCACTCCAGCCTTGTTCCCATCAGCCCTATGCTTCCCCCAAAACCACCAGTCATCAGATTTATTCCCATTACCTCTCTGCTTGAGCCAAGACTGCACCATCCCTGTAACTACTCTTCTCTGCTCAAGTTATCCCTTTTTTAGTACACAGTCCAATCAAACATCCAGATTTCATGGGCCTGCATTCAAAATGGCCCCCATCCGGCACAACCACCCCCTTTAACTCTCCTCCCTGTATACAGAGGGACATAGGCTCATGAAACATAGCTCACCTTGAGGCGATGGCGGAGTATTTCTGTAAGGAAAAATAAATAAAAATATGGTTAATAATTTGCTTCTGTGTACCCCATTTAATACCATAATTAAGATAAGTTATGACATACTAATGACTAGAGGAAATATATTATTTGCCTTAACAGATTAATGGTGCCTGCATCCAACCACCGACCTGCTTCTGTACACGTGTTGTGGGTGGTATGATCCACCACCGTGTCACAGTCAGTCATAGACAGAGGTGTAACCTTACCTGACTTTGGAAGTAAGTTGAGAAACAGCTACTTGGCAAATACCTTTGTTAACTGTAACGTATGTGCTTCCTATATATATATATTGTAAAGGGCTCTGCATCTCTTGAATTATTTAATGCTCAATGAAGAGTGATGTGTGAATAGCAATAGAATAGTATTAGATGAAGCATGTTGGTGTGCAGGAATCTGGAGGAAGGCAGCTCATTGGGGTTGCTTCTGGGATTAATGCACACTTCCCCGTAGAGAAATAGCTCAGCATGTTTTGGTTGAGTTAACATGCTCAAGGCAATGAGAGAAAGACTGGGATTGGTTCTCCTTAAAGTGATGCTTTTAACAATGATAATGTCAATGGCAGTGAATTGGATCAGGATAGAAAAGCTCAGATCAATGTTGGTGAATGGTATCTGAACCAGAAAGCTCAGGTGATGCAGTCACGGTCACTGAATGGAATCAGCTTACGAAAGTTCAGGTGATGTAGTTAATGTTATCAAATGAGATCAGCATAGGATAGTTTTGGGTGATACTATCAGTTAGTGGATGGGATAATTACAGGAAAGCTCACGGTGATATTGTCAATATCAGTATGTAGGATCAGCACAGCAAAGCTTGCGGTGATGCTGTCAATGTCAGCCAATGGGATTAATCGGTGAAAGCTCAGGGTGCCATTGTTAATGTTGTGAATGGGATAAGTAAAGAAAACCTTGGGGTAATGCTGTCCATGCCAGTGAATGGTATAATTACAGGAAAGCTTGAGTATTGGTTAACGTGAATGCACCTGGAATGATATTTTGGGCTCTTGAGTTGAGATTTCCTTCGCTCTCTGAGGGATAGCAGGGATGTATGGCAAGGCGGAGCTAAAAGGAAAAGGCAGTATAATGAAGAGGGTAAAATACACACATATTAAACAGAAGTAGCATACAGACTGGAATATCCATTTGGAGTATGTTACACACAAAACATTCATATTTACTAAAGTTTGGTAGAAGGTTAATTGCACTCTTTTGGAACCTTTCACCCTGGGGAGAAGTACGAGGCACAGGTCTACCCTCTCAACCATGTTCTTTGCCTTGGTGCTGGAGCACCTGGTATGTAGGGTCAGGAAGTATGCCTTTGGGGTAGCTGGGATACCTTGAGAAAGATGAAACTATAACAGACACTGATTATATTTTACTGTATGCAGCTGAAGCAGTGATTTCTGAATATAGGACCCTATATATCTTTAAAGTGTTCGGACAATATTCGGCTTCCATATTAATTGGGTCTAGTCCATCCTGTATCCCTTTGCTGCCTGGGATCTAATCCCCCACTGCTCCTCTCCCTTCAGAATAGTATAAGGGCTTAGTATTTATATCGCGAAGATTGAGGGAGAATTCCTCAAATGCAATCTGAATGGAGCCTGGTAGACTGCCAGAGCGATATGCAACACTGCCACTCTCACCCATGGGAAGGGCCACTCTGTATAACATGGTTATCCAGCCAAGATTTCTCTATTTGCCCTAAAATACACCCTAAGTGCCAAATGTCTTCTTTAAAAAACCAGATTCAACTATATGTAGACTGTCGTGGGGTGTAGGTCTTCCGAGTGCTCACCATCTAAACTCGTGTGTATTCACTGGTGGTAATGCACTCCCTAATATATGCCTGGACTATTGGAGTTCTTATGATGATAAATGAATAGATGAATAGACATTCTCGTCTCAGCGGGAGCCAACTCTAAGGGTTGATAGGAAAACTCTGAGTCAACCTTGTTATAATTCAGTACTATGTGGTATCACCGAAGTTAGATACTTGATGGAGCACACAGCCGCTGGGATTAGGATATAGAAGGGAGCTACTAGGAAACTAGGGTGGGAACATAATTTGACTGCTCTAACTCCATCATAGATCAGTGGGAGACTGAAAGACCGAAGACGACTATAGAGATTCGGCTGATGGGACATGATAGGGCTATCCACTTTGGTAGAGGTGTCGGGTTCAAGTGACTAAAACACCTTTGAACAGCTCTAAAAAGAATATAACATGGGGACACAGAAGCATTCCAGTACTTGCAGTTGGAGCATATTCTGGGGTGCATATGCATGAGACACAAGGGATAAAAGTGCACCTGTAAGAAACTTTAGCATTCTTTGTAACCCAAGGTTTATGGTGTCGTGGAAAGACACTGACAGACTACCAGCTGCGGTCCTCCATGGGGGCGGAGAAGTACAGACCCCCCCCCCCCAGACTGCTGCACAGAAACCTGGAAAGTAAAATGGTAATAAAAAGATTTTATTATCATTTTTTTCCTACGACTTTCTGCTGAACAGAGAGGGCAGGGCGGGCCAGTGTGTCATTACTGTTGATTGGTAGCAATGACAAGTGGCCCTTTTAATGTAAATTGCACAAGTCGGTTTGGTTGTATACCTTGCTACGGCTAAACAGACATGCGCAATACAACCTTTCCAACCCAGCTGTCTTGGACAGCAGAGTTGGGGAGCAAGCACAGGCCTTCAGTGCTCTTCGGAGTGCTGAGAAAGCCTGCTGCAGCCAATCCAGACACTTCTCTCATGTAGCATGAGCGCAGTGTCTGGATTGGACGAGGACCTGTGGGAGCAGTAGGACTTCGCGCTCAGAGGAGTTTGGAGCCAGGGACTGGAGAACACAGAGGACGAGCTGCAGGCTCTGGTAAGTGAAACTTTTTTTCCATATTTAAATGTTTGATTATTTGTTTGTATGTTTTTGATTTATGTCGACCCCCCCCCCCCATTTTCGTGGGTCACCAATCACCACTGCAGACTATGGGAAACCTCTGAGTACCCAACTCTGGTGGCATGGAACTGAGGTATGGACTGGTCTATTCTTGCTAAGAAATAAATAAATGAAGGCAGATGATATCCCAAAAAGTATAACAAAATTCCGGATTAAATTTCACAGCTATTTCTAGGGGCAGAAAGCATGTTGCTATATAAGACTATGCTTTTGCAAGGAAGCATTAAGTAATTTACTGAATGTATACTGTTTTTGTCTCAAGGGGGTATGTGGCTAGCTGTTGGACATATAGTGGAGCTAACAATATTAAACTGTAAAGTGTTCCAATAGAGGTTTGTTGATTGTTATGTGAAAAGTTTTATTAAGCACTCTAAAACTTATACAGGTGTCCTGCCACTGAAGAGAAACCAAACTGAATTAAACATAGGAGGGAACTATTGCCCATAAAACCAGGTCTTCAAGACCTTCCTAAAATGTAGTAGTTCATGCATCTTGTGCAGTGTTACTGGGAGAGTATTTCATAGTTGTGCTGCTACCACCAGAGCAATCCCAGTTAAATCTGGGTACTGCTAGTAAGGATGCATCAGTAGAGTGAAGGGCACAACTAGAGACAAATGGGGTAGACATTTTGCTGAGATATAAAGGCCTGGTATGTTGAAAGTCTCTATGATCATGGCTGAGGGAATTAAAGGTAAGCCTCTTCACCACCAGGAGCCATTACAGCAAATTCAAAGCAGCACTATCTAATTATCGACCTATCTCCTTGCTCCAGTATCTGGATACGGTGTTGGTGGCCCATGTGGCAAAGTGTCTGTCCAATTTTTTGAAACAGACTAATTTTCTTGATCCACACCAAGCGCGCTTCCGCCCCGCACATTCTACTGAGACAGTCATTACTACAGTAATGGACGCCCTACGGGAGAAAGCTGATAAGGGTATTCCCCAGGCCTTGCTGGACTTATCCACAGCTTTTGACGCGGTCGACCATGTTATCCTGGTGGACCGTGTCAAGGAAACAGGCATTCAGGGGCCTGCCTTAAGTTGGATATGCTCCTTCTTGGAGGATTGCTTCCAGGCAGTTCTCCTGGTCCAGTTTATGGCTCCTAAGCAAAGAATCACGTGTGGGGTGCCACAGGGCTCGTCTCTCACCCCACATTTATTCAACATGTACCTCCTTCCTTTGATCAGGTCGTTGAAGGGAAAAAAATGCTTACTTTCAACTATGCTGATGATTTGCAGCTGCTCTTCACCATTGATAACTCGCCCTATTCAGTCCCGGTTTTTCAGTCAACCATGCGGTTCATCAGTCACTGGATGGACAGAAATCATCTAAAACTAAACCCAGGAAAGACTGAACTAATTTTGACAGGTGGCAGCCAGAAATTCTGGGGTCCCCATTATTGGCCAGGAGAACTAGGCCCCCCTCCCACTCCTTGTTCATCTGCCAAGAGCCTCGGAGTCATAATATCCAATGACCTGTCTCTAAAAACGCATGTGGGATTTGGTATCTCTTCTTGTGCCTACCAGCTGCGTAAAATCAGAAAGATAAGTAGGTTGCTGACTCAAGCTGCACTGATACAGGTTGTAATGGCTATGGTTTTATCGCACCTAGATTATTCCAACACAATCTATCTTGGATTACGAGCTGGTCTTATGAAACGGCTGCAGATAGTCCAGAACCAGGCGGCTAGACTGATCTACCGGCAACCTAGGTGGCATCATGCCTTCCCCCTTCTGAGGGAATTGCACTGGCTCCCCATGCCCAACGCTGCGTATTTAAGATCGGTTGCCTGGTATTCAAGTCACTGCATGGTCAAGGTCCTGGATTCATAGACAGTCGCATTTCCAGGTTCTCTCCTTCACGGAACCTTCGCTCGGCCCACCTCCACCTACTGTCAACATGAAGTGACCACAATCCAGACATATAGGAGAGGAAGTCAACTTTATGAGTGACTCTCATATTCAAGCATAGACATTCCATCACCAAGGAGATGACAGAACACACAGAGAGCAATTACATCACAACTATAGATATTACACAACACCTACCTTTAAGTTAAAGCGACAAGGAGGAGCCAGGTTTGCAACTCTGGCCCCAAAGTTATGGAATTCTATCCCTCTGGAAATCAGGTCCACTACTGATCTACTGAAATTCAGAAAATTGCTTAAAACTTGGCCGTACATTCAGGCTTACAATTGATCTGTTAAACCTTCCGGCACTTTCTAGATTCAGCGCCAAGAAAACAACCGGTGAACGAGCGCTTTACAAAACATTATTAACATAACATAACATAACATAGCAGAGGCAGAAGAATGCCGTGGTAGACCAAGAGCCAGTTTGGCTGCGGCATTTTGGATACATTGGAGCTTTTCAAACAGACCGAAAGGGACACTCAAAAAAAGAGATTTACAGTAGTCAAGATGACTTAAAATTGTCACTGGACCACCACTTAACGGACTGACACGGAAAGAAGCCACAAAATTTTCCTCAGCACCCAAAGTAAGCAAGGAGCGTGTGGAAGATAAAATATTAAATTATTGTTCAAGAGAAAGACACAACTCCAGATAGAAACTCAAGTTATTCACTGACTTAACTGGAACAGAGGAATTAGGCCAGGATGAAGGTTAGAAATTGGAGGGGAGGGGTCAAAAAGATGGAGTATAATTAATCCATAGCATTTCAATGGAAACAATAAAACAATTACATAAAAATACAAATTTTGAAGTTCATGTCCTCTGAAACAGCTAAGAAAAAGGTGGATGTGGTGGATCTTAAAGGACATATGCACTGAAGACTGATGACTCGGTGAATCAGGGACAAGTTCTTCTCTAACCTCAAAGTGCCAAAGGTAACCAACTTTTCAATGTGGGAATCTATTCCTTGCTAAATTGGACTGCACAGTGGTAGGAGTGTAGCGTTCCAGCGGCAGCCGGATAAGTGATGTAATCATCAATCGAGGGTCATGAGCAGCCATAAACAGGTTCATCTAGAAATTAAAATATTTATTGGACTAACAAGGGTATAGACTAGCAATGGGGAAAGCATGTTGAATTGAATCAAGCTTATCACATTAAAGTGCATTTATCTTGGGACCTTTACCCATCTGAGAGAGGGCTGTAAAGGTGTCTTTAGCGACTACAAAATTGGCAACTAGCTCCCCTTAAGCCCAAGTCATGTTAGATAGAAGGTATTAGTCCTCTGAATATGAAGGGGAAAACGCCAGTGCCCTCACACAGCATTAGAAGATGGGCCAAACATCCATTTAAACAAACATGCACACAAACCCACACACCCACCCACACAGATTTGGTTGACCCCATGTAGAGTGGTCATGAATGGGCGCACTGCGCCTCCTTTGTCTGTAAATCACACTGCTTATGGTTTTCATGAAACCAGAAGGCCCGTACTTTGTCCTTGAGGCTTTGGACTGGCCAGCCTGTGACAAATAACACATAAAGAAGCAGTATCAAGTCCGAAATATGTACGACGGTGGCTATTTAAAAAGGAATACTGCAGATGAAGGATTTCACTAGATGTTGGGGTCTGGATTATAACTTGACCAGATAACTAGTGATGCCACCACCACAACCATCACCTCTGCTACTTTGTGCTACACGACTAGACAATGTCATGCTAGCACAGCCTTAGTATGCGGCTAGAGTGCACATTGTGTGAATTATACGAACCAAAGCCAATGAAATAGCAGTAGAAGTACAAGTGAAATGTTCCAAAAACAACACAGACGATAAGCCAATAACTACGGGCCCTTAGATGTTAATGGGCTCAGGAGGTTACAGCCCCGGGGTGAAGGTGTCCATAGCAGTGAATGGGCTTACCAGATGACAACCCAGTGTGAAAGGTATCATTGGGTTGTGAATGAGATCACCAGGGGATACCTCGGAGTGAATGCATCTATAGCAACGTTTCAACAGGAAGAAAACCTACAACAGAGTTTTATCTGGCATCACCCCTAGAATCTGGAACTCTTCCCCCTCCCCCAAAATAAGACAGACTCCCTCCACTACCTCCTTCAAAAAAAAAGTCAAACTCCTGTTAATGAACACATTCTTGGTATAGATCATTAGAATTCTGCCTCTTGAGATTATTGTTCTATCCCATGTGTACTCTTACTATGCTTAAAGATGTGTATTTCATTGCCTCATTTACTTGTAAAGCACACTGATACCTGCAAGGGTCATTTATGCGCTATATAAAACTTTTCAAATAAATAAAATAAATAGGTAGCAGGAAAGGAACTCAGCAGCCGACAGCACAATGTGAAGAGTCCATGGCCTCAATAGATTCAACAGGGGCCAACAAGGGCTGAAAGTGTCCATGGTAGTGAATGGACTCAACAGATGACACTTTGTCTACGACATTGAATGTGATCATTAAGTGATAACCCAGAGTAAATGTGTCAATGGCAGTAAATGGGCTCGGCTGTGCTTTCAAAGTCAATCATGAGAAGAGAAACACATTTACATTTTCACTACAGAATCTACAAAGAGATTTCAAAAGACCTGTTGGATTTTGAAAGCAACATGTCTAGCCATTTAAAATCATTAACAAATTCTGTAACCCCGACTTCATCTTCTCTGGCATCATCCATACCCAGAAACTTTGTGATTTTCTAGCAGACCACATAATCAAAAAAGCAAATAATTGTGAATCCACTCTCTTATGCAATTGGTTGTTCATGCCCATAGCTCACTGGAATGATAAGTGCACAGTGTTCGTTTGTCTTCTTCTGACTGAAAGTTCTACCTGGAGTCAGTTGGAGATAAGCAGAGGTGTCCTGTAGACTATGGCTGCAGGGCTCTTAAAAAAGTACATGGATCTGATCTTCTGAACCCAGACCATCTTTTCTAAACTGGCAAAGAGCGGGCAAACAACACCTCAACATGCCAAACTATTCTGAACTATCTCTACCGATCCTCAACTCTCTAGATGACTGGTGGTGCTTGAGAGTGATTCTTTATACTTCGCCAGTGTCAGTGAGGATTACTAGTTATCAGGGTAAGGGTAGTTCCTCCTTAGCCAAGATAGTCACGGAAAGTTGATCCAAGTGGCTAATTGTCCTGTTGCAGACAGACCGGTTGGTCAGATCTTGGTGCCCTCACACACCGGTTAGAGTGTCATGCTTCATCAATGGGCGCTCCTCGTCAAGCCGGCACTGCAATGTTTGACAGGCCTGGGGGCTCTTTGTTGGAGATCTTTTGATCCGAAACTGCCATGTAGATAAATGCATGTGAGGGGGCTGACTAAACGTGTAACTAGTGATGTAAGTGATATACATGAGTGGTAAATAAAATAGACACAGGAATCCTATAAACAAAATTTTATAGAGGAAGGATACTCGGTCTAAATCAAAAACAGTGGTGTTATCTTGTGGTTTTAAAGTACTAGGATAGCTTTGAGTGTCAGGTGGTCAACCTGTTTTGTGCCTCGACAGCCCCAAAACCGGGCGGCACTTCTTCAGGACCAAAAATAATGAAGAGTGCCTCAAACTGAGGCCTTAGGTCTCCCTTCTAAGTAGGGATGACCTATCAAAGTTTTACTGGCCTACCACTAAATGTATGCCGGCCTCTGGTTCCACCTCATAGGAGGCAGATTCAAGCTCTTTAGGAAGAAATGGAGGGTGCCGATCAGGTTGAGGGACACTTGGTGGTGGTCGGGACTTTGTTGTCTCACCTACCGCCTCCATCGTCAGTGAGAATTACACCACCACATTACACAACTTTTCTGCCATTCTATAGGAAGGAAAAAATAGACTAACCTTACAAGATAGCATTCCTGCTTGGGCTCTCACCGCTAGTACAAGTCAGCTTGTACATTCTAAAACCTCAGTGCGCATCTTACTGCTTGCATTTCTCACCAAGATTCTTTGGTGGTGTGGAGGGACATTTTTCACTCCATGCGATCAGTCGCACTGGGGTGCTCTGTATGAAGATCCTATGAAATGCAGTGGAATGCTGTGCTGATATTTGGTGACGAAGCGGACCCCATTCCTTGTGCAACTACTAAGTCTTCAAAAAATGTCTGGGTACTGCAGTATCTTTCACGTGGTTGTCAGTTATCACGTTGATTGGACTAAAATGTTTTTAGGAAAGTTAGCTGGAAGAAGTCCTGATATGTTCTGTATTATCCTGCTGACTAGACTGTTAACTTCGCCAGTTTGCAAACTTCTTTCAAAACGAGCAGGGCACTAGTTCTTGTGCTTTGCTTGCTAAGGATGAGCATCTCATGTATAAAATGCAATTCTCAGTAACAAGTGTAATTATTAAAAGTGGATTTTTTTCCCCTTATTGCAAAATGAAAGGAAGAAGTATAACAAATGCAAGAGGAAAAATCAAAATACCTACATTTTCAGTTGTATATCTCTCCCAGCACAGGGTAGAGCGGGATAGAATTGTTGTTGATGGAGTCTTCTTGTGGGAAAGACAACTGAGACTGGGGAAATCTCATACATGTGCCCTTTTAATGGCCATTGATGGGGGGGGGGGATGGTTCTGCAGAGTCTTGGGTAAAGTAACCGAGACAGTTGGTGCACCAATTGACACAGGGACATATCAGATGACCTCAGGGCTCCAGTTCTGGATGCCACGTGGTGTTTCAAAAGATGGAGAAGTGGTTTCTTTTTAGGCCAGACAAAATACAGTATTCAATGGTCATGGTTCTTAACATTCTTGTGTCAATCTGCAGGAGTAACATCCCTGGCAGTTAATGTACGTCAGAGCAACCACCATTTTTATGATCTTACCCCATCCTTATAGCTGTAGCAATGAAATCATTGTCCGTCTTGTCTAGCAGAGTTTGCAGACTGTTCTTAACCATGCGTTCCAGGCACCTTTAAAGTAGGACACCTAAGTATTTCAGACTCAGTGGCTTCCACCGAAAACTGCACTGCTCTGCGTTTCCCTTGTGCAATCCCCTCCAGATCTGCAATACTTGACTTATCTCAATTTATTCTGTATCCTCAAAAGGACGAGAAGACTTCGATGAGGGCAAAGTTTCAGGGTCTTTGACGATAAGAGGGATATTGTCCTCATATAAGATTTTGGAGAGACAGCTGTGTAAAATCCCTTGATAATTTCCAACCGCCTGATTGCCTCCAACAAGGGCTGCAGAGCAAGCAGGAAGAGGAGCAGAGAAAGTGGTCAACCATGTACCATTCCTCAACGTATAAAGAAGGTATCCAAGAGAAAGCCTTTAGTCTATTTTATAGTGATGGATCTCCGTAGAGTCATTTAATCTTGGCCAGAATGTTCAGGGCAATCCTGGCTCTAGATAAAGTGTGGAAGAGAAACCCCCACTCACTACAAACGCTTTTTCGGCATCTCGTAAGACCACGATCAGGTCATCAAGGTTGTGCTTCACTAATCACAATACGTTTGAGGGGATGTGTAGGTGGTTTCTTGACATGTAGCTTGTAACAAATCATACTTGCAAATCGTGTTTCAAACTCAGAATAACGTTTTTAAGATGGTTGGTTTTTATCTTGGCTAGAATCTTAACATCTATGCTGATTACTGCAATGGGCCTGTAGTTGAAACACTGCAGGTGGTTGTGGTCTGGTTCGGGGGTAATTCATTATGGGGTCCACCCAGGTCTTTTTCTCCTTGAAAACCTCACACAACACTGGGGAGATCAGGGTCTTGTTGATCCTGTAAAATGCACCTGGCAGGCCATCTTTACCCAGTGCATGACCAAACGGTTGGTACGACATCATCCCATCAAGATCCTAAACCGTGACTTCTACCTTCAATAGTGCTCTCTCGTCTTCAGTCAGAACAGTGAATCGTACCCCAGCCATGAAGTGAGATTCTGTTTGAGACAAGTTAGGGCACTCGGAGGCGTAAAGGCACCAAAAGAAGTTTGCGAATGTAGTGCTACTTTCAGTGGGCTGCGTGACAAGAGTATCTAAATCTGATGGCATATATAGTGGACTGGGATTCCATTTTAAAACATTCTGTAAATGTGAAGGAAATTGAAATTGGAGGCTAGAAATTAAAATTCTATTCTTAGAATGATTTGTGGGAGCTGTGCAAGTGCATCAAAACGAATACAGTATGGACGTTGAGTGGACTAAGCTGAATTAAAAAAATCTCCAACCTTCCTGTTAAAATTAAATTTCTCATTTAAAAAAAAAAAAAAAAATCTTTGTGATTTAAATAAAATATTTAATAATTTTTTTGTTTGACGATTGCTTTTTTCTTTATTTTCTGTTTATTGTTTTGTGTTTCAAATCATCGAAAATGCTTATGCCCGGCTTCCAATAAGGATTCAGTGGGGTCCTTAGATTCCAATAATGATTCACTGGGTGTCTCCGGCTTCCAGTAATGATTAAGTGGGGGTCCACAGAAGTGGAAAGCACCATTACAAGGCATTGCCCTGTTCCTCCCATTTCCCCTGTCAATGGGATCATTCCGATCTACTACTGAACCCATTGCTAGGTTCCCTCTAATACCATGTTCACAGGCTCCAATTTCATGAGTATTTGGAAGGAGGAGGATAGGAATGCATAACTGAAGTTGTTTGGAGCATAAATCAAGCCAATGACTCGCAAAGTCCCCAAAGTATTGATCTTGGCGATGACATACCTCTCCATTGGGTCAGCCAAAATCTTCAGCACAGTGTGTTTCAAAGCCTTACAGAAGAGGATAGCTACTCCACACCTTTTGGAAGAGGAAGGATGGGGAACTTATGGAAGGCATCTGGCTGCCATTGCACCCTACTACTACTAATTGCCCTGTCCATTTATCTCCTTCTTGGGTTGTGGGATTCACCAGGGAGAGGTATATTTATTGTATAAGCACAATATGCAATTTCAAAGGAAGGTATGTCTTGACTTTGCACTTAACTGAGTGACCCATTCCGTTGAGGGTGATCAAGGTGGGAGTCTTATGATGGTGCAGGTTCCAGATATCTGGCATGGCAAAGGAAGGTGGTCCCACTGGGCGTTGTGCTAGAGGAGGCTACCGATGTAAATATGCGCAATGCCAGAGGAGAGGGTTAGAAGAGAATTGGCAGAGAAGGAACGAGGCATATCATGGCAGAGTGTAGTGCAAGGGTACCAATTGCTCTTTCCTGAAGCACTCAAAGGCTATTTAGCGCTCCTCTATCGGTGGTGAGAAGTTGGAGGCAGTAGCTGCAGGATAAAAAGGACAAGAATAAGAGGGAAGGTGATGAACAACTGTTTGCTAGTTAAAGAATTAATCCCACAAACTCACAGGAACGAAGCAAGTCCCATGCAATGCTAGGTGTAGATTTGTTAATAATACAATGTAAGATGTGAGAACAACTGTTGGTGCCTTGCACGCTTCTAACAATGTACGGCCAAGACATCTGCAAGACCAGTATGCAGCAGGGGAACATATCCCAGGTGGCTACTCTACTGTGAGAACAAACGTCATTTACATGCAAATAAATGGCCCCAGCTCACAGCAGTCCCCTGGGCCCATTAAAGTTGTTGCTGTGTGAGTTCCTGGGTTATAGGACTTCGAGTTTCAGACTGATGGAGCTGGGAGGCCGTCAGCCAGCCAAGGCATCCTGAAACCATAGTTGGTGTCCTGGGCAGCAAGAAGAATGGTAGCTCAAAGGATTTGCTGGGCACAAGCTAAGGTTTACTAGGGGGACCTGGAGTTCTCGTGCTCTGGATGGTAGCCTTTCTCTGTGTCTATCTCGGACTGCCCATTTCCAGGTCATCGTTTTCAGCTAATCACATTCAGACATCTGCTTTGGCGGGGGAAGATGATCAACGGTAGCCTTAACAGGTGGGAGGACACTAGCACAGGTGCTGGCTGATCCCAACTTGGAGTGCAACTGGGGATAGTGTGTGGTGTCCATGACAAAGGAGTCAATGTTATCCAGGAACTTATCCGGTTCATAGCATTCTCTATACTTCTAGTTGATAGTAAGGAGCAGGCCAAACCAGATGTCCCATTTCCAAAGACAGGAATGCCGGGCCTAGAAACTTCTCTTTCCTTTCAGTTTCCTGCTACAGGCCAGTGGTACTAAAGATCTTGTGAACTTGTATTATCTAGAGAGAAGAGGGCCATTCCGATGCAAGGATTGTCTGGTAATTTCTGGGAGAAAGGCAGAGAGGAAAGGCAACATGTTTGTTCCCCTGGAATTTGCAGAAAGCAGACTTTGTTTCGCCAGATCCTTTCTCAGTAGTATCCATAGCTCATCTCCCAGATCCAGACCACTGTCCAAACAGTCCCGATGATGTTCTTTGGCAGCTATTGTCCCCTCTGTTGAGTCAAGCCTGGAATGGAAGCCAATGAGGACTCGCCTTAGACCATATGGTATCTAATCAGACCAACCAATTAGTTGTTCTGATGTTGGAGAGCTCCCTCAGAGTCACCTGCATGATGTTTGCTATGTTTTTCAATGCAGCTATTCATTTTTTAGTCATAGCCTCAGAAAAGAGGAGTTGCCTGGAAGATTAATGTTTAGACACATGGCAGGCCGAAAATGAGATACATACTCACCAGTGGTCTAGGTCCGGCAAATGTGGGTTGTCGAGCAGTCAAAGTTCCCAAGCACCATGGTGCAGAATGGAGAGGCAGGTCAGGCACACCAATTGTCATAGCACTAAGTTGCAGGATTCCAGGTTACCTGGGTAGTAGGGTGTGCTAGATAGGGAGACTCCATCTACTCCAGGAAAAGGGTCAGCAGACCGCCACAATCCTGAACAGACTTCTCTTTACAGGAGGTGTCTTGGGCTACAGTTGAAACCAGCCCATGAAAATAGTAGCAGCAGCAACAACAACAACAACGTGGCACTTTCACAGCTGTAATGAATCAAATCATTGCAGGGTGCTGGGCGTATTGAGGCAATAAGTCAAGGTGGCAGCAGTTCAATAGCATGTAGAATAAAATATTCTAGAGAGCCATTATGCCCGGAGTGGGAAATACATACTGCACTCTTTCTTGATAGTCCCATTAGCATTAATGTTCTCTCAGCCATGTAACAGCAGACAATTGCACCTGGGGAGAAGCAGCGTAAAAGTACTTCCTAACTAGGCTCTGCACCCTGGTGACTTCAGCAGTGTCGCTCCATAAAATCTGCAGCCTGCGGTGGAGTATTCTTGAATCCAACAAAAAACAGAAAAACAAGAGAATAGGCAGTGTGTGGATTCAGAAATGTCCTCTGCATGGCTCTGGACAGCAGCAGCTCCTTCCTCAAGGTCTTCATCGGTAGGTATAGATTTCTGACTATTCAGTCTGTGCTCCTTCGTCATGACTCTGGCCTGGCCACGCAACTGGTCTGTTGTCGCCTGCCCTCCAATCACCAAGCAAAGGTGCTCAGAAGTTTTGCAATCAGCCCTCAGGACATCAGGAGCGTCTTGTGTGCATCAGTCAGTAGTGTCTCACAAAAGCAAGCTGATAGAAGGAAAGAGGTGAGGATACACCAGGGCAGGGCAGAGCATGACTTTGTCAGGAGGCTACGATCATGGATCTGGCCAAGATCCACCTCCCCCTTCTAGCATTGTTTTGTGTTCTTGTTCTCAATGCTCCATCTCCCCGGTTAGGGGAGTCTTTGGCTGCTATCACTGTGCTGTCATTTTAGTTTGGGCTGCAGTGTCCTTGCTCTTTTTAGGGTTGATGAGCACCATGGACTTGTGTCTTTCTGCTGCTGTCCTATGATCTCTTCTGCGTATCTTTCCACAAAAACACCTCACTGGCTTTGTGTGATAGGTTCTTTGACTAGCAGGTGCATTTGACTTCCTTGTATCTCCTGTTGCTTGGTGGAGGTCAGTCCTTGTAAGCATCGTTCCTTTTGGGGTGCTGGCTCCTTTGGGCGCACTGACTGTACCACACCTCTTTTAATTTTCTAGTGACTGTCAGTTTGCTTTGATGCTGTGCCTCTGGGTTTTTATTGACCTTCTGGGTTGGGTCCTTCTTTCTATGGGTCTCTAAACTTTGTCCTTTATGGCTGGCTGCATTGGTGGGCAATTAATGACGGTTGTACCCTCTTTGGTAGATCCTCCTGATGTAAAGGCTAGGATGGGAGGTGAGATTTGATTACTCATCACAGTCGTTATCACCCCGACCCCTGCTATTGGCTCAGTTTTCCTCATGGCCTGTTGGCCTGCCTAGTTATTTTACTCAGAAGGATTCTAAGTAGAGGTGGTCCTTAATGGATGGAGATGAAAGACTAACTTTTTTTTTATTTTCCGGGGGCAGCATGATGTCTTTCTCTAACATGTGGACACACTACATGATCTAAGTACTTAGATGAGAATGAAGAAACTGAAAAACATTCCTGCTAAATAATTGAAGCACTTACAAAAAATTATTGTTGGTTATCATCTAGTGGCATCTGAACATTTTTTTTTTTTTTTTTTTTTAGAAAAAGCAGGGTTGGGATGCAGAAAGTTCTCAGCATGTCTTTGGACAGCATGATGTCCTTCCTTAAGGTCATCACTGCAAGATGTAGATTTTTCACTATACTTCAGCACACATGACAATCATGTGTGTATGCAAGAGCGATTTTTAGCAACAAATTTGAGACCCAGACGAGGACTCTGTTGTCTGGAGTGAGCACAACAAGTGTTCCCCCTTTTACCAAACATTGCTACTGTTTGCTCACTGGGTGGTAGGGGACTGAGAGTAGTGGCAATAACAACGATTATAGTGGCAGGACGGGCCTTTTTACCGGTCCCTGCCACAGAGAGTCACCTGCTGGCATCTTCCAAATGTTCTGCCAGTCTTTTACAACCGGATCTTTCGTCCATAAAGGTGTAACAGGACTGTCACGTGTATTCCTTACTGCTGTGTGTAGAGGATATGTGCGGAGAGTGTGTCAATGGTCTCAGGACTCACTAAAATCTCTAGACAATGTGCCAAGATTTCTCTACCAAGCATCTAGGGTGTCCACGCCAGTGGTGCAAGAGCCACTCTATGTGCTCCAGGGTCGAGGGCAACATTACTGCTAAGTGCCCTTCCCAGGTTCGGGACCAGAAACCTGTAAACTTCAACTAAGACTGCCAGGAGGGGATGCCAAGACCCTGCTTTGAGGTAGGCAGCAGGCCGACTGCTCAAGCCAGGTACTGAACGTCCCCTTGCATGAGAAAAACAGTGCTCAGCAGGAAAGGGGCTGCAAAGAAGCCTTGGTGGAGTGAGCTGAAAATGTTTCATGCTACATCTAGGAAGAACCTGCACCGCGTTTCGAGGGCGAGACCCGGGATTCCTTAAGCAACTCCACAGCGGGGACAAAACTAAGTGCCCCACCTCCGTGATTGGAGGGTACCATGAAACTGAACTCCATTCAAGATCTCATGTGAAGCTGTGCACCAAGAAGTATTAAGGTGCTAGAGGAACATAAAGCACAATACCGTTACATCGGAGGGAAGAATTCAAGTGCCAGAGGAAACCTGACATCATGGGAGGATCTTGCACTGAGACCGAAATACTTACTGATATGTTAAGGCCTGGGCACCTCACTTGTGTGGGTGGTAGATTTTGGGATTGGGCCCGAGGAAGAGTGCAAGCCATGAGCACCACAAATTCCATCTAACTTCTGTGACTGGTGCTTCTTACCTGGTTCACAATGCCAGTACTGTAGACGCCAACTGTGTGTATATGAGTTCAATTCTTTTCAAAAGAACTTTATTTCGGTCAATAGACCACAAAAGTGCATGTGCATTGCATTGCATTAACAATTCATCAAAACAATCCACAGGAGCACAGGCTCGGACCCCCGAGTCCTAGTTTATGATTGCCGTCTTATGAGCCTGCACCCCATAAAATAGACAGAAATATATACAAATATGAGACATTGTTAAGAACTATGTATGACATGTTGTAAACACTAAAAACTCACTTAAAACTACAGGTAATAAAAATAAGTAAAATGATGCAGGTCGAGTTTAAATGTTATAGAGTTATCAGCTTAGTCCTACGGGTTGACTTTCAAAAGACTTTTGCGTGCACGCCACATGAAAAATATAAATCGCGACACCCCAAATATGATAGGCAATTGGGTGTTGTATTTCAGCAATTCAGATATGCAGTGCTGTGTTCCCAGGTTTCTGCAAAGCTGGAGCAACCAGCTATGCCTAGCCTTCCTATAGTCAGGACAGAAGAAGAGTACGTGGTAGTCTGTCTCCTCTGCATTACTGCAGGCCGGGCAGCCTAGAGGAATTAAGCTAGCCCATTTATTAGTAAAGGCGTGCAATGGGAGGACCCCATACCTGAATTGAAATTATAGCTTCCTAGCTAGGGCAGGTTGAATATCATCCAAGGCAGTCTCTAAACTATACTGATCTTTGATTCTCAGGAACACTGCAGTTAGAGAGCCAGTTATTGAGCTCCCCTGAAGGTGGGCAGGTTTGTTCTCCCTATAGCTCCAAGCCAGTTCCTTCCTAGAAATTGTGGGGCAAACTGCCTCTGCCTTGTACCATAGGCTTGCTCTACCTACCCATGGCCAAAAGTGTGTCCCTGATGAGAGCTATCCATGGTAGTTTTCCCGTGCCATGTAGGCTCAGAACCTCCCTTCGCTCTACCCTGTATTCAACCAGGTCCAGGGTAGACCATAGGCGACGCCAGAATGTAAGGGATCTGAGGGCGATTTCATCTGCAATTGGCCTTATCCAAAGGTCCAGATGGAGCGGTGTGAGGGGAGAACTGAGGGGGAGACCAAATAGATGCCTGACTAAAATGTTCTCGATCTTAGTGATGTTTCGAGGTGAACAGTGCCCCAGATTTCAGCCCCATACATGGCAGCACCCCTTGCTTGCACTTGGTATATTTCGTCAAGCGGACCGATGGACTTGTGGATGGAGTTCCTAAATAACTTAGTCAGACCCCGTGGTCTGTGCTACCTTTAAGCTGGCTTTATTAGTTTGGGCTCTCCAGTCCATTTTTTCTGTTAAAGTGACCCTAAGGTACTCAAATACAGACACCCTCTCCAGCGGAATGCCTTGTAGGCAGGGGTTTGGTCGAACTGAGCTAGCTGGATTGAAGACCATATATTTGGTCTTCTCAGTGTTAATCTCGAGATCCCTGCATTTACAAAAGGCATTAAAGTTGTCGAGGATCCTCTGAATGCCTATTAGTGATTTAGAGAGCAAGAGTATCGTAGGCGGACATCATTGCTGGCACTTTACGGTTCGCTATCTTGGGCTCATCAATGTCCGCCCCTGCATTCAGTGTCTCTACAAGTGCGTTTATAAATAGGCAGAAGAGGGTGGGCGCGAGAACACAACCTTGTCTGACTCCTCTATCTATGGGTAGAGGGGCAGTGAGTTCTCCATGTTTGCAAAGCCTGATTTGAAGCTGCTTTAGCTGGAGGCATAGATAGGCTGGGATCCCCAGATCGCTTAAGACCGCCCACAGTTTGTCCCTTGGCACTAGATCAAACGCAAATTTTAGATCTACGAAGATTAGGTAGAGGCTGCCACCCTCTATGGTCACCGTTTTCCAATACAGGAGTTGGAGCCTAAAGATTTGAGCTGTAGTAGACTTCTTTTGCCTAAATCTGGCTTGAAATGGACTCAGGATTTTGTGCTCTTCCATCCAGGCTTGAAGTCGATCCAGCAGTACATGGGCAAAAATGTTCTGGCGGAGGTCAATTAGACTTAAAAGGTCTGTAGTTTGTGGGAAGGAGTGGTGAGCCCTTTATATATATAGGCAGGATTTCCGCTCCAGACCAGGTTGCAGGGATCCCCATTCCCTGCAGTATAGCATTGTACAGGGTCCACAGATTAGGGCCCCAGATGGCCGGTTCGCTGCAAAAGAGGTCCCCTGGGATCTTGTCTAGTCCCGGAGCTTTAGGCGGAGCTACTTTATTTATGGCACTAGTAATTTCTTTAAGAGTTATCTCGGGGGCATCGACACAGGATTTCTGTGGAGTGGGGGCTTCTCATCAGCTGTAGTGACACTCTCGTCCTACAACCATGTATAAAGGGCCTCAGAATGTATCTTCCAGACATCAGCCGCAATGTTGGGATCTATAGGCTGTTTCCCTTTTTGCGGCCCATGTTTACTATTTTTCAGAAAGCCTTCATGTAATGATTGGATAAGGCCCTTCTCAGACAGTCCCACTTGTCCATCTCCCAAGTTTTCTTGACTTCGGTGATGGTGTTCTTGTATAGCGTCTTCTTTTCCTTCATTGAAGGCCGTCCTTGATTTTGAATGCGTCAATGAGAGCTAGCTTGGCCATTCGACAGCTATCGCTGAACCAGGAGTGTAAGGCCTTCTCATGCTTTCTTAGTCTGCTGAGTGGGAAAAAAATATCAGCCAGGGTGAATGTAAATGATTTATGTGTCTCGGCGACTCACGTAGGGGAGATGCATATGCCATCATTTGCGATAGGGTGTTCTGCTGCCAATAAAAAAGAATCATAGATTCGTATAAAGTGGCCAACCTATCAGGAGATTG
The DNA here is from genome assembly GCF_964204655.1 of Triturus cristatus. Taxonomy (NCBI): domain Eukaryota; kingdom Metazoa; phylum Chordata; class Amphibia; order Caudata; family Salamandridae; genus Triturus; species Triturus cristatus. The sequence goes on from NC_140584.1 coordinate 1,025,845,344, forward strand.
GTATATAGCTGTCCACCAGACTCTTCTCCTGCAATTGGTAAGTGTTAGTCTTTCATCTGGTGTAGATTTTGGACCAGGGGCAGTCACAGAAGTCGATATCGCCTCCTCCAGGATCAGGGCATTGTAATCGCTGTTGTGTTTGGGCATGACCATGAAGTCAGCCACTCTGTGCCACAACCTCAAGTCTACAAGGATGTTATCTAGAATGGAGGAGTGCCCTGTTCGTTTAACGTTGTGATTCCCATGTGAATCCGATTTTGTACAGACATTACATGCCCTTAGGGAATGACTCGGAGTGAAAGATTTAATTTGGAGCACCAACAGAGTCCAGACCCTGGTTGGCAGGATGCTTGGTTTGGGGATTGCCCATTGAAGGTCCTCCTCACTGGGGGTTCCTCCATTGTGGCCATTCAGGGTCTCAAACTGGCAGCTGAAGTCACCACCAATAATCACTAAAATGTTGTTTGGAATGGTGGATATAAAGGTAGTCCATTGTTCGAAGGTCAGCGATTTATGACTATTGCTTACAGGCCTGGAGTAAACATTAACCAGAGCGATTCTGCCCCTTGGTGTGAAAGTGAGGAGAATACACAAGATATCATTTGAGGAGGACTCTAGATGCTTAGCTTTGCAACCCAAGTGAGAGCCGACCCATGTGCAGAGCCCACCTGAAGGCCTATCTTATACCCTAGTGGTGGTATCTATTCTAAATGACGCATAGCCCAGACACTGTGGGTCCTCCCTGGCCCAAGTTTCCTGGAACATGCAAACGTCATGTTGGTCTACAAATACACCCCAGTCAGGATTAACCAGTTTGGAGCGAAATCCTGCGACATTCCAACACAGAACTCGCATCATGGTTGGATCTGGGTGTATGCCTACATTTGGGGACTGGGTGTCTGCTTCGGGTGGTCTAGCTTCCCTCTGAAGGATGCTCACCCTCTTCACCATGGATCGGATGCGGACATAACTCTTTTCAGCTGTGGGTGTTGGGGAATATGGGACCACTATAGTAGCTAAATCATTGGCCTGCACTATACCTTGGGGCAATCTTATTGGTGGGGTTTTTGTTGCGACATTAAGCGACTGCCCCCTGTCAATTCCTCCCTGCATTGCGTCGGGGTTCGCCTTTCCTCCACCAACCCCCAACCCAGGTGTGGCACTAGGATAGTGGAGCTTTCTAGTTAGGGCGGCTCACTCCCGGGATTCCCCCTGACAGGTGGATTTCTCTTCCTAACGACGCAGTAGTTTGAGTCAGTCGACCGCTCCTAGGACCCCAAGTCTGTTTTCTGTTGGTATATTACATGGCAAGGGTCTAGGGGGTTCCTGCCACAGACTAATTAACTGGAAATTCTGGATCAACAGCCCTAGACCCTGTCTTATTTGCGATCCTATTGCTGGGGCTTGACCTGGGGTGTAAAAGTAGCCCAGCGGTAGAGACCTGATGCCCACATCCTGCCTACCGTGATTCAAACTTAAGAGGATTAGGACAGTCGTTGGATTTATACAGTTGATCACTATGCAGTCCCCCTGCACATCTTTCGGTCTGTTACCCACTCAGCTTACCCTACGTGTCATGAGAATCTGTGTCTTCATAGGTGGATTGCCTCTGCCTGGCCAGCCAGAACATGCACTTGTTCCTGAGTTCAAGGTGTGTTTCCCTTTGCCCCATTTTAAGCTCGGGTATGCCTGCTAGAACAATTACATACGGGCATGAGGCAGGGGGTAGAGTAATGGCGGGCAGGACCATCCTCACTTCCCTTGCCTCTATGCTGGATACGGGACCAGCCCCCTCCCTCCACCTGGGCCCCTGTTGATACGTGCAATCTCGCTCAATTAAGAGTATTAAGGTGTGCCATATCTCTGTTCTTTGCCTCGTAGTGGATCAGGCTGGTATCGGTAGTAGAAGTGGGATTTTGAACATGAGGGGGCTGGGGCCTTGCTCTAGAGGTTATGGGTACAATATCTGCCTGGCAGCTAGCATCCAGTTCCCCCCAAAAGATTGTTGCTGGGCTACCTACCTTTGTTTCTAGTAGTTCAGCCAGCTAGTCAACCCGTGCTACCAAGGAACTAAGCTCATCCTTTACAGTAGACCTAAACTGGACCTGTAGATCCATCACCAAGTTCGTCACCCAAACTGGGTAGTCCAGGGCTACTCGTGCACTGCCTGTTGATCCCCTGTTTAAGTCCAGATCCTCCTGGGGGTCTCCATTGTCAGGTGTCCCATCATCGCGCTTCTTTCGTTTTGCTCCCGTCCTGACTAGTTGCTTGGTTTTCCCATTTTTGGCAAGGCCTGGGACAGCGTTCCCTTTGTGTGAGCAGATGTTGGATGCTTCGCAGGCCATTGGACGATCCGTGTGCTGGGACATGGGAGGATTAGTGTCTGGGGCAAGGGTGGTACGGTGGGAATCTGAGCCTGTCAGAGAGAAAAGTAAGTCAGGAGTCAGAGACAACCGCCTTTCGGTTAGTTCAATTTCGGTTGCCACCACACCTATAGCCCTCTGTAGCATCCTATCAATGAACGTTGGGGGTAATGATGATGCGAGTTGCGGGGGCGACGCATGCTTTTTGCCAATGCAAATTTGTTTCCCCATTGTTAGTAATTTGCTCAGAGTCAGCAGTAACCGCTGTGTCAGGACAGTGCAAACCAGCAAAAAGCCCCCACTGATGCCCCCTCCCAGCGGTAGAGCCAGACACGGCCCTAGTACTCACTTGGCTTGAAGTGCCTGGCAGTATTGCAAAGCGCTGTACCTTATCAGTCCTTGGCCTGGTCCATGTCAAGCCCCCTTGGCTACGATTGCGGGTCTTCAGGCAGCGAATGTCAGGGGGGTGGCCCTGCCCAGCCTCGTTTGGGCGCAGACGGGCCTACTCTTGGCCCAGTCTTCGCCCGGTCATGTGCCTGGGCCCATCTCGCGCAGCGGGAGCCCTGGCCGAGATTAGCACGCGCCTCGTGGTGTGGAGCAGCTGTGGCATTGTTGGCGGGGAAGCCACGGGTGCTTCCGGGGGCGTGTAGTCCTGCCCTCACCAGCACCACGGCAATCTCAGCGTCCCGTGCAGCGGGAGCCCTGGCCCCGATATGTACGTGCCTCCTGGCGCGGAGCAGCTGCGGCATCATTGGTGGCGAAGACGCGGGTCCTCACGGGCGTGTAGTCCTGCCCCCACCAGCAGTACGGCAATTTCAGTGTCTGTAAATCAATTGGGCAACCTGTCTGCTTCAACAATCAAGAACAGTTATCCCAGGGAAGTCCAGGCCATTTAATACATCACTCTGCCTATAAAGGGAGACAATCTGAGGCGTAGTGTCTTGGCAATCGTGTCAGATGGGAACTCCACGAGGTTATACAGCGTAACCCAGTGATTGAACATTGTTCCTGTCAACCTTTACTATCCGTTCATTTTCAGCTAAGAATCCTTGGATTGCAGAACCTTTGCATTCACTCCTATGTCCCACTAGTCTTTGATGTTTGCTTCACCATAACAGTGCATCCGTTAAGAGGGTGTTTCTCAACAAACCAATTAAGACTGATAAAGCCCTTTATTTGTATTCATGCATTTGTATAATGTGAGGTGGAAACTCCTGGCTGATAACAGGTACTTTCTTGTCTGCTCTCACAGTCTAAGTATCAGCTTTGTCTTTGCACTTTTTGAAGAAGGAAGCGATCACTCATTGATTATTAGAGACAATGAGGTCCTGCTGACTTCCATAAATATGTAAACCTATCGAAGTCCAAAAACATTGCGCATTAGCATTGACACCAACAGTTAGGGTGAATGGTTCAATAGTTCCCTTAAAGAATGAAAAAGGCTTGGGTGGTTACACAATAACTGATTTAGAGGGGAGGATGAGAGCTTATCACTTTACAACTCACACCACCATGTGGGTCATTACATTTGAGGTGTTGACAAAATTGTTTTTGATATGGGAAACGCCAGGAGCATCTCAGATATAGAATGTGAAAATGAAGCTGCCAGATAAAAAAAAAACAAATATTTCTGAATCCATTGTGGTGAATGAGAAGATGGCTAATGCCTTACAAACAAGTGATGGAAAATTGCAGAATATGAAAGGGTGTTGTTTTCAAGGACCAAAGGAAGCCCTGTTCCAACTGTAACATATGGTCAAGGGATGGGGAGTATGGTGAAAGACAAAGAACGATGCCAGTAAGAGTTGACACATTAGAAAGCGTTATATGAACTGGTGAGATATTAGCGGCATGCTTTTTTTACAACTTAACAATAGAATACAGAAACATCAGCACTGGGATGCCTATGGGTAGCCATGCGCTATACAAATGCATATTCATTCATTCATTCATTCATTCTGCCAAGAATTTATATGAGCATCTCACTGTACGTAAATTGATATGATCAGAATACATACATTGCCATGCTCCTAGATATGAATCATCAGAGACAACATGACTATACACGGGAGTGTCAAAACCCTGACCGAACATCATGCACTACACCAATGCCGCTGTCATTCCTTTAGGCTGACATCTATCTAAAATGACAGCTGCTTTTTAATCTTCATCTACCCTAAATGGTGCCCTTCGTGTGGCGGTGGTGGTTTGTTTTATATGAAGTGTGAAGTATCTGTATATGAGTGGGTTTAATTATGTACTGATAACCTACTTCTACTAATAAAGCTGCTTGTATTATCACTGGCACAGACCTTCCAGCCTGAATTTGGTGGTGGAACAATTCAACAAGTTAGTAACTGACTTCAAGAGTGTTAGAAAAACACACTCCCACCGGAAGGGTGGTGGTGTTCTCCCAGACACACTGTGGTAGCTTGGCTCGAGTGGTCAGGAATCAGGCTCCGTGCTAAGCATACGACATACCCAAACAATAACCATGCGTGCATCCGTTCCAAAAACGACTCTACACCGTAAAAATTATGAAAATATCTTTCTTTATCTTCTTTTTCTCTTAGTTGCTGATTAGATAAATAATAACACAATCACAATATACAAACTTTTTAAATAGTGCAGGTCAAATAAATACTGGCTTAATGATTCAATAAATAGGGGTGATCATAAATAATGAAGGCATAAATATAAGTGCAATACATACAGGCAATTAAATATTCTGAGGCAATAAATACTGTAAACCAATAAATATTGTGCATCAATAAATACTGTGGACCAATAAATACAGTGAAGCAATAAATAGGTTAAATACAATAAATACAGTGCCCCTAATAAATAATTAAAAGCTGACAGTGACACTCATAGAATCAGATCACATTTGAATTCCTCAGGGCTGATTTGGCCCAGGCACAGCTTGTGGGGATGTGGAAGGCTTGAGGGTGTCTACTCCCTGGCTTGGACAAGGCTGAGGCCTAAACTGAGGTAGATCAAGGGGGGAATACCAGAGACCTGGCTCTCTCACTCCACACAACCCCTCTAAATTAGTCTCAGCTCACCCCCTGGCACAGTCAGGTTGGTTCCAGCACCTCCCTAGCCCCTTAGAGCAGTCTCTCAGGTCTCCACAGGGCCTTAGGCGCCCTCTACTCCACTTACTGCCCTTTTTCTGATGCTCCGACGCCGCTGGAGTCGTGTCGACGCCGTGAGGCGGTTCCGATTCGATGTCGGCGGCCTCGGCGCAATGTCAGTTCTTGACGACGCCGGTAGGCGGTTCCGGTTTCGATGTCGGCGGCCTCGGTTCGATCTCGACCTCCGATTCGATGGCGTCGGGCAGTCTTTACTCGATGTCGACTTCGGGCGGCTCCGGTCCGATGGCGACCTCAACTTCGATGACGTCGGCCGGCCTTGACTCGATGTCGACTTCCGGCGGCTCCGGAGTGCGATCCCCACTCCCGACCTCCGATGCTCCTCTCCTCAGGTTCCGGCGACTCCGGAGTGCGATCTCCACTCCCGACCTCCGGCACGACTCCCGACCTCCGATGCTCCTCTCCTCAGGTTCCGGCGACTCCGGAGTGCGATCTCCACTCCCGACCTCCGGCACGCTTCACCTCGGTCTCCGGCGACTCCGGAGGGTGGACTTCACTCCTCCGATGACGCCGCTCACTCGACCTCGGGTGACTTCCTCCTCGACCTCTGGTACTCCTCACGACCTCTGACGGCGCCCTCTCTCGACCTCTGGCGGCTCCGGGTACGACGTCCGCTTTCCAGTCGGCGCCGCTTCTCTACCTCGGGCTCCAGGTCTCAGGCTACTCGACGTCGGACTCCAGGGAAACCAGTTTCCAGGTCAGGATCTTGCTGTTCTCTGTTTCTAAGGCCTGTTCCTGCTGTCCAGGTCCTTAGGATGGTTTTTCTTGCTTCTTCCCACACAGGGCTCCAGGCTGGGCTCAGTCAGTAGGGACTAGTATCAAGGGTGGGTTTATGGACCCCACTCCAGGCACAAGTTTCCACCCCTGCTGCTTCACTCCTTCCTCCTTCAAGTTTCTGCTGCTCACTCTTCACCAGTCAGGTGCCAACTGCCAGCTCCAACTGCCAACTCTCTGTCTTAGCTTCCCAACATTCTAAACCGCCTCCAACTGTCACAGGGCTCTGGAATGTTCTGGAAGGTGCTGGTAGGTTCCAGTGGATGCTGGTGATGTCACAGGTGGCCACCATTTTGTGCTCCAGGCCCTCAGACAGAAGTTTCAGGGGTAGATAAAATGGCTCCCTGAATCTGCAGCAACACTAAAAAATCTGGTGGTTCCCAAAAAGGAAAAATACCAACAGGGTTTGAGGCAAAAGTGGGACAAAATAAATAATGATGAGGAGGGACCACCCAAAGGGCTGACAGGTCTAACACGCGTCCCCCCCAGCTGAAAGTGGGGAGAGCTACCCAACCCCTTGGGAGTTCTCCTCACTAAGGCGGAAATACCTTGAGAGACCGTCTGCATTGGCGTGGTCCACTCCAGGCCGATGTTCCACCTGAAAGTCCATTCCCTGTAGGGAAATAGACCACCTCAACAACTTGGGATTCTCCCCCTTCATCTGCATCAGCCAACGAAGGGGTCGGTGGTCGGTCTGAACTAGGAAGTGCGAGCCAAACAGATATGGCCGCAACTTCTTCAGAGCCCATACCACTGCAAAGGCTTCACGCTCTATTGCACTCCACTTCTGTTCCCTGGGAAGTAGTCTCCGGGATAGGAAGACCACGGGTTGATCCAGACCCTCTTCATTGAGCTGCGATAACACTGCCCCAATGCCATGTTCTGATGCATCTGTCTGGACAATGAACTCCTTGGAAAAGTCTGGGGCCCTTAAGACCGGGGCCTCGCACATGGCTTTCTTCAATCTCACAAAGGCCTGCTGACAAGCCTCCGTCCAGACTACCCGTCGAGGTTGTTTCTTGGACGTGAGCTCCGAGAGGGGGGCTACGATGGTACCGTACCCCTTCACGAAGCGGCGGTAATATCCCGTGAGGCCCAGAAAAGCTCGGACCTCAGTCTGTGTCTTGGGGGGTTCCCAGGCCATGATGGCCTCGATCTTCGCCTGGAGGGGTTGCACCGCTCCCCTACCCACCAAGTGTCCAAGGTACACTACCGACCCCTGCCCGATCTGGCACTTGCTGGCCTTGATCGTCAATCCAGCTTGTCTCAGGGCCTGGAGAACAGCTTGCAGGTGACGCAAGTGATCCTCCCAGCTGTTACTGAAGACGGCTATGTCATCCAGATAAGCAGCAGAGAAACTCTCCATTCCGGTGAGGATCTGGTTTACCAGGCGCTGAAACGTGGCAGGTGCGTTCTTGAGCCCAAAGGGCATCACACAGAACTGGTAGTGGCCATTGGGCGTGGAGAAGGCTGACCTTTCCCTTGCTTCATCAGTCAAAGAGATCTGCCAGTACCCAGAAGTAAGGTCAAAGGTACTTAGATATTGGGCAGCTCCCAGCCGGTCAATCAATTCATCCGCCCTAGGGATCGGATGAGCATCAGTTTTGGTCACTGAATTCAGTCCCCGGTAGTCCACACAGAACCTCAGTTCCGGTTGGGCACCCGGTGGTGCAGCTTTTGGTACTAACACCACCGGACTGGACCAGGGGCTGCTAGAAGGTTCGATCACTCCTAGCTCCAGCATCTTAGTGACTTCACTGTGAATGCTGGCCTTCACCTTGTCTGACATCCGGTAGATCTTGGACTTCACAGGTGGGCTGTCTCCTGTGTCCACGTCATGGACGCACAGGTGAGTCCTACCCGGAACAAGGGAGAACAACGAAGAGTACTGTCCCAGGGCCTGGCGACAGTCCTCCTGCTGTTCAGGAGTTAGAGATGGGGAGAGAATCACTCCCTCCACCGACCCATCCTTTTCTTGAGACGCGAACAAATCGGGGAGAGGCTCGCTTTCCACGTCCTCTCCTCCGTCAGTCACCATCATCAAGATGACTTCGGGCCTCTCGTGGTGGGGTTTGAGGCGGTTGGCATGCAGCACCCGCAGGGGCTGACGAGGGGTCTTCAGGTCCACCAAGTAGGTAGCCTTACCCTTCTTCTCCAACACCTCAAAGGGTTCTGACCAGCGATCCTGGAGGGCACTAAGCTCTCCTGGTTCGATCACCCACACCTTCTGGCCAGGCTCCAACTCCACCGGGTGAGCATTGTGGTCGTACCACGCCTTCATCACTGCTTGGCTGGCTTCCAAGTTGTCAGAAGCTTGCTTCCACAACTTAGCCATTTGGCTCCGGAAGGCCAGCATGTAGCTCACCACATCCTGGGGAAGCTTTCTGGGAGTTCTTTCCCATCCGTCTCTCACCAGGTTGAGAGGTCCACGTACAGGGTGCCTATACAGAAGCTCGAAGGGGCTGAAGCCCACTCCCTTCTGTGGCACTTCCCTGTAGGAAAAAAGTAAACAGGGTAGGAGGACGTCCCATTTCCTCCGCAGGCTTTCAGGCAGACTTCTGATCATGCCTTTCAAGGTTTTGTTAAACCTCTCCACCAGACCATTGGTCTGGGGGTGGTAAGGAGTTGTGAACCGGTAGGTCACTCCACACTCCTTCCACATGGCCCGCATGTACGCTGACATGAAGTTGGTCCCCCTGTCGGACACAACTTCCTTGGGAAAACCCACTCGGGTAAAGATTCCCATCAGGGCCCTAGCCACAACAGGTGCTGTTATGGTCCTCAGAGGTATTGCCTCTGGGTACCGTGTGGCATGATCCACCAGGACCAGGATAAACCTGTGACCAGCTGACGTTGGCGGATCTAACGGACCCACAATGTCGATGCCCACCCTTTCAAAGGGGGTGCTAACGACAGGAAGTGGTTCCAGGGGAGCTTTCAGCTTCACCCCTGTTTTCCCACTGGCTTGGCAAGACACACATGTCCGGCAGTAGGTATCGGACGACACTTTCATCTGAGGCCAATAAAAGTGTGGGACAAGACGGGCGAAGGTCTTGTCTTGCCCCAGGTGTCCTGCCAAGGGGATCTCGTGAGCCAACTCCAGAAGGAAGGCTCGATAACGTTGAGGGACTACCAAGGCTCGTGACAATCCATGTAGGGGTGCCTTGGGTTCACTGTAGAGGAGGCCATCCTCCCAGTAAACACTGTAGTTCCCTTCAACGTTCCCTGCTGCCTGGGCTTCGGCCTGTCGCCTCAGCCCCTCAAGGGTAGGGCACTCCCTCTGGCCCTGGCAGAATTCCTCCCTGGACGGGCCTCCCTCCACGTGCCACTCGGCCGGGATGGGTAGGTCCTCCAGTTTGGTAACGTCCCCCACCGCAGACTCCTGGTCCACCACCTCCGGTGGCCTATCCGTACTACGGGGTGCGGACGCCGAGGCAGGCTCCTCCTGTCCTCGGTTCCTCCCTTGACTGGCAGCTGACTGGGCCTTTGTTCCAGGCTCCAGCCGAAATGAACTCCCTCTTCGGGTAGTCGCGGACCTTGTGCTAACACAGGCCCAGTCAGGTGTACCCAGCATCTCAGTGTGAGTCCGGTATTCCACCTCCTTCCAAGCGTTGTGCTCCATGTCATTCCCCAGCAGACAATCGACTGGCACGGCAGGGCTTACGGCAACTCGAAGTGAACCTGCAACCCCCCCCATTCAAAGGGAACCTCAGCCACTGGATAGTGGCCGGTTCTGCCGTCAGCCATCGCGGCTGGGTGGAGTACATCGGGAATTACCTGCTCTGGAGACACCAGTTGACTACGTACCATAGTCATACTGGCTCCTGTGTCTCTCAGAGCCTCCCCTCTTTGGCCGTTGATGGTGACCCACTGCCCATACTTTGCGGTATTTGCGGGCACCTGGATCTTGGGAACCATCTCCCGTTCTCCCAGGGACACTAAAGTGACACCCGCCCACTCCCTTCCCTTAGTTAAGGGCATCTCCTCCCCGAGCACTACACTAGCTACTCCGGGGGTCTTTCCTCCAATGGGAGGGGGTGGTCGTTTCAGGCACTTCGAATCTCCTTTATAGTGTCCAACGCCACCGCACTCGTAGCAATGGACAACCCTTGGCTGCTGACTCTGGCCAGGATTAGGGTTTCTGGGTGGGTTAGCCCTAGGGGTGAATCCTGTTCCCTTCCCTTGGAAGTTATTTTGGGGGCCTTTGGAGAACTCCTTTTTCTTTTCCCCTCCCTCTTTCTTCTGGGGGGTGCCCTGTCCGGCCTTTTGAGTATCCCCTCCAGTCCCCCTTGTGGACACCCGGGTACTAGCCCAAATGTCCGCCTCCTCAGCAAGCTTCCGGGGACTGGTCAGCTTGCTATCCACCAGGTGTTGACGCAGTTCAGGGAAACATTTCTCGAGCAGGTGTTCCTTCAGTACTAGATCAAACAACCCCTCGTAGTTCCTTACTTCACTGCCCTGAATCCAACCCTCTAGTGCCTTCTTTGCATAGTCCAGGAAGTCCACCCAATTCTGTGTGCCCAGTTTGTGACTACCCCTGAACTTCTGTCTGTACTTTTCGGGTGTTAGTCCAAACTTTCTTATGAGCGCCAGTTTCATGGTGGGGTAGTGGGTCTGCTCATCCTCCTCGAGGGCCAATAATGCATCCCTACCAGCTGGAGGCATGTACTTGTACAATCCCGCTCCCCAGTACTTCTCTGGAACCCCATGGGCCCTCAACGAGACCTCATAGGCCGCTAGCCACTTGGCGATATCGTCACCCGCCCCATAGCTAGCTACTATGTCCTTTGGCAGGTAGGGTTTGGGTTCCCTGGTGTACTCTCGTTCTTCGCTGCCACCGTTAGGTACAGGGTGTGCCCCGATTCTCAGGAACTGAAGATCTATTTCTTTCAGCCTTATCTCATGAGCCATCCTCTGTTCCTCCTTCTCCTTCTCCAGCCTTGCTAAGTCCCATGTGAGCTGTCTTTTCTCCCTCCAGTCTGTTAACTCCACTTCAGACAAGCCACCGCTAGAGGCACTGCTGCCCTTCCTGGAAAGTGTCCTGGGCCCCGCTGACAGGTTCCCCACCTCAGGTTGGTACAAACCAGCTCCCTCACTGTCGGGCTCTCTATCCCTGTCCTCCTCCTCAGCCTTGCTTTCTCGGCGTGCCTCCCCCCAAGCCCTTAAGCTGGTTTGGAGTGCACCCTTCTTTGCTCCTGGGGGACAATACACCCCCACCCGCTGGCAAAACTCCCTGAGTTGGGCCACAGTGTACGTTTCTAAATTCTCCAGTACAAACTCCATCTTGCCCACTCAGGTCAGAGGACAGTTATTTGCAGTAACAATGCAGGGGGGTACCTTATATAATACCTCCTCCCACCACCAGAGTAAATTTGGAAAAAACAAAAACCCACAATTAGGAAGGCCGCTTTGAGAAAACTCCCGGTGTAGGCCTATGGACTACCCACAGTTATTGTTGAGTATACGTAGGCACAGCTCGATCCCACCACTGAACACCAATTATGTTAGAAAAACACACTCCCACCGGAAGGGTGGTGGTGTTCTCCCAGACACACTGTGGTAGCTTGGCTCGAGTGGTCAGGAATCAGGCTCCGTGCTAAGCATACGACATACCCAAACAATAACCATGCGTGCATCCGTTCCAAAAACGACTCTACACCGTAAAAATTATGAAAATATCTTTCTTTATCTTCTTTTTCTCTTAGTTGCTGATTAGATAAATAATAACACAATCACAATATACAAACTTTTTAAATAGTGCAGGTCAAATAAATACTGGCTTAATGATTCAATAAATAGGGGTGATCATAAATAATGAAGGCATAAATATAAGTGCAATACATACAGGCAATTAAATATTCTGAGGCAATAAATACTGTAAACCAATAAATATTGTGCATCAATAAATACTGTGGACCAATAAATACAGTGAAGCAATAAATAGGTTAAATACAATAAATACAGTGCCCCTAATAAATAATTAAAAGCTGACAGTGACACTCATAGAATCAGATCACATTTGAATTCCTCAGGGCTGATTTGGCCCAGGCACAGCTTGTGGGGATGTGGAAGGCTTGAGGGTGTCTACTCCCTGGCTTGGACAAGGCTGAGGCCTAAACTGAGGTAGATCAAGGGGGGAATACCAGAGACCTGGCTCTCTCACTCCACACAACCCCTCTAAATTAGTCTCAGCTCACCCCCTGGCACAGTCAGGTTGGTTCCAGCACCTCCCTAGCCCCTTAGAGCAGTCTCTCAGGTCTCCACAGGGCCTTAGGCGCCCTCTACTCCACTTACTGCCCTTTTTCTGATGCTCCGACGCCGCTGGAGTCGTGTCGACGCCGTGAGGCGGTTCCGATTCGATGTCGGCGGCCTCGGCGCAATGTCAGTTCTTGACGACGCCGGTAGGCGGTTCCGGTTTCGATGTCGGCGGCCTCGGTTCGATCTCGACCTCCGATTCGATGGCGTCGGGCAGTCTTTACTCGATGTCGACTTCGGGCGGCTCCGGTCCGATGGCGACCTCAACTTCGATGACGTCGGCCGGCCTTGACTCGATGTCGACTTCCGGCGGCTCCGGAGTGCGATCCCCACTCCCGACCTCCGATGCTCCTCTCCTCAGGTTCCGGCGACTCCGGAGTGCGATCTCCACTCCCGACCTCCGGCACGACTCCCGACCTCCGATGCTCCTCTCCTCAGGTTCCGGCGACTCCGGAGTGCGATCTCCACTCCCGACCTACGGCACGCTTCACCTCGGTCTCCGGCGACTCCGGAGGGTAGACTTCACTCCTCCGATGACGCCGCTCACTCGACCTCGGGTGACTTCCTCCTCGACCTCTGGTACTCCTCACGACCTCTGACGGCGCCCTCTCTCGACCTCTGGCGGCTCCGGGTACGACGTCCGCTTTCCAGTCGGCGCCGCTTCTCTACCTCGGGCTCCAGGTCTCAGGCTACTCGACGTCGGACTCCAGGGAAACCAGTTTCCAGGTCAGGATCTTGCTGTGCTCTGTTTCTAAGGCCTGTTCCTGCTGTCCAGGTCCTTAGGATGGTTTTTCTTGCTTCTTCCCACACAGGGCTCCAGGCTGGGCTCAGTCAGTAGGGACTAGTATCAAGGGTGGGTTTATGGACCCCACTCCAGGCACAAGTTTCCACCCCTGCTGCTTCACTCCTTCCTCCTTCAAGTTTCTGCTGCTCACTCTTCACCAGTCAGGTGCCAACTGCCAGCTCCAACTGCCAACTCTCTGTCTTAGCTTCCCAACATTCTAAACCGCCTCCAACTGTCACAGGGCTCTGGAATGTTCTGGAAGGTGCTGGTAGGTTCCAGTGGATGCTGGTGATGTCACAGGTGGCCACCATTTTGTGCTCCAGGCCCTCAGACAGAAGTTTCAGGGGTAGATAAAATGGCTCCCTGAATCTGCAGCAACACTAAAAAATCTGGTGGTTCCCAAAAAGGAAAAATACCAACAGGGTTTGAGGCAAAAGTGGGACAAAATAAATAATGATGAGGAGGGACCACCCAAAGGGCTGACAGGTCTAACAAAGAGGCAGTTGGATGTTGCACCCCTGCAATGAATCTGCTAAAGGCTATTATTTTGCCCGACCATACCTGAATTGAAATATCAAGGTTGGCTATATTTGTACTACTTATTATGATATAATGTGGGGTTCCATCCTGGAGTGGTGATGTGCACTAGTGGACACAACGGCCTGCTTATTTTAGTGCCGCTCTCCATTCAGTTTCCGGAGGAACCAGATTTCAAATGCTTAGACAAAAGATAGCAGTCTTTGAATTTTCTCCCGGATATCTTAGGAAATTGAATGTCTAATGGTCACAAGTAATCACGCAGATATACATCTTTACATTAGAGATGATGCAATCTTTAAGCTAGAAATAAGTAGTTAAAATGTAGAAAGGACAGTTAAGGCAGTGATTTCACTATGGGAATTTAGTGCAAGAACTAGTTTGATTTTAGGTTCTTTCCTGCTTCTGCAGTGTGCGAAATAAAATATGCTTGTCCATATCCAAGCACGTGTTTGAGAATCCCTGGTGCCAAACTCATTGAGGCTCATGGGACATCCTACACACCCATTACTGAATGTCTGAATCATTAAGAAGGCGAGATGGAGGGTCCCACAAAATCACTGCACTTGGCATGAAGATATATCCTCATCCTTGTATTTTGTCATACCAGTCAAGTATTCGGGTGTCCTTTTGTGGTGCATGAGCCCTAGTGCACTCTGTTACATTATGCATTTTTAGCTATGCCATCAGCAAAGACCTTCTGATTCTATTAAAACTATATGTATACTTTACTTACTTTTAGGAGCTTTCACCAAGCTTTCTTAGTCTATTAGTCTGATTTGTGCATTCACACTTTTATTCCACCCACTACAGCATACAACCTGGGTCAGGCAACTACAGATATTGGCTGACTTCACTATGAGGGAAGACACTCTGTCCTTTCATGTAGGAATAGGTGCACAAAGTGGGTCCGTTTCATGCCAGAGACTACTATGGCAATGTGTGATTTTCAAGACCAAAATCATAATTTTACTTTTAGCCTATATTTATTTTTTAGATTGAAGTGGGTCCTGAAGCTTTCCCAACAATAAAGTTTTGAAAAAACTAGAACAAAACAAGACAAGCGTTGACAAAGCCAAACAGCTGGCAGCCAACACTAGACCTACTGACTTTGCCAATGTTTGTTGTCATGTGATGCTGTGTGCCAGAATATCTGTGTAAGTGTGAGGTTGTGGAATGCTGGACACCTGGCATCCTGTCCTTAAGGGCTCTCGGGGAATATGATGGGTAATAGCTGCAATTGGTAAGTTAGGTGTTTTTTGTGGCACTTGAGCAAGCAACTGTTGCGACACAATAGAAGCTTTCTTCATTTTTGGTGTACCTGAAGGAGAGGGAATGCTCATAAAATGGGCTTGAATTAAAAATAGGAGTTTGAGCTTACCCGAATGAAGTCTAAGTTGTTCTCGTTGTTAAGGTTCTCCAATGAGCCTTCAATGTCTTCAAAGTACTTGAGAGTCTCTGTTATCTGTTGAGCCTGGGCTTCAATGGAGGCGATGAGGTTTGAGCTCTTCCTCCTCATGGTCTTCAGAAAGTGAGCCTCTTCATCCTCAATGTACTTGTGAAGCTCCTGGAACTCTTTCTGGATCACAAACTTGAAGGCATCAGACTCGTTCTGTAACAAAAAAAACTGAGTGTAAGTAGCTTTGGTCTGTGTTCTTAATTGCGGTCTTCTGCTGGACTCAAATTAAGTTTCCCACTCACATATTATAGCCATAGAAACCTTGAGTTATCCCGATCTAAAAATGATATAGCACAGAGACAAACCCATCTTTGAGCCTAACCTCAAATGTTCTTCTGAGAGATATAATGAAAAGATTTTTTCCGTATTAAGTAGCCAGTGTTAAGATACGAAGTCTTGATGTTGAACACATCGCTTATGTATTTAATGAATGTTTTTCTGGTAAACAAACAAGAAACGGCAATATTCATGAACCCAACTGGAAATGTTTAGCCTCTCTCTCTTTTTTATTCAGGGAGGGACAAGGAGCCTAGTTTTGATTAGGTCATGCTCAGAAGGCACCAATGGAATATTGAGAACAGGAAGAGCAGTTCCTATGGGTAGCTAGTTAGGGAGGGGGAGGAAGTGGGGAAGCACAGGTCTTTTCTTCGTAATGCCCTCACACACCCCAAGGGATGTCATGCTTCATCATTTGGGCATTTGCCCCTCGTCAGGCCGGCGCTGCAATGCCTGACGGGCTCCCGAAACCGGGGCTCTTTGTCGGGGATCTTTTGAAGAAGCCGTATGGGTGCGTGTGGGTGTGAGGGCAGGGTAGTGCACGAGGAGTGAGATGTTTTAAAAAAGGTATAGGGCCGTCCTACTTATTTGAGTATTTTATTAATGAGGTAGCTCTAGCCTTGGTAAAAAGAAGTGTAGAAGCCCTAATTAGGAGTGATGGTCCGTAAGGGCTAGTCATGTGAGGGTGTGGTCAACATGTTTCGTGCCCCAGCTGCCCCAAAAAGGGTCAATGGCACTTCGTCGGGACCAAAAAATAGAACGTTTAAAGGTGAGTGCACTACCGTTTTAGCACTAGTTGCTTGGAACGGTAGGGGGTGATTAATAAGGAACTGGTACTGAGATGAGGATAGACCTGTGGTAGAAGGGAGAAACAACAAAAAAAGGGAGGGGGGAAGAGAAGGTAACAATAACCAGCGATAAAACCAGCCATCGGCATATAGAGTGAATATACTGGACATCCGAGCGCCTCAGTGAAGAAAAAGAGTACACAGGTATACTCTTAGTGTACTCTAGGTATTTGACCAGTGGGTGGTGGAGAGACGGCGTAGATCCGTCATGGACCTTCTAATAGTAGGGTGTCAGACGTAGAGATCGTTCCGACGGTACCGTGCAACGTGGACGGACTATAGAAGGTCTCGAGTGACTATGTCGCATACCAGTTTGTATATTCAAAAAAGTACTGTGTGATGCTATAAAGTAATCCTGTGCTGTGCGCGTGTGAATCCATCAACCGGTATCCAAAGACAGGCAGGCATATTTAGGAATAAAATCGATAAAACTAGTGACAAAATGTCCACGTGGAACGAAAGAGAGGTATTAATTACAACGATAGTTTGTGGGACAGGGAAGGCTGAGGTTGTTCGTGAACTAGTTCGCATACTAGTGTGAAGGCATGCCACAAAACGCACTGATTTTAGGACATACTACACCGTAAACGAAGCACAATTAGGTAAAAGACTCACCCCTCACGACCTAGTTCTGGACAGACGGGGATGACATCAGAGCACAATAGTTGCTCCGATTTCTATGGGGAGGCCAACCACAGATGGGAGGAACAGATAGGAGAAAAAGGGGGTCAAAATTACATTCGCATACTGACAAGACTGTCGAACGGGCTTACCAACGGGATCCAGACATCAGGTCACGGTACTCACGTAGGTAGACTGGCAACTTGCTGGCGTCCTACCCTCGCTCTGGGCCCCGTGCAGGATACTTCCCGGGTGCATCTTAAATAGCGTTGTTGAAAGACGTCCCTCGACGTAGTGGCCATATTGGAATGGGCTCTACTAGCGCTCATGTCATGTGACATCCGGCGCGTATGGAAGTAAACGGCGGCCATAACAGAACGGGGCGACTACAGTTGTGGGATAGTAACTAAGTCAATAGGGTTAAAAAGGGGGCGGGGGGGGGGGCGGCGGGAAGGGTCGAGGGGTGAGAGTGATTGCAACAATTCACCGTGTAAATTGACACGTATAGTTATTTATGATACCTCTTTTGGAAAAGAATATTTGTAATTATTTTTACAAAAATATTTTCCTTTTCAGTTGGTGTGATCCCTGGGCGGGAAAGGTCGAGGGGTGAGAGTGATTGCAACAATTCACCGTGTATGTTGGCACGTATAGTTATTTATGATACCTCTCTTGGAAAAGAATATTTGTAATTATTTTTACTAAAATATTTTCCTTTTCTGTTGATGTGATCCCTGGGGGTATTAGAAACCCTAGGGCACAACCCAAGATGAACAGGGGGTAGGAGGAGTGTGGGGGGGGGGGAGGGGTAGGTTGATGCGGACAAAACTTCAGGGTGGCATAGGAAGGGCTTGTTTTAGTGATTCATTTCAGCCCAAGGTATGTCATCGTTCAGGCCCCTCGTGTGTGACGCAAGCTTGAACACCCAGCATTGTTCCTTTCTAAAGAGGGCTTCTTTGGTGATAACTGGGAAGGCCTCTAAAATAGTCCAATTTAGCTCATTTGGTGTATGATTATGTGCCGCGTAGTGAGAACACATCTTAGTGTTAGTTTTTTTGCAACGTACATTGCTTCTGTGTTCGGTGAGTCTTGTCTTTACTGGGCGTGTGGTCATCCCAATGTATTGCAACGAACACGGGCATGTGATTAGATAAATGCAATTGCGTGTGTTGCAATTTGTGTGTTTCTTCTGGGTCCAAATCCAGTTGGTAGTTAATTGGACTGTTTTGCTAACTCGGGTAAGTGGGCAAACCACACATTGGCCACAGGGGTAATGCCCGCTTACCGGAGGCAAGTTCCACAAGGTATTAGAGACTATAGGGGCCGGTGGTTTGGGTCTAGTGTTAATTAGGAGATCCTTGATGTTGGCTGTGCGTTTGAATGCAAATCTCGGTTTTCTTAGAGACAGATCACCCGAGTCTAGTATTCGCCAATGTTTATTGATGACCCTTTTTAACAAGTTAGACTCTGAAGTAAAGGTGGTCACACATGTGATGAGGTCTGATTCTGGTTTTGTCTGAGATTCGAGAAGGGTTGACCTATTGGTGTTGCGTGCTCGTTTTTGTGCATTGTTGATAATACGGGCCGGATATTGTCTCAGAGTTAGATTCCTACCAAGTTCAGATGCTTGCTTATTGTAGTCATCTATCTTGCTACAGTTCCTACGGATGCGTAAGAACTGCCCATAGGGGAGAGTGTCTTTTAGTGCCTTGGGGTGAAAACTATTATATAGTAGAGGACAATGGCTGTCGGTGGGTTTTTTATAAGTTATCGTCTCCAAGGTACCCATGTTTTTGATGATCATCAGATCGAGGAATGGTAGTTCCTGTTGGGAACAGGTTGCAGTAAATTTGAGGAAAGGGTTCAGACCGTTCACCCATGACAGAAAGTTCGGGATAATATCCATGCTGCCTTTCCAAAAGATTAAAATATCATCAATGTAACGTCTCCAAAGGAGAACGTTACTCAAGAATGGATTAGTGTCCGTGAGCACATGTTTGCCCTCAAAGTCTGACATGTAGAGACATGCCAGGCTCGGGGCGAAGGTGCTGCCCATCGAAGTTCCTTGGGTCTGATGGAACAGTTGATCCTCAAATAAAAAGAAATTCTCAGTAAGAGCAATATTGGCACATTCCATAATAAAGCTCACGGGGGTTGGTGAATCCCAATTGGTATTGAGCAGGATCGTCTCCACCACCTCAAGAGTGTTAAGCTGAGGGATATTGGTGTAAAGGGCCTCCACATCCAGAGTGAGAAGTACGTCTGGATGTGGGCCCTCCTGGTTAGTAAGTTCAATCAGTTTTAGAACATCTCTGGTATCTTGGAGAAATGTAGGAGTGGTTTTCACCAATGGGCGGAAAAAGTAATCGCAAAATTTGGATAGAGGTTCCAAGAGGGACCCTATGCCGGACACAATGGGTCTCCCGGGAGGTGGGGAGACCCCTTTGTGAATCTTTGGCAAGGTGTAAAAATAGGGTAGTCTAGGGTTGGTATTGACTAAAAAGTCTGCTTCGTTTTTTGAAATCCATCCTTGGTGGAGTGCCGCCGTGACCATGGAGTTGATTTTGGTGGAGAGGCGTGGTGTAGGGTCTGTAGTGAGTGGTGTATAGTAATTAGTATTTTGTAGTTGGCGTAGACATTCCGTACGGTAGTCTGTGCTGGCCATAATAACTATAGCACCACCTTTGTCAGCTTCCTTGATAGTAATAGAGGCGTCATTAGCCAAGGTTTTTATAGCTAATGTCTCAGCTTGAGTGACGTTGGAAAATTTCCGAGATTGAAGTTTATCAGAAATTTCTTTGAGTACTGCTTTCTCAAAGGTTAAGACTTCTGGAGGCACCATACTTGAGGTGGGTGTAAAGGTCGAAGGTTTACGTAGACCCGTATCCGTTGGAGGTAGGTTGGGTTGGTTGCCAAAATAGGCCTTGAGGCGGATTTTTCTGAAGAGATTTTGAACTTCAAGATTAGTGCGAAAGACATCCACTTTGGGGGTAGGAACAAATCCTAGGCCCCTTTTCAGGACGTTAGTTTCTGTGTCAGTAAGAGAATGTTCTGACAAGTTGACAATTAGTTTCTCTTCTCCTGGTGGCTCCGTAATTCCATATGTGGTGGTGGTTGCTGAGCCTGATCCTGCCATTGTACTTGTTTCTGCTGGTTTTGTCCGCCTCTTCTTCTTCTGCCTCGCCCCTTGCCCCAGCCTCTGCCTAAAAAAGGTTGTGGTTGGTAGGGAGGAAACAGGGGTGGTGGTCCTTGTGGATATTGCCACATCGGTGGTCCATGAAATGGAATGGGTCCCTGATAGGGGGATGGTCCTTGGAATGGTCCAGGTCC
Organism: Triturus cristatus; assembly: GCF_964204655.1. NCBI lineage: Eukaryota > Metazoa > Chordata > Amphibia > Caudata > Salamandridae > Triturus > Triturus cristatus. Next base: position 1,025,865,743 of record NC_140584.1, read on the forward strand.
TTGATAAGATTGTTGACCATATCCGTACATGGTATTGGTCGGTCTTCTAGGATATTCGTTCTGATGGTAGGGACCTTGCGCCTCGGAACTGGAGTTACTTCCTGAGGAATTTGTACGACGGCGAGAGTTAGTACTTTCGTCGGATAGGTAATCATCTCCAGAAGGCACAAAATCATCTTTTAAATAAGGATATACCTTTTCCTTGCTGAACCGCGTGATGTCCTTTTGAAGTTTCGTAACTTTTTGTCTCATCAGGTAGTCTTTATTGTCATTGATCTCTTTCGTGATCTCGGCCAGCTTGGCCTTGAAGGCGGCGTTAGCAATACTGGCTTTGATGTTACCTTCCGCTAAGGTGATTTTCTGTAGAAGTTCATCTGCCAGCCTTTTAGCGGTCTTAATAATAAGTACCAATAGATCCCTGGTGCATTTCCATGCCACCAGGGACCATTCTTCCTTAAATTGTTTATCCTCTAGAAAAATCCTCGGGGTGTTGGTGACGATCAACCCATTGGGTGCTATATTGGCACGCAGGTATTCCGTCATGATGGCTCCATGCATGATAATTTTCATGAGTTGCCTTTTCATGTTTGTGATGGTTGTCCAATCGCCGGCAGAGCTGCTGGTAGAATCTCCTCCATCTGGATCCAGTAACGAGGGTCCACTCAGAATTTCTGAGACGCATTCCTCATCAAAGGAGAGACCTTGGTTATTATCCATGGTGGCGTAAGAGAACTGGCTACTACTGGTAGCAAGAGAAAAAGAACGAAAGTCCCACGGCTGAGCCGCCGCGCTTAACTTTTTTATTCAGGGAGGGACAAGGAGCCTAGTTTTGATTAGTTCCTGCTCAGAAGGCACCAATGGAATATTGAGAACAGGAAGAGCAGTTCCTATGGGTAGCTAGTTAGGGAGGGGGAGGAAGTGGGGAAGCACAGGTCTTTTCTTCGTAATGCCCTCACACACCCCAAGGGATGTCATGCTTCATCATTTGGGCATTTGCCCCTCGTCAGGCCGGCGCTGCAATGCCTGACGGGCTCCCGAAACCGGGGCTCTTTGTCGGGGATCTTTTGAAGAAGCCGTATGGGTGCGTGTGGGTGTGAGGGCAGGGTAGTGCACGAGGAGTGAGATGTTTTAAAAAAGGTATAGGGCCGTCCTACTTATTTGAGTATTTTATTAATGAGGTAGCTCTAGCCTTGGTAAAAAGAAGTGTAGAAGCCCTAATAAGGAGTGATGGTCCGTAAGGGCTAGTCATGTGAGGGTGTGGTCAACATGTTTCGTGCCCCAGCTGCCCCAAAAAGGGTCAATGGCACTTCGTCAGGACCAAAAAATAGAACGTTTAAAGGTGAGTGCACTACCGTTTTAGCACTAGTTGCTTGGAACGGTAGGGGGTGATTAATAAGGAACTGGTACTGAGATGAGGATAGACCTGTGGTAGAAGGGAGAAACAACAAAAAAAGGGAGGGGGGGAAGAGAAGGTAACAATAACCAGCGATAAAACCAGCCATCGGCATATAGAGTGAATATACTGGACATCCGAGCGCCTCAGTGAAGAAAAAGAGTACACAGGTATACTCTTAGTGTACTCTAGGTATTTGACCAGTGGGTGGTGGAGAGACGGCGTAGATCCGTCATGGACCTTCTAATAGTAGGGTGTCAGACGTAGAGATCGTTCCGACGGTACCGTGCAACGTGGACGGACTATAGAAGGTCTCGAGTGACTATGTCGCATACCAGTTTGTATATTCAAAAAAGTACTGTGTGATGCTATAAAGTAATCCTGTGCTGTGCGCGTGTGAATCCATCAACCGGTATCCAAAGACAGGCAGGCATATTTAGGAATAAAATCGATAAAACTAGTGACAAAATGTCCACGTGGAACGAAAGAGAGGTATTAATTACAACGATAGTTTGTGGGACAGGGAAGGCTGAGGTTGTTCGTGAACTAGTTCGCATACTAGTGTGAAGGCATGCCACAAAACGCGCTGATTTTAGGACATACTACACCGTAAACGAAGCACAATTAGGTAAAAGACTCACCCCTCACGACCTAGTTCCGGACAGACGGGGATGACATCAGAGCACAATAGTTGCTCCGATTTCTATGGGGAGGTCAACCACAGATGGGAGGAACAGATAGGAGAAAAAGGGGGTCAAAATTACATTCGCATACTGACAAGACTGTCGAACGGGCTTACCAACGGGATCCAGACATCAGGTCACGGTACTCACGTAGGTAGACTGGCAACTTGCTGGCGTCCTACCCTCGCTCTGGGCCCCGTGCAGGATACTTCCCGGGTGCATCTTAAATAGCGTTGTTGAAAGACGTCCCTCGACGTAGTGGCCATATTGGAATGGGCTCTACTAGCGCTCATGTCATGTGACATCCGGCGCGTATGGAAGTAAACGGCGGCCATAACAGAACGGGGCGACTACAGTTGTGGGATAGTAACTAAGTCAATAGGGTTAAAAAGGGGGCGGGGGGGGGGGAGGGGGGGGGCGGCGGGAAGGGTCGAGGGGTGAGAGTGATTGCAACAATTCACCGTGTAAATTGACACGTATAGTTATTTATGATACCTCTTTTGGAAAAGAATATTTGTAATTATTTTTACAAAAATATTTTCCTTTTCTGTTGATGTGATCCCTGTGGGTATTAGAAACCCTAGGGCACAACCCAAGATGAACAGGGGGTAGGAGGAGTGGGGGTGGGGGGGGGGGGGAGGTTGATGCGGACAAAACTTCAGGGTGGCATAGGAAGGGCTTGTTTTAGTGATTCATTTCAGCCCAAGGTATGTCATCGTTCAGGCCCCTCGTGTGTGACGCAAGCTTGAACACCCAGCATTGTTCCTTTCTAAAGAGGGCTTCTTTGGTGATAACTGGGAAGGCCTCTAAAATAGTCCAATTTAGCTCATTTGGTGTATGAGTATGTGCCGCGTAGTGAGAACACATCTTAGTGTTAGTTTTTTTGCAACGTACATTGCTTCTGTGTTCGGTGAGTCTTGTCTTTACTGGGCGTGTGGTCATCCCAATGTATTGCAACGAACACGGGCATGTGATTAGATAAATGCAATTGCGTGTGTTGCAATTTGTGTGTTTCTTCTGGGTCCAAATCCAGTTGGTAGTTAATTGGACTGTTTTGCTAACTCGGGTAAGTGGGCAAACCACACATTGGCCACAGGGGTAATGCCCGCTTACCGGAGGCAAGTTCCACAAGGTATTAGAGACTATAGGGGCCGGTGGTTTGGGTCTAGTGTTAATTAGGAGATCCTTGATGTTGGCTGTGCGTTTGAATGCAAATCTCGGTTTTCTTAGAGACAGATCACCCGAGTCTAGTATTCGCCAATGTTTATTGATGACCCTTTTTAAAAAGTTAGACTCTGAAGTAAAGGTGGTCACACATGTGATGAGGTCTGATTCTGGTTTTGTCTGAGATTCGAGAAGGGTTGACCTATTGGTGTTGCGTGCTCGTTTTTGTGCATTGTTGATAATACGGGCCGGATATTGTCTCAGAGTTAGATTCCTACCAAGTTCAGATGCTTGCTTATTGTAGTCATCTATCTTGCTACAGTTCCTACGGATGCGTAAGAACTGCCCATAGGGGAGATTGTCTTTTAGTGCCTTGGGGTGAAAACTATTATATAGTAGAGGACAATGGCTGTCGGTGGGTTTTTTATAAGTTATCGTCTCCAAGGTACCCATGTTTTTGATGATCATCAGATCGAGGAATGGTAGTTCCTGTTGGGAACAGGTTGCAGTAAATTTGAGGAAAGGGTTCAGACCGTTCACCCATGACAGAAAGTTCGGGATAATATCCATGCTGCCTTTCCAAAAGATTAAAATATCATCAATGTAACGTCTCCAAAGGAGAACGTTACTCAAGAATGGATTAGTGTCCGTGAGCACATGTTTGCCCTCAAAGTCTGACATGTAGAGACATGCCAGGCTCGGGGCGAAGGTGCTGCCCATCGAAGTTCCTTGGGTCTGATGGAACAGTTGATCCTCAAATAAAAAGAAATTCTCAGTAAGAGCAATATTGGCACATTCCATAATAAAGCTCACGGGGGTTGGTGAATCCCAATTGGTATTGAGCAGGATCGTCTCCACCACCTCAAGAGTGTTAAGCTGAGGGATATTGGTGTAAAGGGCCTCAGCCCTGAAGTAAAGGTGGTCACACATGTGATGAGGTCTGATTCTGGTTTTGTCTGAGATTCGAGAAGGGTTGACCTATTGGTGTTGCGTGCTCGTTTTTGTGCATTGTTGATAATACGGGCCGGATATTGTCTCAGAGTTAGATTCCTACCAAGTTCAGATGCTTGCTTATTGTAGTCATCTATCTTGCTTGGTATTGAGCAGGATCGTCTCCACCACCTCAAGAGTGTTAAGCTGAGGGATATTGGTGTAAAGGGCCTCAGCCTTTACACCAATATCCCTTGGAGACGATAACTTATAAAAAACCCACCGACAGCCATTGTCCTCTACTATATAATAGTTTTCACCCCAAGGCACTAAAAGACACTCTCCCCTATGGGCAGTTCTTACGCATCCGTAGGAACTGTAGCAAGATAGATGACTACAATAAGCAAGCATCTGAACTTGGTAGGAATCTAACTCTGAGACAATATCCGGCCCGTATTATCAACAATGCACAAAAACGAGCACGCAACACCAATAGGTCAACCCTTCTCGAATCTCAGACAAAACCAGAATCAGACCTCATCACATGTGTGACCACCTTTACTTCAGAGTCTAACTTGTTAAAAAGGGTCATCAATAAACATTGGCGAATACTAGACTCGGGTGATCTGTCTCTAAGAAAACCGAGATTTGCATTCAAACGCACAGCCAACATCAAGCATCTCCTAATTAACACTAGACCCAAACCACCGGCCCCTATAGTCTCTAATACCTTGTGGAACTTGCCTCCGGTAAGCGGGCATTACCCCTGTGGCCAATGTGTGGTTTGCCCACTTACCCGAGTTAGCAAAACAGTCCAATTAACTACCAACTGGATTTGGACCCAGAAGAAACACACAAATTGCAACACACGCAATTGCATTTATCTAATCACATGCCCGTGTTCGTTGCAATACATTGGGATGACCACACGCCCAGTAAAGACAAGACTCACCGAACACAGAAGCAATGTACGTTGCAAAAAAACTAACACTAAGATGTGTTCTCACTACGCGGCACATACTCATACACCAAATGAGCTAAATTGGACTATTTTAGAGGCCTTCCCAGTTATGTTATGTTATGTTATGTTACTGATTTTTGTACCGCGCACAGCTGCCCCAGCAAAGGGGCGTCCTGGCGCCAAAAAAGGTGAACACAACAACACAGAATGCAGCGGGGTTACTTAAATTTTATTAAAAAGAAACGTTTTAATGACACCTCTGAACCTGGTTAAATCTTCCACAGCACGGATGTCGTAGGGAAGAGCGTTCCAGAGCTTGGCAGCTACTACTCGAAAGGAGCGGCCACCCGTCCTGTTCAACAGAAAACGGGGAACAACAGCTAAGTTCTGGCCCAAGGATCTCAAAGAGCGAGAAGGGATGTACGGAGTAAGGAGATTCGTAAGAATAGGAGGGGCCAAGCCTTTCAAAATTTTGAAGGCCAGGCAAAGCACCTTAAACTCAATACGCCGCGCAACAGGCAGCCAGTGGAGAGTATGCAGTACTCCGGACACTGAGCAACGTTTGGGCAACCCAAATATTGCTCTTGCGGCGGCATTCTGCACACGTTGTAGCCGCAAGAGTTCAGCCTTGTTCGTGCCTGCAAGCAGAGCACTAGCATAGTCTATCCTAGATAAGACCGAGGCCTGGACCACCAGCTGTCTCGTGCTGGCATCAAAGAATTTGAGCACCGGCCTAATGCTCCTGATAATGCCGAAACAAGAGGCAGCTACCTTCTTCGTATGGCAGGTGAAACTAAGTGCAGGGTCCAGCCAGACCCCGAGGTTCTTTAACTCCATAGCAGGAGAAGGGGTCATACCTAACTCGGGGGGCCACCAGCTATCATTCCAACATCCAGGAAGCTTACCAAACACCATCACCTCTGTCTTCTTAGTGTTCTATTGGAAACAGTTCTGATTCATCCAATTGGCCACCGAGCGCAACCCCTCACAGAAGTTGAGGGCATCCATAGCTGAGTCCCCACTTAGTGTGACCGCCAGCTGCGTGTCATCCGCATAGGAAACCATTGTCAGGCCCCAGCTTTTGACTACAGCAGCCAGTGGCCTCACGTAAAGATTAAAAAGAGTGGGGCTCAGAGATGAGCCCTGAGGAACCCCCAACGTGAGCGGGTGAGAGGTGGACTTACCGGGTGGTATCGCAACCTGGAAGGATCTGTTGGAAAGAAAGGAGCGAAACCAGCCTAATGCCAACCCCCTAACCCCAGCTTCCTCTAGCTGCCGCATCAAGATGTCATGGGACACCGTATCAAAGGCGGCACTCAGGTCTAACAAAAGGAGTGCCGCTGTTTGTCCGGTGTCCAGCACGGAGCGCAGGTGTTCAGCCATATATAGCAGGGCAGTCTCCGTGCTGTGGGCTTTACGGAAACCATTTTGCGTGGGGTCCAAGATGTTAGCTTTATCAAGATGGTCCGCCAGGATCCCATTCACGTGGGTTTCGATGACTTTAGCAGCCCACGGCAGCAAGGAGATGGGGCGGTAGTTCTCAGGTTTAGTGGGGTCGAGGGTAGGCTTTTTCAGGATGGGAGTGACTACCGCTTGCTTCCACTTGGTAGGTACAGTCCCTGAACCAAGGGACATATTGATAAGGGAAAGCAAGGGAGCACGACATGTATCCTGCATGTTTTTAAATAAGGCCGGTTTGAGGGGGTCTGCCGGGGAGCCAGATTTAATTTTTTGGCTCAAGAGATCAAAGCCCTCCTCCGATAGGGGGGCTAGACAGTCCAGGATCCTATCCTTGAACTCAGGACAGTCAACTGGCTTCGAGCAATGCACGGCAGTAGGGAAGGTTTGATAGATAGCTTGCACCTTCTGAACAAAGAACAAGGCCAGGCGCTCACAATGGGAGTCTGTGCATATTTCAGCCGCAGGGGTCCTCTTAGTTATGAGGTCCTTTAGGACCTTGAAGATTAATTTGGAGGGGTTCGGGCTGTTCCGAAACTCCTGCGCATAGAAAGCGGCACGTGTACGACACACCGCTCTGTGATATGACTTGGATATAGTGAGGTAGCAGATCTTAAGCGCGGGATCATATGCTTTCCTCCATCGCCTTTCCGCTTGCCTACATTCTCTCTTGAGAGACGCCAGTGTCTCATCATACCACGGGCTATGAGCCTTGGTCCGGCATTTGGAAAGTACACAGGGAATAAGAGAGTCCAAGGCCGTGCCAATCCAAGTGCAGAATGCATCATACCCACCGTCCACGTCAGCAAAGAAGGGTAGGGGTATTTTTCCTAATAAAAGGTAAAAATCATCAAGCTTTAATTTACACCACTGGCGGGACAGAGATGTTTTATTCAGTGCCACGAAAAGAGGATCTGCCACAGGGAGAACTGCTTTCACCAGCATATGATCTGTCCAAGCCAGCTGGACAGGGTGGCATAAAGTAATCTCCTCTAAGGAGGTAAAAAACGGGTCCAGTATGTGACCACCAGAATGGGAGGGGGACATCACTCTCTGTGTAAGCTGCAAAGCTTCCAGATCTGCTAGACAGCTCCTAATGGAAGATTGGGAAGGACAGTCAAAATGCAAATTGAGGTCACCGACCACATTAAAATTAGCACAGCCGAGAGCTTCTATACTAATGACGTCCGGGAGAGCAGCCCTAAATGCCGCATCGCAGCCCGGAGGCCGATATATTAAAAGACCTGAGAAGCTAAAGCAATGAGACAGAGAGATTCTGAAACGAGCACATTCACAACCTGGAAGTTTTAATTCTTTCCATTCACAAGGAAATCGCCGTTTCACCGCCATTGCAATCCCACCACCTCTCGAACCGCGATTGAGCGTTACCACGGTATAATCAGGGGGGAAGGCAAGGTTTAAAATCGCAGTGTCATCGTCTTGTAGCCATGTCTCAGTCATAAACAGCACATCAGGGGAGTCATTGGTGACCATGTCAAAGATCTCCGCCTGATGTTTAACCAGAGATCTGACATTTAGGCTATATATGCTGGCCGCATTCCCCTCCAACGCGCTGATCTGCCGAGATGAAATATGGCTGGAGCGAATGCGAGATGGGGGCGGCAGGTGCCAGCAGCAACAAGTGCACCGATAAGGACCCCTTAGTGGTGCTACAGGCGGAAGTGGACAGACGAAGCAAAGGTCACGTACGGCCAGTAAATCAGCTCTACCGTACCTGAAAGACGGAGGGGCCATAGTGAAAATGTAAGAGTCTGCCGCACCCCGCACTTCCTTAGCGCTGACGGGCGCAGACGGGCAGGACTCTGGCTTGACTCAGGCTTGACTCAGGCGCGAGTCAGGCGCTACCGCTGCGCGTCACCGCTGCGCGCCAATGCGAGCTTTAAATAGGCAAAGAGGCGGAACAGCGGCGCTGGAGCGCTAACCCCAGAGCCCAGGATGTGCAAATAGCCCTCAGCAAGATGGCGGCGGCGCGTCACGTGACCCCGTGAGCCCGAACCCGCAAAGTGCGGTGTTAAAAACAATTATGGTGCGAGCAAGGGCCAGGGGGGGGCGCAGCTTTCCTAAAAGCAGGGACAACAAACCAAAATGAAATAAGATCCAAAACCAGGGATATTTAAAAGTTCCTTAAGCAGGCCACGACAATGCGCGCAGCGCGAAGCCCTCACCAAAGAAGCCCTCTTTAGAAAGGAACAATGCTGGGTGTTCAAGCTTGCGTCACACACGAGGGGCCTGAACGATGACATACCTTGGGCTGAAATGAATCACTAAAACAAGCCCTTCCTATGCCACCCTGAAGTTTTGTCCGCATCAACCTACCCCCCCCCCCCCCCCCCCCCTCACACCCACTCCTCCTACCCCCTGTTCATCTTGGGTTGTGCCCTAGGGTTTCTAATACCCCCAGGGATCACATCAACAGAAAAGGAAAATATTTTAGTAAAAATAATTACAAATATTCTTTTCCAAGAGAGGTATCATAAATAACTATACGTGTCAATTTACACGGTGAATTGTTGCAATCACTCTCACCCCTCGACCCTTCCCGCCGCCCCCCCCTCCCCCCCGCCCCGCCCCCTTTTTAACCCTATTGACTTAGTTACTATCCCACAACTGTAGTCGCCCCGTTCTGTTATGGCCGCCGTTTACTTCCATACGCGCCGGATGTCACATGACATGAGCGCTAGTAGAGCCCATTCCAATATGGCCACTACGTCGAGGGACGTCTTTCAACAACGCTATTTAAGATGCACCCGGGAAGTATCCTGCACGGGGCCCAGAGCGAGGGTAGGACGCCAGCAAGTTGCCAGTCTACCTACGTGAGTACCGTGACCTGATGTCTGGATCCCGTTGGTAAGCCCGTTCGACAGTCTTGTCAGTATGCGAATGTAATTTTGACCCCCTTTTTCTCCTATCTGTTCCTCCCATCTGTGGTTGGCCTCCCCATAGAAATCGGAGCAACTATTGTGCTCTGATGTCATCCCCGTCTGTCCGGAACTAGGTCGTGAGGGGTGAGTCTTTTACCTAATTGTGCTTCGTTTACGGTGTAGTATGTCCTAAAATCAGCGCGTTTTGTGGCATGCCTTCACACTAGTATGCGAACTAGTTCACGAACAACCTCAGCCTTCCCTGTCCCACAAACTATCGTTGTAATTAATACCTCTCTTTCGTTCCACGTGGACATTTTGTCACTAGTTTTATCGATTTTATTCCTAAATATGCCTGCCTGTCTTTGGATACCGGTTGATGGATTCACACGCGCACAGCACAGGATTACTTTATAGCATCACACAGTACTTTTTTGAATATACAAACTGGTATGCGACATAGTCACTCGAGACCTTCTATAGTCCGTCCACGTTGCACGGTACCGTCGGAACGATCTCTACGTCTGACACCCTACTATTAGAAGGTCCATGACGGATCCACGCCGTCTCTCCACCACCCACTGGTCAAATACCTAGAGTACACTAAGAGTATACCTGTGTACTCTTTTTCTTCACTGAGGCGCTCGGATGTCCAGTATATTCACTCTATATGCCGATGGCTGGTTTTATCGCTGGTTATTGTTACCTTCTCTTCCCCCCCTCCCTTTTTTTGTTGTTTCTCCCTTCTACCACAGGTCTATCCTCATCTCAGTACCAGTTCCTTATTAATCACCCCCTACCGTTCCAAGCAACTAGTGCTAAAACGGTAGTGCACTCACCTTTAAACGTTCTATTTTTTGGTCCTGACGAAGTGCCATTGACCCTTTTTGGGGCAGCTGGGGCACGAAACATGTTGACCACACCCTCACATGACTAGCCCTTACGGACCATCACTCCTAATTAGGGCTTCTACACTACTTTTTACCAAGGCTAGAGCTACCTCATTAATAAAATACTCAAATAAGTAGGACGGCCCTATACCTTTTTTAAAACATCTCACTCCTCGTGCACTACCCTGCCCTCACACCCACACGCACCCATACGGCTTCTTCAAAAGATCCCCGACAAAGAGCCCCGGTTTCGGGAGCCCGTCAGGCATTGCAGCGCCGGCCTGACGAGGGGCAAATGCCCAAATGATGAAGCATGACATCCCTTGGGGTGTGTGAGGGCATTACGAAGAAAAGACCTGTGCTTCCCCACTTCCTCCCCCTCCCTAACTAGCTACCCATAGGAACTGCTCTTCCTGTTCTCAATATTCCATTGGTGCCTTCTGAGCAGGACCTAATCAAAACTAGGCTCCTTGTCCCTCCCTGAATAAAAAAGTTAAGCGCGGCGGCTCAGCCGTGGGACTTTCGTTCTTTTTCTCTTGCTACCAGTAGTAGCCAGTTCTCTTACGCCACCATGGATAATAACCAAGGTCTCTCCTTTGATGAGGAATGCGTCTCAGAAATTCTGAGTGGACCCTCGTTACTGGATCCAGATGGAGGAGCTTCTACCAGCAGCTCTGCCGGCGATTGGACAACCATCACAAACATGAAAAGGCAACTCATGAAAATTATCATGCATGGAGCCATCATGACGGAATACCTGCGTGCCAATATAGCACCCAATGGGTTGATCGTCACCAACACCCCGAGGATTTTTCTAGAGGATAAACAATTTAAGGAAGAATGGTCCCTGGTGGCATGGAAATGCACCAGGGATCTATTGGTACTTATTATCAAGACCGCTAAAAGGCTGGTAGATGAACTTCTACAGAAAATCACCTTAGCGGAAGGTAACATCAAAGCCAGTATTGCTAACGCCGCCTTCAAGGCCAAGCTGGCCGAGATCACGAAAGAGATCAATGACAATAAAGACTACCTGATGAGACAAAAAGTTACGAAACTTCAAAAGGACATCACGCGGTTCAGCAAGGAAAAGGTATATCCTTATTTAAAAGATGATTTTGTGCCTTCTGGAGATGATTACCTATCCGACGAAAGTACTAACTCTCGCCGTCGTACAAATTCCTCAGGAAGTAACTCCAGTTCCGAGGCGCAAGGTCCCTACTATCAGAACGAATATCCTAGAAGACCGACCAATACCATGTACGGATATGGTCAACAATCTTATCAAGGACCTGGACCATTCCAAGGACCATCCCCCTATCAGGGACCCATTCCATTTCATGGACCACCGATGTGGCAATATCCACAAGGACCACCACCCCTGTTTCCTCCCTACCAACCACAACCTTTTTTAGGCAGAGGCTGGGGCAAGGGGCGAGGCAGAAGAAGAAGAGGCGGACAAAACCAGCAGAAACAAGTACAATGGCAGGATCAGGCTCAGCAACCACCACCACATATGGAATTACGGAGCCACCAGGAGAAGAGAAACTAATTGTCAACTTGTCAGAACATTCTCTTACTGACACAGAAACTAACGTCCTGAAAAGGGGCCTAGGATTTGTTCCTACCCCCAAAGTGGATGTCTTTCGCACTAATCTTGAAGTTCAAAATCTCTTCAGAAAAATCCGCCTCAAGGCCTATTTTGGCAACCAACCCAACCTACCTCCAACGGATACGGGTCTACGTAAACCTTCGACCTTTACACCCACCTCAAGTATGGTGCCTCCAGAAGTCTTGACCTTTGAGAAAGCAGTACTCAAAGAAATTTCTGATAAACTTCAATCTCGGAAATTTTCCAACGTCACTCAAGCTGAGACATTAGCTATAAAAACCTTGGCTAATGACGCCTCTATTACTATCAAGGAAGCTGACAAAGGTGGTGCTATAGTTATTATGGCCAACACAGACTACCGTACGGAATGTCTACGCCAACTACAAAATACTAATTACTATACACCACTCACTACAGACCCTACACCACGCCTCTCCACCAAAATCAACTCCATGGTCACGGCGGCACTCCACCAAGGATGGATTTCAAAAAACGAAGCAGACTTTTTAGTCAATACCAACCCTAGACTACCCTATTTTTACACCTTGCCAAATATTCACAAAGGGGTCTCCCCACCTCCCGGGAGACCCATTGTGTCCGGCATAGGGTCCCTCTTGGAACCTCTATCCAAATTTTGCGATTACTTTTTCCGCCCATTGGTGAAAACCACTACTACATTTCTCCAAGATACCAGAGATGTTCTAAAACTGATTGAACTTACTAACCAGGAGGGCCCACATCCAGACGTACTTCTCACTCTGGATGTGGAGGCCCTTTACACCAATATCCCTCAGCTTAACACTCTTGAGGTGGTGGAGACGATCCTGCTCAATACCAATTGGGATTCACCAACCCCCGTGAGCTTTATTATGGAATGTGCCAATATTGCTCTTACTGAGAATTTCTTTTTATTTGAGGATCAACTGTTCCATCAGACCCAAGGAACTTCGATGGGCAGCACCTTCGCCCCGAGCCTGGCATGTCTCTACATGTCAGACTTTGAGGGTGTCAAGAATTCCTGTCATACAAGGGAAACACGCCCTTATGTAAACAGGAGAGCTGTTACATAACTCAAGGGAAACACGCCCTTATGTAAACAGGAGAGCTGTTACATAACTCAAGGGAAACACGCCCTTATGTAAACAGGAGAGCTGTTACATAACTCAAGGGAAACACGCCCTTATGTAAACAGGAGAGCTGTTACATAACTCAAGGAAAACACGCCCTATAAAGGGAGGAACCGGGAGGTACAAGGCTGTCGGATATTGTGTTTACACCGACGTACCTGCTTCGTGAAGAGCAGTGTTCCGGAGTGGTGCTCCAGTAAGGCAAGAACGGAGGTAGGTCGAGTCGTTACTCCCTGGGCCGTGTCTTGCCCCATCGTCACCTGTGAAGGACCCGGAAGCTCTACCGGTCAACCATTGAGCTTCGCTTTTTGACTCGGCTGAGTCCAAGCGCAGTGGCGCTTTTGCTGGTTGGAGTCGTAACTCCCAGCCCGACCAGAGACACAGGGACTGCCAGCTGTAACGCACACCAGGAGGTGTTTGCCGCGTTACAGACTCGGAAGTCCACAGGATCGATCGAGCGGCTGCTCTCGGTTCAGTCTTCTTGCTTGTGATTGGGGTATCGGTGACGCATCACCAGGAGGTGACTCCGCGTCCCGGTGCAGTCTGAGGAAGAGGTTGAGCGGCTGCTCCCTTCAGGTAGAGACCCCGGCTGGGTGTTTCCCTGACTCCTCGATTCTCCCCAACACTCTTCGTGCCCCTCACAGCCTACCGATTGGCATTGTCGGCCATTTCATTTCTGCCCTCTGTTGGCATACGCCGGGATCGGCGTATATGCAGAGGACGGTTGGGACCATCCGTGCTGTGGGCTGGTAACGTACTTAGCCTGGAGGATTCCAGTGACTATAACTTTTGTTTGTTCTTTGTATTTTATTTGCCTTCATTAAAAGAACTAACCCTTCACAAGTGGTTGCGTCCTCATTGTCGTGTCTGTTAAACGATCCTGAGACGTTCAGGGCGTTACAGAGGGCAAACATGTGCTCACGGACACTAATCCATTCTTGAGTAACGTTCTCCTTTGGAGACGTTACATTGATGATATTTTAATCTTTTGGAAAGGCAGCATGGATATTATCCCGAACTTTCTGTCATGGGTGAACGGTCTGAACCCTTTCCTCAAATTTACTGCAACCTGTTCCCAACAGGAACTACCATTCCTCGATCTGATGATCATCAAAAACATGGGTACCTTGGAGACGATAACTTATAAAAAACCCACCGACAGCCATTGTCCTCTACTATATAATAGTTTTCACCCCAAGGCACTAAAAGACACTCTCCCCTATGGGCAGTTCTTACGCATCCGTAGGAACTGTAGCAAGATAGATGACTACAATAAGCAAGCATCTGAACTTGGTAGGAATCTAACTCTGAGACAATATCCGGCCCGTATTATCAACAATGCACAAAAACGAGCACGCAACACCAATAGGTCAACCCTTCTCGAATCTCAGACAAAACCAGAATCAGACCTCATCACATGTGTGACCACCTTTACTTCAGAGTCTAACTTGTTAAAAAGGGTCATCAATAAACATTGGCGAATACTAGACTCGGGTGATCTGTCTCTAAGAAAACCGAGATTTGCATTCAAACGCACAGCCAACATCAAGGATCTCCTAATTAACACTAGACCCAAACCACCGGCCCCTATAGTCTCTAATACCTTGTGGAACTTGCCTCCGGTAAGCGGGCATTACCCCTGTGGCCAATGTGTGGTTTGCCCACTTACCCGAGTTAGCAAAACAGTCCAATTAACTACCAACTGGATTTGGACCCAGAAGAAACACACAAATTGCAACACACGCAATTGCATTTATCTAATCACATGCCCGTGTTCGTTGCAATACATTGGGATGACCACACGCCCAGTAAAGACAAGACTCACCGAACACAGAAGCAATGTACGTTGCAAAAAAACTAACACTAAGATGTGTTCTCACTACGCGGCACATAATCATACACCAAATGAGCTAAATTGGACTATTTTAGAGGCCTTCCCAGTTATCACCAAAGAAGCCCTCTTTAGAAAGGAACAATGCTGGGTGTTCAAGCTTGCGTCACACACGAGGGGCCTGAACGATGACATACCTTGGGCTGAAATGAATCACTAAAACAAGCCCTTCCTATGCCACCCTGAAGTTTTGTCCGCATCAACCTACCCACCCCCCCCCCCCCCCACTCCTCCTACCCCCTGTTCATCTTGGGTTGTGCCCTAGGGTTTCTAATACCCCCAGGGATCACATCAACAGAAAAGGAAAATATTTTAGTAAAAATAATTACAAATATTCTTTTCCAAGAGAGGTATCATAAATAACTATACGTGCCAACATACACGGTGAATTGTTGCAATCACTCTCACCCCTCGACCTTTCCCGCCCAGGGATCACACCAACTGAAAAGGAAAATATTTTTGTAAAAATAATTACAAATATTCTTTTCCAAAAGAGGTATCATAAATAACTATACGTGTCAATTTACACGGTGAATTGTTGCAATCACTCTCACCCCTCGACCCTTCCCGCCGCCCCCCCCCCGCCCCCTTTTTAACCCTATTGACTTAGTTACTATCCCACAACTGTAGTCGCCCCGTTCTGTTATGGCCGCCGTTTACTTCCATACGCGCCGGATGTCACATGACATGAGCGCTAGTAGAGCCCATTCCAATATGGCCACTACGTCGAGGGACGTCTTTCAACAACGCTATTTAAGATGCACCCGGGAAGTATCCTGCACGGGGCCCAGAGCGAGGGTAGGACGCCAGCAAGTTGCCAGTCTACCTACGTGAGTACTGTGACCTGATGTCTGGATCCCGTTGGTAAGCCCGTTCGACAGTCTTGTCAGTATGCGAATGTAATTTTGACCCCCTTTTTCTCCTATCTGTTCCTCCCATCTGTGGTTGGCCTCCCCATAGAAATCGGAGCAACTATTGTGCTCTGATGTCATCCCCGTCTGTCCAGAACTAGGTCGTGAGGGGTGAGTCTTTTACCTAATTGTGCTTCGTTTACGGTGTAGTATGTCCTAAAATCAGTGCGTTTTGTGGCATGCCTTCACACTAGTATGCGAACTAGTTCACGAACAACCTCAGCCTTCCCTGTCCCACAAACTATCGTTGTAATTAATACCTCTCTTTCGTTCCACGTGGACATTTTGTCACTAGTTTTATCGATTTTATTCCTAAATATGCCTGCCTGTCTTTGGATACCGGTTGATGGATTCACACGCGCACAGCACAGGATTACTTTATAGCATCACACAGTACTTTTTTGAATATACAAACTGGTATGCGACATAGTCACTCGAGACGTTCTATAGTCCGTCCACGTTGCACGGTACCGTCGGAACGATCTCTACGTCTGACACCCTACTATTAGAAGGTCCATGACGGATCTACGCCGTCTCTCCACCACCCAGTGGTCAAATACCTAGAGTACACTAAGAGTATACCTGTGTACTCTTTTTCTTCACTGAGGCGCTCGGATGTCCAGTATATTCACTCTATATGCCGATGGCTGGTTTTATCGCTGGTTATTGTTACCTTCTCTTCCCCCCCTCCCTTTTTTTGTTGTTTCTCCCTTCTACCACAGGTCTATCCTCATCTCAGTACCAGTTCCTTATTAATCACCCCCTACCGTTCCAAGCAACTAGTGCTAAAACGGTAGTGCACTCACCTTTAAACGTTCTATTTTTTGGTCCTGACGAAGTGCTATTGACCCTTTTTGGGGCAGCTGGGGCACGAAACATGTTGACCACACCCTCACATGACTAGCCCTTACGGACCATCACTCCTAATTAGGGCTTCTACACTACTTTTTACCAAGGCTAGAGCTACCTCATTAATAAAATACTCAAATAAGTAGGACGGCCCTATACCTTTTTTAAAACATCTCACTCCTCGTGCACTACCCTGCCCTCACACCCACACGCACCCATACGGCTTCTTCAAAAGATCCCCGACAAAGAGCCCCGGTTTCGGGAGCCCGTCAGGCATTGCAGCGCCGGCCTGACGAGGGGCAAATGCCCAAATGATGAAGCATGACATCCCTTGGGGTGTGTGAGGGCATTACGAAGAAAAGACCTGTGCTTCCCCACTTCCTAGCCTCTCTCTCTCTCACACCTTACTTTTCTTCTCATTCCTATCCTGCTTGTGGTTTTGAGTGAGTACATTCTAACATTTGGAGGGAAGCATTGAATAAAGGTAAACACAAATCTCAACTAAAGCTAGAGACATGGCTCATAGAGAACAAATTCCACTGTAAATATTTGTACTGTGGCAAGCCAGTCATGACTAATGTGTTTTCCTACTTGTTATCTTTACATCAAGGACAACGGCAATGTCACGTACACAACAGCAAACGGCTCTGCGTCCCCAGGCCTTGTCATGGTTTTCCGCATGCTGCTCCAACACTGTGACTCACTTCCATTTGCTGTTTATCACATTGTATTGTATTGCAAAATGTATATAAGACTACCTCTATGAAGTCCATAGATGATTTGCAAACAGAAAAGGAGACACATAAACAAAGTCTTGCAAGAATTTAAATCAGGATTTGTTTATGGCAAACGATCCAACGCTCAAAACAAACAAGGTCCACGTGTTACAGCAAGGACGCCTTGATTGTGATTAGGGACGTGTTCTTGCATGTCAATAATCTCTCCTGTATTTTTTTATTATAACATCTAGTAACTAATTGATCTCTAAGGAGTTGGTCAGTGAATTTCCCAAATTCACACTTGGCCGCTAAAACTCGTTATGATGCTACAAACAGGTCAATTGCTTCAGTGGCACTGTGCTCTCTAGAAAATAATTCATGTCTCCCGACAACCAAGTTAGGTGGCATGGATAATTGTTTTTGTAATCTTTTGACAGCTTCTTCATATTCATCAATAGCTTTTTCATCGTAATCAGGTGTGAATGTTGGAAGATGCTCAAAAATTTCTTAACCTTACATGCCTAACAAATGTTTCCACTACCATTTTTCCAGTCTGGTTTGAATTTAAAACGATTAATGGCTCCAAGAAAAACGTTGAAAGCACTGAACCACTCTCTCCATGCAATTGGCGGTTCTCCAGGTGAGTGTAGAAAAGGCAGTGGAGAATTTATGGCTTGCATGACCCAAAATAAAATCACAACCTTAATAGAGATCTTTGATACTTACTTCTGGAGTAAATTCGATTTCCCAACTTAAAATGGCCACTAGCCACAGTAAATCCATTTTAAGATGGCTGCCAAAACCACTGGAATTTTTTTTGCAGGAATTTGTTGTAACATTGTACTCAAGACTGGATTTCGACAGGCGATGATGGCTGTATCTCTTTGATTCCTTGACAAAGCAACTCACAATGCCCTACCGTGTTCACCCCCTCGCCTGCCAGCCTTCAACTCTACATAATGAACCTTGGAACTTTTGAGTTCGTTAGCCCCGAAGTTCTATAACCCAAAAGTGAAGACACAACATATGGTCATGCTCGTTTTGACCTTCTGCAAGGCGGAACTTTGTGTATGCTGCCAGTGCAGGAGAGGACTAAATAGAAATGCTCCATCCCAGGGCTTCCATATCGCATTAGTCCGGGGGAATCACCAAGTAATCAGTTCTGGACTTTCAATTAACAAACAGATGGTGACAGGCATGCATTTAGCGATATAGCAACACTACTCCAACCGGTTCAGTCCAGTCTGTCCGCACATTAGTCTAATTCTGTGTATTACAGTTCCACCCTGCAGTTGACATTGAGTACCAGTGCTGCGCCCAGCATGAACATATTTTCAAATGGGTCCCCTAAACAAGGAACGATTCTGTATGGTCATGATCTTGGCAGCAACTCCAGACAAAAAAACAAAAAGACTGACAATTCTTGAACCCTCCTGGTCTCCTGCTCACCATCGGAGCCAAAGCATGAAGCAATGGCAGAGTGCATGAACTCGAGCTAACCAGTCAGGTACAGTTATGCCCTTACTGACTGTTTCCAGTCCCCCACCTTAATTTATAACACTTTACGAGAAGCTGCACTTAAATGTGGGTTGGATGTCAGTTGGCGGCTTGCAAGACTTCAGTATATCCCCTTCAACATGAACCCCTTCAACTCATTCATGTCCTCTGGTATTGATGGTGGCAAAGCACACATCTTTGCCTGAATATATAGCAAACAAAGGACAACTCTGGTTCATAGTTAACATCTTTGCCTACCCGTATGGACAAAATCTCTCACCAACATAGAACTGTTAAAACCCAAGCCGATAAGTAACACCCTGAAATACAACCTCTCAATAAATAGTACAACTACCAAAGAACAAAACAATCAGCACCAGATCAGCCACTAATCAGGCCCAAAAGAATATTTAGCAAAACCTCTAAGAACAAAGTATTCACTAAGGGACACAAACGGCACTCACCGCAATCCGGGTTTTGTTGTTTATGAGGCGGCTGACCTGCTCTTCCAGGTTAATCTTCTGTGTCTTCACTTCTCTTATCAATAGGGAGAGTTCCTCCTGGAAAGGCACAACAAACCCTTGTCAAAAGCCCAAATATGCACACAGACACATTCAGACAGACATAGACACACTTCATTCTATTTCTCATTCACACTCTCTTGGTCTCTCTACCTCCCAATTTCTTCCTCTTCCCCTTCTGTTGAACTGCCAAACTCTCCTGGTTGTAACAGTATATATATCTACTGAGTCACCTACAATTTACCATTAAGCCAGCTAATACTGTGCCAAAACTAAGACCAACTACACAACCACTCAATGGGACACAATAGACAGCCCACACCGCAATGGTTGGCTACCATTGAACAACACCCATTCCAACCAACAATACTCACTACACAACATCTTTAAAATTACAGTTATAATTTGCCTTTGTGAGAGAGAAAAATGCTCATAAGAGCCCATAAAGCCTGCATAACGACACATCCAGGGTACCAAAGTTTTAAGGCTGACAAAGTGCTACCAATACAACATTAAAAATCCTACCACCAGTACCACATTAATATACAGAATCATTCAGGTAATCTTCGCTTAAACATACCACATCATTGTGAGCACAAAATTACTTAGTAGCTATTTACTTGGCTATCAATTAGGGCTGGGCGGACTTTGCGTAGCAACACTGTAGGAGAGTAGGATCTGCACTTATGATGTCCCCACTTTTTTTTCTGATGTTAACACTGGTTTCTGGCTATAGTCTGGCTGGGTCCCTGCTAATCAGGGCCCCAGTCTCTCTGTTCTCTCTAAACGACTTTGAGTGCATATTAGAGGCACTAGTGATTGGTTACTGTAGTGCCTTATGAGCCCCTAGAATATGGTACTTTAGGTATCAAGGGCATAGGTACTTTACAGGCCTACCAGGGGCTGAAGCATGTATTATGCCACCCCTGGGGAGCAACTAAATCTGACACCTCAGGCCTGCTACTGTAGCCTGGGTGAGGTAGTGTTAGCACTCCTCACAGAGGTATAGGTTCCTATATCTCACCATACACACACATATAAACCTATCAGTCACCCCTAAGGCAGGCCCTATCAATCCTGAGGGCAGGGTGCTTGGTTTACATTGTGAGGGGGTGCCTCTGCCTGAGCAGGGCCCCTCTGCAGCTGGCAGGGTCTATTCCCTGTGGCTGTTTGTGGATGCGGTTAAACCATATACTCTTAAGTGCATTATAACATCGCCGGAAAATGCTAACTTTGGAATGACTGCATCAAAACATGTCGTGTTTGGTGTCAAACAACTTGGAATCATACCCCCACACCAGTAACTGGTGTGGGAGTATGATCCCACCCTTCTAGAGGGGACGACATGTACCCACTGTGGAAACACGGTAGAAATCTGAAAGAGCCCTGGCATCACAAAATGGATGCCACCAGCACAGACACTGGGCTGCCCTCCTGCTGCTGACTGAAACTTGCAGTGGAGGAGACCCAACAATAGGCATCCTGTCACAGGGAGGTGTCACCACCTTCCAGACAGGATTTAGTGTATTGGAGCTGAGTGGGTGCACTCTTAGAGTGCTTTGAAGTCCTGCACTGGGGAGCAGCAGGCTCCTCTTTGCATATGCCAGCTCAAACCGGTTCAGGGGCTACCAGCCCCTGCTCTGGCGCGAAACTGGACAAAGGGAAGTGGGTGTAAACACCCACCCCCCTGACCCTCCTAGAGGAGGGGTCATAGAGATAGTCCCTCCCTTTCTTTTACTATAAGATAGGTACACCTTGCCATTGCAAGTTAGATAACCCTGGACGACGCTTTACAAGAAGAATCCTGGTCCTTCGACGTTCCACTACCTTTGGAAGACGGAAGAATCTCCCTTGGAGTCAAGGAGCGACTCCCCTGCTTGGCAGGCACCAAAACTTTGAATCAACGGTCGCAAACTTTCCCGCTCCCGCCGGAGTCCGAAGTCCCTGCAGCCCCGGAAGTGGATTTCCTGACTTCGACGGCCATTGTGAGTCCCCAGCAGAGCTGAGGCGAGTGAACCCCACGAGTGACGATGAACCGCAATACCTGGGTACCGTGCACTATTGTTAAGTGCAACCCCTTCATGACGTTCTACGAACTTGTGCTTTGGACTGCGTGTGGCCCAAGCCTCCAGCTGGTTGTGCACCGAAAACCAGAGGCCTACCCCGTCCCGAATGACCGTGGGCTCCTGTAAGGCATTTCCTCACGAGGCATCTTCGCGATCCCTTGCCCGTTGGCTTGTGGGTCCCCCGAAGACTTTCTTATCGAACCAAAGGGCTCCCCTGGTTGCTCCAGGCCTGCCCTCACTCATCTTCGCTGGGTGAGTCCCTCAGACCTTGCAGGGCTGCACCATTGACTTTATTCACTTTTCACAAGACTTGCTGTTGCCAAGGCTTGTTGGCTCCAATCCGGTTGCCAACACCTCAGTCAGCTGCAGACGTCGTGGGATACTCCGAATCCAGCTGCTGGTCATCGTCGATCTCTCCTGGACCTCGTGAGCGAAGAGTCAAAACACCCTCAAGCACCTGAAATCACCCGACATCCATGGGCATCCATCTTCCTGGCCCCGGGTCACTGGCAAGTGACTGTGAACACTGTCCCTTCTGCTTTCAGGTCTTCTTCATCTTGAATCCAGCCTTGGATTCCACCGGACACTTCTTCAGTCTTCGCAAACAGCAAATATTCTTTGGCTTCCATAGAAAAGCGACGCGACCCGACACCAAAAGACACCTATGCACCCGGCTTCCCTGGGTGAGGTAACTCGTGCAATCCGGTGCCCGAGTGTGTGTTGGCCCTCAAATTACTTACCTTGTAAGTGGCTTGCTTGTAGACTGCCTCGAAGTACCCTAAAACTTTAAAAATTCAACCGCGACTTGCTCCATTGTAATCAATAGGGAACCCGCGGCTCTGTTCTCACCCTCACGCGTCTCCCGTGGGTCTTTTACTTACCTGCCTTTGGTGGATTAGTGAAGCCCCAGCGATTCTACAGGCCCTAGGTCTTGTCCCCTTGCAAGTCGAGTTACCTAAACCTCTTTTTTATTATATGGTCTGATACGCCCCTAGTGAAACGTTGATATTTGAATGTGTTCCTGGCTTCTAATCTCATAAAGAGATTAGTAGAGTGTGTCTAGAAATAAATACATATATATTTGATATATATACCTGTGTTGTGTCCTTTAATTTGGTAATTCAAGAGATTAGAAGGTAAAACAAAGCTGCTTTACATTCCTCTGAGACTTTTGCCTGAAGGCTGCTCTCTACAGCTACCACTAGGATAGCTTTCTTTAAAAGGCTGTCTTAAACCTATCTACCATAAGAGTCGAATTGAACTGGTGCAAGGTGGCCACTATACCTAGTGACCAGCATATGGCAGGCTAACTTCTCACATTGGTGGGCAGCGTGTGGGATTCCATCTTGCCATTGTTTTACCAGAAAATCTCTATTTGAATTACTAACTGAAAACCACTTAAGGTACTCAAGGTACATATAAAGTCAAGCTTAGTATCAATAGGTTCTACTGAACGTAGAGCTGTTTGTGTAGGGATAGCACACCCTTGCTACAGCTCAAGCTAGAATCAGTAGGCCACAAACTAGTGTAGGTAGTACAACACTGCACAACACTAGAATGTCCTCAAGGGATGGAGCCAGTGGGTCCAACCGACCTCAGTATAAGGACATGACCTTCTTTGACTTGAAGGCCATGTGTGTTGCAAGACACCTGGTGTTAGGACAGAGTCCCTCCACACAACACCTGATAAATTTGCTAACAGCAGATGATCTTAGACTAGCTCTATGAGCTAGTGGAACTGGATCGGGGGTGGGTCAGCCATAGTCTCTGGGTCAGATGATGAAAATCAAGATGACCTGGAGTCTGTGATTGAAGGGTCAGACCCACAAGGGTCTGAACAGGACAGAGGAATTCTCCCTAAGAGAGCTGACAGAGTAGAAGAGAGGCCTAGGTCCCCTTCAAGGGAATCTAACCACTCATATCCCTCTGACAGAGGATCTGTTCATCAGAGGAACTCATACTTTAATAGAGAGACCTCCTCTGAAAGAAGGTACAAGATGCTCCAGTATGAGAAAGCTAGGCTTGCCCTCAGAACCAAGCAATTGGCCTTAGATATAGAAGCCTTTGAGCTCCAGAGAGCTTCTAAGAAAGAAGGGTAAGAAGCCCCTGGTGGCAGCAACAGTGTCCCTAGAGGCAGAGATTACATTCCAGACCATGGGAACCTGTCCAAGGTTGTTCCTCCCCAGAGTGGGGATGATATCCACAAATGGATAACTGCTATGGAGAGGGCCTGTAAAGTACAACAATTCCCCCCAGAAACAGTGGGCAGCAATCTTGTGGCTCTCCTTTTCTGCTAAAGGTAGAGACAAGCTCCTCACTGTTAGAGAAGAGGATGCTGATAATTATGAAGTCCTGAAGAGTGCACTGATAGATGGGTTTGGCTTAACCACTGAGTAGTACAGGTTGAAGTTCAGAGATAGCCAGAAAGCACAGACTCAGGACTGGACTGACTTTGTTGATTGTGCAACCAAGGCTCTGGAGGTTTGGCTGGTTGGTAGTAGAGTTACTGATTTTAAGGGATTGTATAATCTTATAATGAGAGAACAGATCCTTAATAATTGCCAAAACCAGTTGTTGCATCAGTACCTCGTGGACCCTGATCTGACCTCTCCCCAAGAATTGGGAAAGAAGGCAGACAAATGGGTCAGAACCAGGGTGAGGCAGAACACCCAGAACCAAGGGGGTGACACCAAGAAGCAAGATCCTAAAGGCTCAGAGAAAGGTGGGGATAAGTCAAAAGACCAGAAGTCTTCACAAGGGCCCCAAAAATCTGCATCTGGTGGGGATTCACAGTCTACAAAGGGAAAAGGCCAAAAGAAGCCCTGGTGCAAATTCTGTAAACAGAAAGGGCACTGGACTTCTGATTGTACCAAGTCCAAAAACCAAACCACCACCACTCCTGCCCCTAAGGCAACTGTTCCCCCTAGTGCAGCTACGGGTGGAGGTGGTAATCAGAATAAGGGTGTAGTAGGGTTGACCCTGGGTTCTGAAGTGGACTCTGGCCTAGTCAGAGTACCCACTCAGGCATTGCTGGTTTGTGAGGCAGACATTGATATGTCCTTCCTAGTGAGCCCCAGTAATCTGGGCAAATACAAACAGCAGCCTGTAATTAATGGCAAACAGGCTTTGGCATTCAGGGACACAGGTGCTAGTGTCACCATGGTGGCAGAGAATCTGGTGGACACTGCACAGATCATCCTGGGTGAAATGTACCAGGTAACCAATGCAAGCAATGTCAGGACTAACCATAGTCTGGCAGTTGTGAATTTCTCCTGGGGAGGGGTAACTGGCCTCAAGAAGGTAGTAGTCAGTGCAGACCTCCCTGTCGAATGTCTATTGGGAAATGATCTGGAGACTTCAGCCTGGTCTGAAGTAGAGTTATGGACTCATGCTGAGATGTTGGGCATACCTGCAGAGGTATTTGCTGTGATCAAGTCACAGGCCAAGATGCATAAAACTGAACCAGCTCTGGTTCCTGAAACTATGGACCAGATGCTACCCAAGAGGAGGAGCAGTAGGGTTAAGGCTGTGCCTTCCCCTCTGTCTCAGATCTCAGATTCCCCTCCTGAGGGAGGAGAAGCAGATCCTGAAGAAGGAACTGCCCCAGAGGGATTTGAGCCTGATCAGGTTGAGTTCTTGTGGGCAGAGGGACCTTCCAGGGAAGATCTGAGTAAGGAGCAACAGTGCTGTCCCTCTCTTGAACCCCTCAGACAGCAGGCTGCTGCTGAGGCTGCTGGGAGTGCTAGTGGGTTCCATAAGGTTTATTGGGATGAGGGACTCCTATATTCTGAGGCTAGAGATCCTACCCCTGGAACCACCAGGAGGTTGGTAATACCTCAGAAGTTTAGGGGGTTCCTCTTGACCCTAGCACATGATATCCCTTTGGCAGGACACTTGGGCCAAAACAAGACCTGGGACAGGCTTGTTCCACATTTTCTTTGGCCATATATGTCAGAGGACACCAAAGAGTTTTGTCGCTCCTGTGTCACTTGCCAAGCCAGTGGCAAGTCAGGTGGCACAACAAAGCCCCCCTGATACCACTACCTGTGGTGGGGGTACCCTTTGAAAGGGTAGGGATTGACATTGTTGGTCCCCTTGACCCTCCAACAGCATCTGGGCCCAGGTTTATCCTGGTGGTAGTGGATCATGCCACCAGGTACCCAGAAGCAATTCCCCTCAGGACCACCACAGTGTCAAGAATTCCTGTCATACAAGGGAAACACGCCCTTATGTAAACAGGAGAGCTGTTACATAACTCAAGGAAAACACGCCCTTATGTAAACAGGAGAGCTGTTACATAACTCAAGGGAAACACGCCCTTATGTAAACAGGAGAGCTGTTACATAACTCAAGGGAAACACGCCCTTATGTAAACAGGAGAGCTGTTACATAACTCAAGGAAACACGCCCTTATGTAAACAGGAGAGCTGTTACATAACTCAAGGAAAACACGCCCTATAAAGGGAGGAACCGGGAGGTACAACGCTGTCGGATATTGTGTTCACACCGACGTACCTGCTTCGTGAAGAGCAGTGTTCCGGAGTGGTGCTCCAGTAAGGCAAGAACGGAGGTAGGTCGAGTCGTTACTCCCTGGGCCGTGTCTTGCCCCATCGTCACCTGTGAAGGACCCGGAAGCTCTACCGGTCAACCATTGAGCTTCGCTTTTTGACTCGGCTGAGTCCAAGCGCAGTGGCGCTTTTGCTGGTTGGAGTCGTAACTCCCAGCCCGACCAGAGACACAGGGACTGCCAGCTGTAACGCACACCAGGAGGTGTTTGCCGCGTTACAGACTCGGAAGTCCACAGGATCGATCGAGCGGCTGCTCTCGGTTCAGTCTTCTTGCTTGTGATTGGGGTATCGGTGACGCATCACCAGGAGGTGACTCCGCGTCCCGGTGCAGTCTGAGGAAGAGGTTGAGCGGCTGCTCCCTTCAGGTAGAGACCCCGGCTGGGTGTTTCCCTGACTCCTCGATTCTCCCCAACACTCTTCGTGCCCCTCACAGCCTACCGATTGGCATTGTCGGCCATTTCATTTCTGCCCTCTGTTGGCATACGCCGGGACCGGCGTATATGCAGAGGACGGTTAGGACCATCCGTGCTGTGGGCTGGTAACGTACTTAGCCTGGAGGATTCCAGTGACTATAACTTGTTTATTCTTTGTATTATATTTGCCTTCATTAAAACAACTAACCCTTCACTAGTGGTTGCGTCCTCATTGTCGTGTCTGTTAAACGATCCTGAGACGTTCAGGGCGTTACAAAATATCCGACCTTAATAACACTAACTGTCTCCCGGTCGATAACAGACATGGCAACACTTGATGATGTGCTGGCTGCTTTAGCGGCCATGCAAGTTGAAGTGGCTGCCTCTAGGCAAGAAACAGCCGATGTAAAAGCCAGACTGGATGCTATCCAATTGGACCCGCTCACGCCCAGCACCTCCCTCACGAATCAGACCCCTGCGGTAGTAGTGGAAATGCCGGTAGCCATCCCCTTGGCGACACCAGAGAGGTACAGTGGGGATCCTAACACAGTGCAGGTATTCCTCACACAAGTGGCGCTACATTTATCGTGCAAACCAAAGGCGTTCCCCACGAGTCAGGCTCGTGTGGCTTTCCTTATATCCTATTTGGCTGGAAACGCGGCACAATGGGCCGTACCTCTGGTGAGCAGGGACGACCCCCTCTTATGTGATTGGGGTGCTTTTCGCGAGGAATTCCTGAAGGTATTCGACAGAAGGGCTGACTCGTACACGGCGGACCGTGAAATGCTTGAGTTGAGACAGGGATCCAACGACCTGGTGCAGTATCTCAACGCGTTCCGAAGGCTGGTTGCGGAAACCAAGTGGCCTGTTGCTAAACAGACGGCGCTCTTCCATCAAGGGCTGTGCGATGAGCTCAAGGACGCCGTGGCTCATATTGACCCTCAACCCAAGACATGTGAGGGCCTTATCAACCTGGTATTACGGCTGGAACATAGGCTAAGTGAAAGAAAGGGGGATCATGGGAGAAAAGGAAAATCCCTTCCATCCTATGTGACGGTGGGAAGTCCTGAAACTTCCACCGCATCCAAGGGAGAACCCATGGACATCGGCGCAATACGAGCGAGCCTCACAGCCACGGAGAAAGAGTCACGCCGTAAACAAGGATTGTGCCTATATTGTGGCAAAAAAGGCCACTACGTACGTGAATGCCCTGCCAAACCGAAGACGTCACGTTATCGGGCCAACCGGTCGGTAACAGCCGTGGTGGACATACCGGCGGAAAACTAGAGGACTCCAAGACCAGAGAAGGGGCATCTCGGAGTCACTCATCCATCCCTTCACTTTCCAACTCGGTCACTAAGGGACAACGACACCTGTTTATCACGGTGCACGTGGGAGTGCATGACCAGTGGATACCCGTTGTGGCCATGGTGGATTCAGGGGCCACTGGCATGTTTATGGACCACAACGAGGCATGCAGGCTAGGGCTAGTGCTTCTTCCCAAAGCTGTACCCGAAGACGTCTATGCTGTAGACGGAAGGCGATTGGTGACGGGGCCCATCGGGCAGCACACGGGGGTCCTTCCGATGAGATATGGGTGGAACCATTTGGAACAAATCGATTTTAACATCATCCGAGCGCCCCAATATGGCGTCATATTGGGATTGCCGTGGCTACAGAAACACAACCCCTTTGTGGATTGGCCAACACATCGCATCGAAATGACGTCACCGTATTGCATCCTGCATTGTGGAATAAGAACGGAATCCCTTGACGCAGATGAGAGCGGGAGTCAGACGGTGGCTACAGCGGCAGAAAAAGATGTGGCTCTCCCCCAGGCTTATCACAGTTTTGAGGATGTATTTGATGAGGTGAAGGCGGAAGTGCTACCACCACATAGACAGTTTGACTGCCAGATCGACCTGGTGCCAGGGGCCAGCGTTCCCAGCGGCAGGCTGTATGCCCTGACGGAGCCTGAAAACGTGCATCTCCGGGGGTACCTGGATAAACTCCTCAAGCTAGGATTCATCCGCCCGTCCAAGTCTCCGGCCGCCTCGCCACTCTTCTTCATCCCGAAGGCTAATGGGGAGCTGAGAGCCTGTGTGGACTTTAGGGCATTGAATGCGATAACCATAAAAAATCGGTACCCCTTGCCTCTCATCAATGTACTTCTGGAACAGGTCAAGAAAGCTCGTATCTACACCAAGTTGGATTTGAAAGGGGCATACCATCTGGTGCGCATGAGGGACGGAGACGAGTGGAAGACCGCCTTTAAGACCAGGTTCGGCCTTTTTGAGTACCTCGTCATGCCGTTCGGTCTGTGCAACGCCCCGGCAGCCTTTCAGTACTTTTTGAATGAGGTATTCAGAGAGGAGTTGGATATCTACGTGGTCGTATATATCGACGACATCCTCATCTATTCGTCCAGTGTGGAGGAGCACGTACACCACGTCAAAGCTGTGCTCCAAAAGCTGAGGGAAAACATGCTGTTTTGTAAACTCAGCAAGTGTGACTTCCACGTCACATCCGTGGAATTCCTCGGAGTGATGCTGAGTCCAGAGGGACAGGAGATGGCAGAACGAAAGATCAAGGCGGTGAAAGAATGGCCGGTGCCCCAAAGCGTGAAGGACGTCCAAAGTTTCATTGGCTTCGCCAACTTTTACAGGCGGTTCATAGATGGATTTTCAGGAGTGGTGGCCCCAATCACACAGCTACTGAGGAAGTCCAAGGAGTTTGTCTGGTCCCCTGAAGCGAACAAAGCCTTTGAGGCCCTGAAAAGTGCCTTTGGTAAGGCGCCGGTGTTGGCTCACCCCGATCCGGATCTCCCCTACGTGGTGGAAGCGGACGCGTCGGATGTGGCGCTGGGGGCTATCTTGTCCCAACGCAACCACGACACAGGGGTGCTTCATCCCGTTGCGTACATGTCCCGCAAACTCAACGACGCCGAACGCAACTACCATATTGCGGAGAAGGAGCTTCTCGCAATCAAGGACGCCTTCACCGAATGGAGGCATTGGTTGATGGGGGCAAGACATGTGGTATCGGTGTACACGGACCATCGGAACCTACAGTTCATGACTGCCACTAGACACCTTTCTCCCAGGCAGCTGCGGTGGATGATCTTCTTTGCGGGGTTCAACTTCCGCATCACATATCGGCCGGGGACGGAAAACCGAAAGGCGGACGCCCTGTCCCGTCAATCTGCAGTTAAGGAACCATTGCCTGCGACCGAGCGTTCCATCATTTCCCCGAGGATGGTTTTGGGGGTTATCCAACCGGATACTTTCCTGAGGGGAATAAAGAGAGGGATCAGGTCATTCGCATGGCGGAGGTGGCTCCTCAGTCACAGAGAATGGCAGCTGAAGGACGGGATACCCCTGAAGGGCAGGTGCCTATTGATACCCACGCCTAGGCTAAGGAAACAAGCATTCATCTGGTGCCATGACTCCCCATGCGCAGGTCATTTGGGCTTTGAAAAAACGGTGGCTAGCATGGGACGGCATTTCTGGTGGCCAACCATGAGAGTGGATGTCAGGAGGTGGGGACAGGAGTGTCCTACGTGTGCTACCATGAAGGCCGACCATGGCCGAACCCAAGGGCTCTTACATCCACTTCCAACCCCGGATAGACCATGGGATAGCATATCACTGGACTTCGTGGTGGGCCTACCGGTAGACCAGGGGATGACGGCAATACTGGTGGTGGTGGATTACTTGACGAAAATGGGGCACTTCATCCCCTGCAAGAGAGTCCCTACGGCCGGGGAATTGGCGTCACTACTCCTAAAGAATGTGGTACGACTGCATGGATTACCTGGGGTGATCGTGTCGGACCGGGGGTCGCAGTTTACTGCGCAATTCTGGAAGACTTGGTGCACTGCGCTGCATGTTAAGACCGCCCTGTCCACCAGCTACCACCCTCAAACGGACGGCCAAACCGAGCGCCTGAACCAAACGCTCAAACAGTATCTGCGATGTTTTGTGGACCAGGGCAGGGAAGAATGGGTCGACTTGCTATGGGTTGCAGAGATAGCCTATAACAACGCCACTCACAGCTCCACACAGTCATCTCCGTTCTATAGCAACTATGGCCAACATCCCAGGTTCTTGCCATTTCTACATCCGTTCAGAGAGGACAGGATTCCCGCCACAGCGGATAGGGTGGCACACATAAAAGACACATTGATGCGCTCAAGGGCTGTCCTAATAGAGGCCAAGAGAAGATACAAGGCTGCGGCAGATAGGAAGAGAAGGCCCGGGCCACTGTACCGCACTGGAGACTACGTCTGGATATCCACAAGAAACATGAGGTTTCGAAAGAACAGTGTGTTCCATCCCAAGTACATGGGCCCCTATCGAATTACCAAGTGTATGGGTCCCGTGAACGTGAAGGTGTGCTTGCCCCAGTCATTGCGGATACACCCTGTCTTTCATGTATCATTGCTCAAACCAGCACCCTCCAAGCCGTCTGGGACACCTCGGCCGGTATGCGTGGAGTCGGAGGTGGAGTATGAAGTGTCGGGCATACGGGCGTCCAAATGGCGCAGGGGGAAGCTGTGGTACCTGGTTGCGTGGAAAGGCTATGGCCCGGAGGAGCATTCATGGGAACCGGCTGAAGGGGTTCATGCTCCGCGCTTGGTCTCCTTGTTCCATCGGCGTTTTCCTGCCAGCGCTGGACCCGTGGGGAGCTGCTGAGAGGGAGGATGTACTGTCAAGAATTCCTGTCATACAAGGGAAACACGCCCTTATGTAAACAGGAGAGCTGTTACATAACTCAAGGAAAACACGCCCTTATGTAAACAGGAGAGCTGTTACATAACTCAAGGGAAACACGCCCTTATGTAAACAGGAGAGCTGTTACATAACTCAAGGGAAACACGCCCTTATGTAAACAGGAGAGCTGTTACATAACTCAAGGAAACACGCCCTTATGTAAACAGGAGAGCTGTTACATAACTCCAGGAAAACACGCCCTATAAAGGGAGGAACCGGGAGGTACAACGCTGTCGGATATTGTGTTCACACCGACGTACCTGCTTCGTGAAGAGCAGTGTTCCGGAGTGGTGCTCCAGTAAGGCAAGAACGGAGGTAGGTCGAGTCGTTACTCCCTGGGCCGTGTCTTGCCCCATCGTCACCTGTGAAGGACCCGGAAGCTCTACCGGTCAACCATTGAGCTTCGCTTTTTGACTCGGCTGAGTCCAAGCGCAGTGGCGCTTTTGCTGGTTGGAGTCGTAACTCCCAGCCCGACCAGAGACACAGGGACTGCCAGCTGTAACGCACACCAGGAGGTGTTTGCCGCGTTACAGACTCGGAAGTCCACAGGATCGATCGAGCGGCTGCTCTCGGTTCAGTCTTCTTGCTTGTGATTGGGGTATCGGTGACGCATCACCAGGAGGTGACTCCGCGTCCCGGTGCAGTCTGAGGAAGAGGTTGAGCGGCTGCTCCCTTCAGGTAGAGACCCCGGCTGGGTGTTTCCCTGACTCCTCGATTCTCCCCAACACTCTTCGTGCCCCTCACAGCCTACCGATTGGCATTGTCGGCCATTTCATTTCTGCCCTCTGTTGGCATACGCAGGGACCGGCGTATATGCAGAGGACGGTTAGGACCATCCGTGCTGTGGGCTGGTAACGTACTTAGCCTGGAGGATTCCAGTGACTATAACTTGTTTATTCTTTGTATTATATTTGCCTTCATTAAAACAACTAACCCTTCACTAGTGGTTGCGTCCTCATTGTCGTGTCTGTTAAACGATCCTGAGACGTTCAGGGCGTTACACACAGCCCCTGTGGTGGCAAAAGCCCTCATTGGAGTTTTCTCCAGAGTGGGTTTCCCTAAGGAGGTTATATCTGACAGAGGTACACACTTCATGTCAGGGTATCTAAAAGCAATGTGGAAGGAGTGTGGTGTAAACTACAAGTTCAATACCCCCTATCACCCACAATGCAATGGGTTAGTTGAAAGGTTCAACAAAACCCTAAAGGCAATGATTAAAGGCCTCCGAGAAAAGCTTAGGCGAAAATGGGACCTTTTACTTCCCTGCCTTCTGTTTGCAATAAGGGAGGTCCCACAGAAGGGGTTGGCTACAGCCCTTTTGAACTTCTGTTTGGGCACCCTGTCAGAGGTCCATTATGTTTGGTGAAGGAGGGCTGGGAGTTACCTCTCAAACCTCCCAAACAGGATGTGAAGGACTATGTACTTGGGCTCCGCTCCAGGATGGCTGAGTACATGAAGAAGGCGACCATAAACCTGGAGGCAAGCCAAGAACTGCAAAAAGCTTGGCATGACCAAAAGGCTGTGCTGACTGTATACCAGCCAGGACAGAAAGTGTGGGTGTTGGAGCCTGTGGCCCCAGCAGCTCTCCAAGACAAATGGAGTGGCCCCCATACAATTGATGAGAAAAAGGTAGAGGTCACCTACTTGGTGGATCTTGGAACTCCCAGGAGCCCCCTTAGGGTGCTCCATGTCAACAGATTGAAACCATATGTTGACAGGGCTGACATGTGCTTGCTCATGGCAACTGATGAGGAACAGGAGGAGGAGAGTGACCCTCTCCCTGACCTGCTCTCACAGAACCCTGATGATGGGTCAGTAGATGGTGTTGCTTTGGCAAGCAGCCTCACTGACCATCAGCAAACTGAATGCAGACATGTGCTGCAGCAGTTTAGACATATGTTTAGCCTGACCCCTAGTCAGACTTCCTGGTGAACCCATGAGGTGGAGTGAAGAGTAAAATCTACAGGCAACCTGACCATGTCAGGGACTGTATCAGGACTGAAGTCCAGAAAATGTTGGAACTAGGAGTGATTGAGCCTTCAGATAGCCCTTGGGCGGCTAGTCCAGTAGTCCTTGTGCCTAAACCTGATATCCAGGGTGGTAAGAAAGAAATGAAGTTTTGTGTAGACTACAGAGGCCTCAATGCAGTCACCAGGACTGACACCTATCCAATTCCCAGGGCAGATGAGCTCATTGATACTTTGGCCTGAGCCAAATATCTGAGTACATTTGACCTAACAGCTGGCTACTGGCAAATCAAGTTAGTTGATGATGCCAAGGCCAAAACAGCATTTTCAACCCCTGGTGGGCACTACCACTTTGTGGTGATGCCCTTCGGTTTGAGGAATGCACCTGCCACTTTTCAGAGGTTGGTGAACAAAGTTCTGACATGTATGGCAACTTATTGCTCAGCTTATCTAGATGATATTGCTGTCTTTAGTTCCACCTGGCAGGATCACCTGGTGCACCTCAGAAATGTTTGAGGCCCTGCAAAAAGCAGGCCTCACTATCAAGGCCACTAAGTGCCAGATAGGGCAGAGTCAGGTTGTGTACCTGGGCCACCTTGTAGGTGGAGGCCAGGTTCAACCATTGCAGAGCAAAATCCAAACCATCATGGAATGGGTAGCTCCAAACACCCAGACACAGGTGAGAGCCTTTTTAGGCCTGACTGGGTACTATAGGAGGTTTGTTAAGGGATATGGATCTATAGTGACCCCCTTAAATGATCTTACCTCTAAGAAAATGCCAAAGAAGGTTCAGTGGACAGCTAGCTGTCAAAAGGCATTTGATGACCTGAAGCAGGCCATGTGCACTGCCCCCATCTTACAGAGTCCAGACTACACAAAAAAGTTATTTGTCCAAAACAGATGCTTCTGAGCTGGGTGTGGGAGCTGTACTGTCTCAACTGAATGATGAAGGTCAAGACCAGCCAGTAGCTTTTATAAGCAGAAGGCTGACCACTAGAGAGAAACGTTGGTCAGCTATAGAGAGGGAGACCTTTGCTGTGGTGTGGGCCCTGAAGAAGCTGAGGCCATACTTGTTTGGCACTCACTTCATAGTTCAGACTGACCACAAGCCCCTCCTATGACTTAAACAGATGAAAGGTGAAAATCCTAAACTGCTAAGGTGGTCCATTTCCCTACAGGGGATGGACTATACAGTGGAACATAGACCTGGGACCCAACATGCCAATGCAGATGGACTCTCAAGGTATTTCCACTTAGAACATGAAGACTCAACTGGTCAAGGTTAGTTTAATGTCCCTGCGTTTGGGGGGGGTTGTGTAGGAGAGTAGGATCTGCACTTATGTTGCCCCCACTTTTTTTCTGATGTTAACACTGGTTTCTGGCTATAGTCTGGCTGGGTCCCTGCTAATCAGGGCCCCAGTCTCTCTGTTCTCTCTAAACGACTTTGAGTGCATATTAGAGGCACTAGTGATTGGTTACTGTAGTGCCTTATGAGCCCCTAGAATATGGTACTTTAGGTATCAAGGGCATAGGTACTTTACAGGCCTACCAGGGGCTGAAGCATGTATTATGCCACCCCTGGGGAGCAACTAAATCTGACACCTCAGGCCTGCTACTGTAGCCTGGGTGAGGTAGTGTTAGCAGAGGTATAGGTTCCTATATCTCACCATACACACACATATAAACCTATCAGTCACCCCTAAGGCAGGCCCTATCAATCCTGAGGGCAGGGTGCTTGGTTTACATTGTGAGGGGGTGCCTCTGCCTGAGCAGGGCCCCTCTGCAGCTGGCAGGGTCTATTCCCTGTGGCTGTTTGTGGATGCGGTTAAACCATATACTCTTAAGTGCATTATAACCTCCCATTAAATGTTAACTTTGGAATGACTGCATCAAAACATGTCGTGTTTGGTGTCAAACAACTTGGAATCATACCCCCACACCAGTAACTGGTGTGGGAGTATGATCCCACCTTTCTAGAGGGGATGACATGTACCCACTGTGGAAACACGGTAGAAATCTGAAAGAGCCCTGGCATCACAGAATGGATGCCACCAGCACAGACACTGGGCTGCCCTCCTGCTGCTGACTGAAACTCGCAGTGGAGGACGCCCAACAATAGGCATCCTGTCACAGGGAGGTGTCACCACCTTCCAGACAGGATTTAGTGTATTGGAGCTGGGTGGGTGCACTCCTAGAGTGCTTTGAAGTCCTGCACTGGGGAGCAGCAGGCTCCTCTTTGCAAATGCCAGCTCAAACCGGTTCAGGGGCTTCCAGCCCCTGCTCTGGCGCGAAACTGGACAAAGGGAAGTGGGTGTAACCACCCACCCCCCTGACCCTCCTAGAGGAGTGGTCATAGAGCTAGTCCCTCCCTTTCTTTTACTATAAGATAGGTACACCTTGCCATTGCAAGTTAGATAACCCTGGACGACGCTTTACAAGAAGAATCCTAGTCCTTCGACGTTCGACTACCTTTGGAAGACGGAAGAATCTCCCTTGGAGTCAAGGAGTGACTCCCCTGCTTGGCAGGTACCAAAACTTTGAATCAACGGTCGCAAACTTTCCCGCTCCCGCCGGAGTCCGAAGTCCCTGCAGCCCCAGAAGTGGATTTCCTGACTTCTCGACGGCCATTGTGAGTCCCCAGCAGAGCTGAGGCGAGTGAGCCCCACGAGTGACGAGGAACCGCAATACCTGGGTACAGTGCACTATTGTCGAGAGCAACCCCTTCACGACGTTCTACGAACTTGTGCTTTGGACCACGTGTGGCCCAAGCCTCCAGCAGGTTGTGCACCGAAAATCAGAGGCCTACCCCGTCCCGAGTGACCGTGGGCTCCTGTAAGGCTTTTCCTCATGAGGCGTCTTCGCGATCCCTTGCCCGTTGGCTTGTGGGTCCCCCGAAGACTTTCTTATCGAACCAAAGGGCTCCCCTGGTTGCTCCAGGCCTGCCCTCATTCATCCTCGCTGGGTGAGTCCCTCAGACCTTGCTGGTCTGCACCATTGACTTTATTCCTTTTTCACGAGACTTGCTGTTGCCAAGGCTTGTTGGCTCCAATCCGGTTGCCGACACCTCAGTCAGCTGCAGATGTCGTGGGACACTCCGAATCCAGCTGCTGGTCATCGTCGATCTCTCCTGGACCTCGTGAGCGAAGAGTCAAAACACCCTCAAGCACCTGAAATCACCCGACATCCGTGGGCATCCATCTTCCTGACCCCGAGTCACTGGAAAGTGACTGTGAACACTGTCCCTTCTGCTTTCAGGTCTTCTTCATATTGAATCCAGCCTTGGATTCCACCTGACACTTCTTCAGTCTTTGCAAGCCGCAAATCTTCTTTGGCTTCCATAGAAAACAGCAACGCGACCCGACACCAAAAGACACCTATGCACCCGGCTTCCCTGGGTGAGGTAACTCGTGCACTCTGGTGCCCTAGTGTGTGTTGGCCCTAAAATTACTTACCTTGTAAGTGGCTTGCTTGTAGACTTCCTCGAAGTACCCTAAAACTTTAAAAATCCAACGCGACTTGCACCATTGTAATCAATAGGGAATCCGCGGCTGTGTTCTCACACTGCACGCGTCTCCCATGGGTCTTTTACTTACCTGCCTTGGGTGGATTAGTGAAGCTCCAGCGATTCTACAGGCCCTAGGCCTTGTCCCCTTGCAAGTCACGTTACCTAAACCTCTTTTTTAGTATATGGTCTGGTATGCCCCTAGGGCCCCATCCATATTTGTGCTTAACTTATTGTGAAACGTTGATATTTGAATGTGTTCCTGGCTTTTAATCTCATAAAAAGATTAGTAGAGTGTATCTAGAAATAAATACATATATATTTGATATATATACACCTGTGTGGTGTCCTTTCATTTGGTAATTCAAGAGATTAAAAGGTAAAACAAGCTGCTTTACATTCCTCTGAGACTTAGCCTGAAGGCTGCTCTCCACAGCTACCACTAGGATAGCTTTCTTTAAAAGGTTGTCTTAAACCTATCTACCATAAGAGTCGAATTGGACTGGTGCAAGGTGGCCACTATAACTAGTGACCAGCATATGCCAGGCCAACTTCTCACAGCTACTACGCAGAATTTTGAAAAAAATTGTTGAAAACGAGCGCACGTCCTGAGTAGGGCTGGGCAGACTTTGCCTAGCGCAACTACGCACAATTTTGAAAAAAAATGTGGAAAACGAGCGCACAACCTAAGGGACCGTTTGCCCGGGACTGGGGTCCCTCGTGCTTGGGCAGGCTCCCGATCTCCCCGGCCTAGCTGCGTTGAGAAGCAGGGACCGACCCGGGACTCCTGAGTTTCGGTCAGGGCCTGGGAGCCCACGTCCTGTGGCCTGCCAAGTGTCCATCTGCCCGGGACAACGGTCCCTGGTGCAGAGCCCCAAAGCCCTGCAAGGGCAGGCGGGAGCCCTACCGCTATGGCTCGGTGCGGGCAGATGGGAGTCCTTTCGGTCCCAGCCATCTGGTCGCACGCAATGCTTTCCAATGGGGCGACCAGATGGCCGGGCCGGCCTGGAAGTCCCGATGAGGGTCCATTTGCCTCCTGGATTCCAGTCAGGGCTCCAGGAGGTCGCCTAGGGTCCCCTCCGAAAGGTGGGTAGCCTTCCTCCGGATTACTAGGGGCAGGGTATGCCGAACACCCCTCCGGGGCTGGTGGTTCTTTGCCGGGGACCAGATGGGCTATGCCCGGGCAACATCCTCCCAGGCGTCCGGGGCTCCCTCCTCCAGCCCGCGGCGTGGCAAAGTGCCCGGGACGGGCTCCACGGGTCCCGGGCAGTCTTCCCCGGGCATCCGGGCCCGAGAGCTCCGGTGGTCCTCCAAGTGCCTGAGACCCAGCTGGGGTCCCCGAGCCCCCCGGGAAGCAGAGCCCACCGAGCCCTGCGTGGGTGGGCAGGCGGGAGCCCTACCGCTACGGCTCAGCTCGGGGCGGGCAGACGGGAGTCCTTTCAGGTGCCGGCCATCTGGTCGCACCATTCCCCTCGGCCATCTGGTCGCGCGCAATGCTTTCCAATGAGGCGACCAGATGGCCGGGTCGGCCTGGAAGACCCGATGAGGGTCCATTTGCCTCCCGGATCCCAGTCAGGGCTCCAGGAGGCCAGGCGCGTTTGCCCCTAGGGTCCCCTCCGTCAAACGGAGCGTGCGGGTTACCAGAAAGGGGGGGTAGCCTTCCTCTGGATTACTAGGGACAGGGTACTTTTGGGACCCCTCTCGGCCTAGCGGTCCTCAGCCGACAGCTGGACAGGCCAGGCCAGGATGCCGCCCCAGCCCTGGGTCTGCCCCGGGGCCTGCCGCGTGGCAGGCTGCCCCAGATGAGACCCGGCAGGCCTCCCTCTGCTGGGCAGGGTCCAGGGGCCCCTGGGAGCCGCGGCTGGGTCCAGGGGCCCCGCCGGTCCCTGGGTCGGGGGCTCCGGCACTGGGCCCCGTCCCACTGCCTGCGGCACTGCCAAAAGCCCGGGACGAGGTTCCGTTGTGGCCGGGGAGCCTCCCCTTGCTTTGGCTGGGTTCAGGAGCTCCGGCCGGGCCCCTGAGGGCCCGGGGAGGGTGGCCTCCCCACCCCGGTCTCCATCCTGGGTCCTGCTGCGTGGTAGGGTGCCCGGGACGGGGTCCGGCGGGCCCGGGGTGGCTTCCCCTGCGCCTCCAGGCCCGAGAGCCCCGGCTGGGTCCAGGGGCCCCGCCAGGTCCCGGGTGGGGGGCTCTGGCCCTGGGCCCCGTTCCCCAGCCTACGGCACTGCCAAAGGCCCCGGACGGGGTTCTCTTGTGGCCGGGGAGCCTCCCCTTGCTTGGCTGGGTTCAGGAGCTCCGGCCGGGCCCCTGAGGGCTCCGGGGAGGGCGGCCCCCCACCCCGGGCTCCATCCTGGGTCCTGCCACGTGGAAGGGTGCCCGTAACGGGGTCCAGCGGGCCCGGGGAGGCTTCCCCTGCGCCTCTGGGCCTGGGAGCCATGGCTGGGTCCAGGGGCCCCGCCGGGCACCGGTTGGGGGGCTCCGGCCCTGGGCCCTGTCCCCCGGCACTGCCAAAGGCACGGGGTTCCATTGTGGCTGGGAAGCCTCCCCTTGCTTGGCTGGGTTCAGGAGCTCCAGCCGGGTCCCTGGTTGGGTGGTGCGGCCCTGGGCCCCGTCATCCGGCCTGCCGCTCTGCCAAGGGCTCGGGACAGGGGTCTGTCGGTCCCGTGCAGGCCTCCCCTGCTTGTCAAGGAGTCCGCAGTCCCTGGGTCGGAGGGCCCATCGGGTCCCCCTCGCAGCCTCTGTGGCTGGGGCCCAGCTGGGGCCCTGGGCCTCCGGTCCCCCATGCCCCAGCACCCGCTCCCTCTTTCGT
>NC_140584.1:1025910324-1025912824 GCF_964204655.1 Triturus cristatus
CCGGGATCGGGTCTTCTCGGAGTCAGGTTGCTTGGGAATGCAGCTCAAAGTGGGTGGTAAACTCCATCTAAGGCTAAATACGGGCGCGAGACCAATAGCCAACAAGTACCGTAAGGGAAAGTTGAAAAGAACTTTGAAAAGAGAGTTCAAGAGGGCGTGAAACCGTCGAGAGGTAAACGGGTGGGGTCCGTGCAGTCCACCCAGAGGATTCAACACGGCGGGAAGGTCGGTGGCCTGGGAGTTCCGGATCCCCTCCGCGGGACCGGCGCCCGGGCCCCACCCGGCCCTCGCAGGGCACATTTCCTCTGCGGCGGTGTGCCGCGACCAGCTCCGGGTTGGCTGGGAAGGCTTCAGGGTGGCAGGTGGCCCTCTGCTCCGGCGGAGGGTGTTACAGCCCCCCTAGCAGCAGCTTCGCCGTGTCCGCGGGGCCGAGGGAGATTCCCTCCCCGGGCACTCGTTCCCAGCCGTCCCGAGGGGCGCGCCGGGGCAGTCGAAGGGGGGACGGGGCCCCCTGCTCCCGGCGCGACTGTCGACTGTTCTCAGTGCGCTCCGACCGCGTCGCGCCGCCAGGCGGGAAGGCCCACGCCTGGCACCAGGGGTCTGCGGCGATGTCGGTTACCCACCCAGTCCGTCTTGAAACACGGACCAAGGAGTCTAACACGTGCACGAGTCGGAGGGCCGAGCGAAACCCTGTGGCGCAATGAAGGTGAGGGCCGACGCGCACCGGCTGAGGTGGGATCCCGCCGCGCTTCCTGCGGCGGGCGCACCTCCGGACCGTCTCGCCCGCTCCGTCGGGGAGGTGGAGCGTAAGCGTGCGTGATTGGACCCGAAAGATGGTGAACTATGCCTGGGCAGGGCAAAGCCAGAGGAAACTCTGGTGGAGATCCGTAGCGGTCCTGACTTGCAAATCGGTCGTCCGACCTGGGTATAGGGGCGAAAGACTAATCGAACGATCTAGTAGCTGGTTCCCTCCGAAGTTTCCCTCAGGACAGCTGGCGCTCGGAGCCCCCAGTTTTATCTGGTAAAGTGAATGATTGGGGCCGAAACGATCTCAACCTATTCTCAAACTTTAAATAGGTAAGAAGCCCGGCTCGCTGGCGTGGAGCCGGGCATGGAATGCGAGTGCCTAGTGGGCCACTTTTGGTAAGCAGAACTGGCGCTGCGGGATGAACCGAACGCCGGGTTAAGGCGCCCGATGCTGACACTCATCAGACCTCAGAAAAGGTGTTGGCTGATATAGACAGCAGGACGGCCATGGAAGT
Organism: Triturus cristatus; assembly: GCF_964204655.1. Classification (NCBI taxonomy): domain Eukaryota; kingdom Metazoa; phylum Chordata; class Amphibia; order Caudata; family Salamandridae; genus Triturus; species Triturus cristatus. The sequence continues at coordinate 1,025,911,587 of NC_140584.1, forward strand.
CGGAATCCGCTAAGGAGTGTGTAACAACTCACCTGCTGAATCAAATAGCCCTGAAAATGGAGGGCGCTGGAGCGTCGAGCCCATACCCGGCCGTCGCTGAGAGCTGCGGGGGCTAAGCCACGACGAGTAGGAGGGCCGCTGCGGTGCGCACGGAAGCCCAGGCGAGGGCCTGAGTGGAGCCGCTGTAGGAGAGTAGGGTCTGCTTCCTATGGTCACCCCCACTTTTTGCTTTTGCTTTATTGGTTTTCGACTTAGATGTGGCTGTGGGCCTGCTAATCAGACCCACAGCCCAGCTGTTCTCTCTCTAAATTCATACTATGTACTTTAGGTACATAACCCAATTGGTAAGGATCACCTTATGGGGCCCTGTACAGTGTACCTTAGGTACCCAGGGCATAGGTGTACCCTAGGCCTACCAGGGGCTGCAGCTTGTATTATGCCACCCCTGGCTGGCCTCCCATCATGACACAACTGGCTGATCACTCAGCTGGGGCAAGGTCGTGTAAGCACCCCTTGCTTAGGTGTAGTATCCCTATACCTACCTCACATATAGACACATGGGTAACCTGTCAGCCACTCCTATGGCAGGCCTTAACAATCCTGGAGGCAGAGTGCTTGGTAACATGTGAGATGGTGCTCTAGCATGAGCTGAGCCTGTCTGCAGCTTTCGGAACCATGTCCTTATAGCTGTTCTATGATATCGCCTACCATATACTCTTAAAGTGCCTTATAATCTTAAACGGTTATGGTAACTATGGTTTGGCTTTATCAAAACATGTTGTGTAAGGTGTCTAACACTGTGGAATACTACCCCCACACCATTTCTGGTGATGAGGATAGTATTCCCCCCTTCTAGAGGGAGAAGACATGTTGAAATCCTACTTACCCGGTTAAAGTTAACCAGAGCCCCAGCATCACAAAATGGATGCTGCTGCCACGGACACAAGTCTGACCTCCTGCTGCTGGGAGTCCTTCCAGCGAGGGAGGCATGGACAATAGGTTTCCTGCCTTGGGAGGTGCTAGCACCACCCCAGACAGGATTTAGAGTATTGGGGCAGGGAGGGATGAAAGAAACGAGACACTGCCTGGGGCACACAAGGTGTCCCATGCATAGCCCGGTTCAAACCGGTGCTGGGGCACTCCAGCCCCAGCGCGAAACTGGACAAAGGGAAGGGGGTGTAACCACCCCCCTCCCTGGTCCCACCCATAGGAGGGACCTAGCAGGTAAACCAGCCCCC